>NC_140171.1:19492644-19560144 GCF_963971535.1 Notolepis coatsorum
AGAGAGAAAGAGAGAGAGAGAGAGAGAGAGAGAGAGAGAGAGAGAGAGAGAGAGAGAGAGAGAGAGAGAGAGAAGGAGAGAGAGAGAGAGAGAGAAAGAAGCAAGACGTATGGAAGGAGAGGTGAGAACACTTTAAAGGTCCCATATTGTAAAAAGGGAGATTTCCATTTCTTTTTTTATGATAAAGCAGGTCTAATTGTTTGATCATTTCTGTGAAAGTATCAAAACGCTCAGTGGAGAAATCCACACAGCCCGTATTCAGAAACCGGCGGTTTGTGATGTCACAACTGCACGCTCATTGCCTATGTCGGCCCTCAGCATGGCCCACCAACGTCCAACCTTGTATGCGGAAGAAAACGCCATTCCGTCACGGGGCCCAGCAAGCGAGCTGCAAGACACAAGAAAATGGCGAGGAAATGCTGCAAATGTTTTTATTGATAATAGAATGAGCCCAAAAGACAGCCTGTTCTTGGTGGAGCTCCAGAGAGAAGCAGAGAAGCCCAAGAAAGGAAATGCTAAAGGTTTTTGGTACTTGAAACTGCAAATATATCTTCCTATGGACATCAAGACTTCAAATAAAACACAGTAAAAGTGTAAAATATGGGACCTTTTAAAGAGAAACCAAGGAACCACACAGGAAGCTGAAGAGACTGGGCCCCAGACACCTCCTTTTCAGTGGGGGAGACCAATGGTCTGTCTCCCCCTGTAGAGCAATGTCATGAGTAAGGATGTACTCGGACAAAAGTAGAAGTAGTTAACAAGGTTTATTTAGCTTAGAACCCAGGATAAACCTGGGTAAAACCCTGGCCGTGGGGTCTCATAAACAGGCTCCTTGAGACAAGGGAAACGCTGATCTATACACGAATCCGCCGACCAATTTGTGTGTTCCACCATCTAGCGGCGCCTCCATTACTGCGGTGGCAAGTAGCAGTGTTTGCTGAAACACAGCCACTCGGTACGGTCAAACATCTGAGCCTTTGGCAAGAATTTTTTTTGAGGACACCACATTTACATTTACATTTACATTTAGTCATTTAGCTGACGCTTTTATCCAAAGCGACTTACAAGTTCTGTACGACAAGACAGCAAGAAGGGTACAACTCTATCAGCTGAGTAACAATGTTCATCAAGTGTTGCGTGTTACAGTGTAGGTTAGTTTATTAGGACAAGTGCATGACAGTAAGGTTAGTCAGGGTTAGATTTTTTATTTTTTTTTAATTTAAATCATTTCAGATAGTGGTTGAAGAAGTGAGTCTTTAGTCGACGGCGAAAGATTGGACGGGATTCGGCCCCCACAGGGCAAACAGTGGAAACGACAGGTCTTGTTGTGCATGAGAGAGAAAACTGGCTCGGGGCCAGTCTTCTTGATGGAATCATTGACACAGATACCATCCTTGTAATTAAGTGTCCTACACTGAAGAAGCTTGAGGCACATGATGGCAGTCTGCTAAAAATGATTGAATCAAACAAATATGATGTAAAATAGATAAATGGAAGACATGCTCTTAGGGAAACTGCATCAGGATTAGGCTACTATTACCCGGTCCAATTAGCAATGCATTGTGCAATCTCCATGAAGTAAAGGCTTGTGTATTTCGCATTCAGTCTTTTTCCAAACTTGAAGTTAGCCACTACTGTTTGAGCAGCCGAGGACTGCACAGCTTCCTCCTGACTTCCTAGACATCGTTGTCAACAGTAACGTTGAATAATGTTAAAAAGATAAAAGTAGAAAATTGGGAGGGAGCTCCCCCAGCTCCCTCCCTGGGAGGTAATGGAGACACACCTGGACTTCATAATGGCGGCCCACAGTAAAGACGGCAGACTGTTCTAAGGGCGGAAGTCTCCGGCAGATGTGCTATAGCGTACCTCGACCGTGGCTTCAGTTCCATCATCTAACTTCTGCAACGCACCATCATTCCCCAGATAAGTTAGCATCTTATAGCATTATGGTAAATGGTATATGGATTTCACTTATTTAGCAGCTTTTATCCAAAGCGCCTGACAAAGTATGCCTCACATTCACCCGCACATTCACATACAGACTGCGGAGGTGACCATGCAAGGTGCCAACCTGCTCATCAGGAGAAGTTAGGGGTTAAGTGTCTTGCTCAAGGACACATGCTGCCGGGAGGAGCTGGAGTCAAACCGGGAAACTGATTACCAGACAGCCGCTCTACCTTCTGAGCCACTGTCGCCTGCATATGTATATATGCCGACTCTGACACTTGCAGGAAACAGCAAGCCACTGATATGTCTCCTTTCCATTAAGTCTTTTGACTCAACGGAACTGACCAGGCATGACTGGAACCAACCAGGCAAGACCGGAACCGACCAGGCAAGACCGGAACCAACCAGGCAAGACCGGAACCGACCAGGCAAGACCGGAACTGACCAGGCATGACCGGAACCGACCAGGCAAGACCAGAACCGACCAGGCAAGATCGGCACCGACCAGGCAAGACCAGAACCGACCAGGCAAGATCGGCACCGACCAGGCAAGACCAGAACCGACCAGGCAAGACCAGAACCGACCAGGCAAGACAGGGAACCGAACCAGACATGACCGGAACCGACCAGGCAAGACCGGAACTGACCAGAAGTTGCCTTTGAGAACCAATGGTTCTCGAGCCGTAACGGCACATGGGGCAGGAGCCTATCTCCTGTTTCCGTAGCGTGAGGCAGCTTGATGTACAAGTACACCCCTTGGACATGACGCTAGTATGTCGCAAGGACTTCCCCCCAAACCAACCCTTGATGCTGAGTGTCAAGCAGGGAGGCTATGGGTAAAATTTTTTTTTAAATAGTCTTTGGTATGACTCGGCCGGGGCTTGAACTCCCAGCCTCCCGAACTCAGGGCGGACACTCTACGATTCGATAATCAGGCGAAAAATTACAGCGTGATAAGTGGATTCCACTAAAACGCTATTATCGTGTCTTTTCCTGGGATTACTAAGAATCACCAAATCTTATAACCCACCGTTGAATATGCTGCCCAAATCTTCTCGATATCACACAGCAATGTGAGATGCAAAAACAACCCCTTGAGTTAAGAAATGTATGCTTATGCAAGATTGCCAAGTTTTCCCTGGTTAAAAAAAAACGTCCACTATTAAACATAGGGCTGCCAGTTAACGTTAGAGCAATTGACGTTAGATATTTTCACGATAACGCCAGTTGGTTGAGTTAATTTATTATGTGCGACCACTGCAGAGCACTAACGTTAGATAACTTAACGTTAAAACTTAGCTAAGCAGTGTTAGCTTAAAGATGTGTTTCACCATGTTAGGCTAGGCAGCTGTATGCTAACGTTAGTCATTGTGAGATGAATAGAGATTGTCGACTGTTAAACGAAACCTACTGTGCTGTTTTTATTGGGAACAAAGTACTTTCTGTTGGTATTCTTAATCCACTTCTGCCGAATATCTAGGTCCTCTGCATGGCCAGGGAATCTATGTAAACTGTACGGTCTCAGACAGGAACAATCTTCATGAAGTAAAGGCTTGTGTATTTCGCATCCAGGCTTTTTCCAAACTTGAAGTTTGCCACTACTGTTTGAGCAGCCGAGGACTGCACAGCTTCTTCCTGACTTCCTAGACATCGTTGTCAATAGTAACGTTGAATAATGTTAAAAAGATAAAAGTAGAAAATGTTACACTTCTTAGCACAGCTTGCATTCAAACGCGCGTGCCGCATATTGTAGGGAAGCGTCACCGCAGTAATGGCGACTTGTTAACTTCCGGTACTTCGCCGGATTCGTCTATAGTCATAGAAGATGGGCTGTTCCCAGGTGAGAGACGGTTGGATTGGAGGAGTCGAGGAGGGGAAGGGAGGGGGGGGGGGGGTTAGGACGAGGAAGAGGGCGGAAAACATGGGTTGGGGGGCTGGAGGGGGAGGGGATCATTATTCCACACCCCTTTCCACATTTCCCCAATTTTTTGTGTAATCCTTGTGTGTTTTATCAAATAAAGTGTTATTCTCTTTAATATCTGTGGCTGTGTACTCCGTTGGGAACCTACTACGGTCGTCATGGTTTGATTTCCCCAACCCAACCAAAGAGATGCATGGGGAGAGAGGAACGAGATGGTAAGGTGAAGGGTTTGGAGGGTGATAGGAAGTGGATTGAGATGTGAATCTGCTGGGTGTTGTGTCCAGGCAGGAAGTGGATTGAGATGTGAAGCTAGTTGTTGTCATAGATATATATAGAACACTAGATAGCTTGCCCGCGCTGCCGGCCAATGGAGAGTGACGTCACTGAACCGCCGCCATCTTGGGAGAGTCAGCCTTGAGTGAGAGTGAGTGAGCTGCACAGACAAAAATACTCATAACTCGCTGAAATATTGACGGATTTACAAACGGTTTGGTTTATTACAAGCATTATTAACGTGGCTATGATTCAAGCGGTTTGTAAAAAAAAACATCTTTAATTTTTTTTTATAAGTATGCAGTATCATAACTACATCTTTGATGTTTATAGCAAACCAACCGTTTGTAAATCCGTCAATATTTCAGCGAGATATGAGTATTTTTGTCTGTGCAGCTCACTCACTCTCACTCAAGGCTGACCCTCGCAAGATGGCGGCGGTTCAGTGACGCTGGTGACTCCGCCTTAAGCTATCTAGTGTTCTATAGATATCTATGTGTGAAGCTGGGTGTTGTTATCCAGGCAGGAAGTGGATTGAGATGTGAAGCTGGGTGTTGTTATCCAGGCAGGAAGTGGATTGAGATGTGAAGCTGCGTGTTGTTATCCAGGCAGGAAGTGGATTGAGATGTAGCTGGTTGTTGTGTCCAGGCAGCCAGTGCCCCATGGAGAGATGTCATGCTGTGTTTAATGAAGCAACAGTATGGGCAATTAGTTCGCGATATGACATCATCAGTCACCGATAATGGTACGCATCATTAACTCCTAGCGCCTTCTTTCTCTCTCTTTCTCTCTAAGGCTCTCACTCTCTCTCCCTCACTCTCTCGTTGTCCCTATCTCTGTCTCCCTCATTATCTGTCACACACACACACACACACACACACACACACACACACACACACACACACACACACACACACACACACACACACACACACACACACACACACACACACACACACACACACACACACACACACAGACACAGACACACACATACACTCACACCATCTAAATCAATCAACCTAAACAATCATCCACGTCCCATCAATCTACTGATCGATATCAACATGAACCAATATTATGGTCAGTAAATATTGAATCATCCCGCTTAGTCACTGCGTAAGATTCACTAGCCTGGGTCCGGTATGACTACGTCTTCACCGGTGGAAGATGTATCACCTCGTAAAAAGGGAGGCATTATTTGGCCTATTCTCATCTCGCTCCAAAACGGCTCCACAGCCTCCGAGCGAAAGCCGACTGTTGTGATTTCCACTTTCTGCTCGACCGTTCCGGAGGTGTATGGCTCCTTAGGGAGCGAAGTGGTGCGTGTAATGTGATAGAATTATTGCTCACCCCCGAGTCTTTCTTTGTGTACTGGGGTATGGGGGGGGGGGGAATAAGCCCCCCCGCCCCCAAAAAAAAGCAAAGCGCTAAAATACGAAAGAAGGTAAAACGCTAAATAAGGGCTTCGGTCGGGCACACTAAGCATATCTGAGCGTGGCGAGCTCCTAATAGCACAGGGGAATTTCGGGGTCCTGGAATGTGTCCCACTGCACCACTAGTAGGGTGGGCGAGAATGAGAGAAGGAGAGAGTGAGAGAGAAAGAAGGAAAGAGGGCTGGGGGGGGGGGGGGGGGGGGCATGATTATGCATTACCTGCACTTTTTTTGTTCTCTCAGGAACACAGCTGTTTGAAAACACCTTCCAGCCCAAATATTCGCTAATGGGTGACTATAATTAAATCCGGCAGAAATTGATTTTCTTTTTTTATTGTAGTTGGAGTCAGCGTTAATACCACTACTTATTAAGTACACGTCGCGGGTTGAGAGGACAGTGCTCCCCGTATTGCCCCCTAACCCTTTAACTGCACGTGGTCAAATAAAATCGTAAATGGCTGCATTTATATAGCGCTTATATCCAAAGCGCTTTACAATTTCTTCCTCACATTTGACCCATTCGCTCACACGTTCACACACCGATGGCGGAGTCAACCGTGCAAGGTGCCAACCTGCTCATCAGGAGCAATTAGGGCTTAAGTGTCTTGCTCAAGGACACTTCGACACGCTTCCCGGGAGGAGCGGGATTCAAACCGGGAACCTCCAGATTACCAAATGACTGCTCTACCTCCTGAGCCACTGTCGCCCCCTATCCCACATTTGGGATACACCTGTGGATTACACCTTTTTTTTTTTAACTATACCTGGATTACCCGTGGATGATAAACTGTGGATTAGCCCCTGGAATATACAGATTATTAGAATAACTTTTAAAATGTATGCCTATGGATTACAACGCACCTCTGAACAGCTTGAACTAGGTGCTGCCCAGGGGCGGATTAGGATTGTAGGAGATCCGGGGCTTAGCCCAGATGGGCCCCCTTTTTTTTTATATATATGTTTTTTTTTTTTTTTTTTTTTGGCAGACAAGGGGTGGTTTGGAGGCGGTCATTTTAATTTTAATTTACATTTAATTTAATGAACCTGTACGTGCAATTTCCTGCAATATAGAGCCTTCAATCTTGACCAATAAAGCTGCTCTTTTCACTATAAAACTCAGTTAACCATAACGTAGTTATGGTTAGATTTATATATTGGGGGGGATATATCATATTTTTCATATAATCAAAAAGTGGTGGAGCAAGATCATACCTTTGCTCCCCCAAGTTCAATAGTGGGAGAGCAGAGATGCTCCGAATGCTCTTATGGCCAGGCGTCTATGATTCACTGATACAAAGTAAAATAGTGCAGTGCAATAAAATAGTTAGTAAAATAGAATAAAATAATGCAATAGTGCATTGCAATAAAATAGTTATCATCGTATTTTTTCGGGAGGCCGGTAAGGAGTGCATTACAGTAGTCGAGTTGGCTTGAGATAAAGGCATGGATCTGGTTTTCAGCGTCCTTTTGATTTATAAATGGCCGTACTTTAGCTATGTTTCTAAGGTGGAAGAATTAAGTTTTTGTCAACTTGTTGATTGTGATTTAAAGCTTAGGTCTGAGTCTACCATAACACCAAGACACACAAGACTGTCAGGAGAACTGCCTCTCCCTGAACGTCAGCAAAACAAAAGAGATGATTGTGGACTTCAGGAGGTCGGGGGTCAAGGACTACAGCCCCCTCAGCATCGACGGGGCACCGGTTGAGAGAGTGAACAGTTTCAAGTACCTCGGAGCCCACATATCCGAGGACTTGACATGGACCACACACATTGACAGTGTTGTGAAGAAGGCACGACAACGCCTCTACTTCCTCAGGCGCCTAAGGAAGTTCCAAGTCAGTCAGAAGATCCTTAGGAACTTCTACTCATGTACAATAGAGAGCATCCTGACCGGCAACATCACCTCCTGGTTTGGGAATAGCACTGCACAAGACCGTAGCAGACTACAAAGAGTGACACGTTCAGCCGAACGCACAATTGGAGGGGGGCTTCCCACCCTCCAGAACATTTACAACAAGCGGTGCAAGGGGAAGGCTAAGAGAATTATTAAGGACTCGAGCCACCCGAACAACTGCCTCTTTGAACTGCTGCGGTCAGGCAAGCGATACCGGAGTCTTAAGGCGAGCACAGAAAGACTCAGAAGAAGCTTCTATCCCCAGGCCATCAGGCTGCTAAACGAACAATAAACACTATGCAACAACCATCAAATGCACACAGCACACACACCCACACGCACACACTCACTCAAACAAACAACACACTGCAGCACCCACTCTCCACACTTTAGATCACACAAACACACTTTACACTTTATATTTATTGATAAAGGATTTGCACTACAACTCGTACACCTACTGTGAATTGTACCTAAATTGCACCTCGTCCCATTTCTGCCTTGCACTATATAGTATTGTATATTAGTACACTGCACAGTATTGTATATTGTATGGTAACTACGTCTATTCTGCATCGAACATTGTACATATGTCTAAACTGAACACTGTGACCTCATTTTTTTACTTCTAATTTTACTATGTTATTTTATTTCATACTTATCTTGTCTTGCACAGTCTCTGGAGCGTAACAGTAAGAAGCATTTTGCATAAAAGTATTCTGTACTTCTGTATGACAAATATTAAAGAAAGAAACTTGAAACTTGAAACTTGAAACTTAACTCACTCAAATACAGTTAGCAGCTGGATAGACCACAGATGGAAATTAGCTTCTGCTGAATCTGGTGCAAACATATTTTCATGTAACAATGATGAATTGTAAAATGTAAAAAAAAAAACGATTCTTTTTTTTTTAAATAGATTCAGGGCTTTTCAGAATACATCCGGGGCTTGAGCCCAGGTAGCCACCCCCTAGCTCCGCCCCTGGTGCTGCCGTGTGTCCCTTTGACAGCTGTGCCCGGAAAATATGGACAGTATTAACAAATTTATACGTGATTGATTGGGCACAGCTGCCAGCCACAGACCCTGTCGGGAGAGGGCCTGAGGATTGGCTGACAGGCAGTCCCCTGGCGCCTCCCCCAGCTCCTGGGCCTGAGGATTGGCTGACAGGCAGTCCCCTGGCGCCTCCCCCAGCTCCCTCCCAGGCTCTCATAGGCTCGTGAGGAGGTAATGGAGACACACCTGGAATTCATAATGGCGGCCCACAGTAAAGACGGCAGACTGTTCTAAGGGCGGAAGTCTCCGGCAGATGTGCTATACCGTACCTCGACTGTAACTGAGGGGTACAATTCCCTGACTGTATTACTAGATATGATACTTACTACCACTACCTTTGTACTTAATATTCGGCCACCCAGTACACGGCATAAATATATTATCATGAACACTCTCACGTAGATGAAACGGCCGGCTCTCTCCGGTCCACGGGGGAGAGATGTGGAGAGACCTCGTCTTGCAGAGCGTCTCCTCACCTTGCGTCCTCTCCAGGGGGGGGGGTTCCAACACACGGTAGTGTCGGGGGTCTTTATCCATAGAATAATCAAAGTATCCAAAGCATAATCCGTGCCTGGGAAGGCGGGCTGTCGTCGGTAGAATAATCCGGTATACAGGTCCACTCGCTCGTCGGCTCTGGGGCTCCTCGGGTGCAGCTTCACATAGGGTCAACCACCCTGGGTAAGCAGCCAGTTCTCTGCCCGAAACGATGGGGTACTGACTACGGTAGTATTCTCACCGCACGAAGCACTATATATTAACAGACTATTATTAGCTTAATAGACTACGTCCAACTCGACGATATAGTGCCAAATATGACTATTCAAATATTAATATACACGATGTCTCAATACCGATGGTAGGCCGAACTTGGCCTTACTCCCACACGTGGCATCGCGGGGAGGCTTTACGTCTGTGACTCTATTGGAGGGTAAGAAACTGGACTGAAAAGAAAGTCCTACTTTAGTAGCGCAGTATATATACGCACTATGAACAAATAGTCCCATTAGTGGTGCGGTAGCCAAATTCCTACGCGGAACTAGGACTTGTTCGTACATGTCGAGCGGTACGTTTGAACTGGGTCTGAGGCGTATGGCAGCCTGGCACCAAGGTCTCGACCAATAGTAGAATGGAGACTATTATGGGATGTTCAGTAGGCTAGAATGGATATTCAATGCATATTGTACAAGGAATATACAAGGGATATCAGGGAATATTAGAGAATATACAAATACAATTAAATATATATATATAAATAAATATATATATTCGGTTTAATCTGGCCCTTCACAACATCGACCTTGGCCTCAGTTCCATCATCTAACTTTGTCCTCCATCTACCGGCCTTCTCCTCCACTGTGGGTACAGAGGTCTACTCCACTGGGGGTACAGAGGTCTCCTCCACTGGGGGTACAGAGGTCTCCTCCACTGGGGGTACAGAGGTCTCCTCCACTGGGGGTACAGAGGTCTCCTCCACTGGGGGTACAGAGGTCTCCTCCACTGGGGGTACAGAGGTCTACTCTACTGGGGGTACAGAGGTCTCCTCTACTGGGGGTACAGAGGTCTCCTCTACTGGGGGTACAGAGGTCTCCTCTACTGGGGGTACAGAGGTCTCCTCTACTGGGGGTACAGAGGTCTACTCCACTCTGTGGGTACAGAGGTCTCCTCTACTGGGGGTACAGAGGTCTCTTCTACTGGGGGTACAGAGGTCTCCTCTACTGGGGGTACAGAGGTCTCCTCTACTGGGGGTACAGAGGTCTCCTCCACTGGGGGTACAGAGGTCTACTCCACTGGGGGTACAGAGGTCTCTACTGGGGGTACAGAGGTATCCTATACTGGGGGCTCTGCAACGCACCATCATTCCCCAGATAAGTTAGCATCTTGTTAACCCACATGTTATGGTAAATGGTATATGGACTTCACTTATTTAGCAGCTTTTATCCAAAGCGCCTGACAAAGTATGCCTCACATTCACCCGCACATTCACATACAGACTGCGGAGGTGACCATGCAAGGTGCCAACCTGCTCATCAGGAGAAGTTAGGGGTTAAGTGTCTTGCTCAAGGACACATGCTGCCGGGAGGAGCTGGAGTCGAACCGGGAAACTTCTGATTACCAGACAACCGCTCTACCTCCTGAGCCACTGTCGCCTGCATATGTATATATGCAGACTCTGACACTTGCAGGAAACAGCAGATATGTCTCCTCTCCATTAAGTCTTTTGACTCAACGGAACTGACCAGGCAAGACCGGAACCGACCAGGCATGACCGGAACCAACCAGACATGACCGGAAACGACCAGACATGACCGGAACCGACCAGACATGACCGGAACCAACCAGGCAAGACCGGAAACGACCAGACATGATCGGAGCCGACCAGACATGACCGGAAACGACCAGGCAAGACCGGAACCGACCAGACATGACCGGAACCGACCAGACATGACCGGAACCGACACTTTTTCCACACAGGAGGTTGTTCACGAATGCACTGCAGTTGTTTGACGTTCTGCCCTTTTGTATTTGGTTGGATCAACAACACTGTGTTGGTTGGGCTCAATACCCCTGGGCAGCGGCATTCAACCTTTCTTTTGTTGCTTATTCTTTTTCCTTTCCCTATTCCCTAGAGACTGTCTACCCGCATTTTGTTCCTTTCCAAGTTTCAAGTTTATTAGTCACACCCCTGTCCTTTTACAGTAGAGAAGTGCAATTATTGTTTCTTGGCTCCTCTGCCGAGCAGCAACATCAACACAGTAGTACAGACAATAAGAACAGTGTAAACAATAAAATGACAAGTGTACTGTGTGCAAATCAGTGGTATGTGCAAGTCACTATTGTGTGCGAGTCAGTAATGTGTGCAAATCAATAGCAGGGACAGCTATAAAGTAGCACTGGTCACAAGTCGTTAGTGTAATTTGTAGTCTGACTGCCTACAAGGGGTCCTTATTATTAACCCTGCAGGCTTTGCTGACACACCATCCGCTGTTTATATCCTGGATGGAGGGAAGCTCACAACCACAGATGTTCTGGGCTGTTCGCACGACCCCTCTGTAGCGCTTTGCGCTTGAGGGCAGATCCGTTTCCATACCAGGCGGTGATTTCCCCGACCCCCATATTATTATTATTTCTCTTTTAGCTACCGTGAGTTGTTGTGGCAGGCAGGTTATTTCAGTTCAGTTCAGTTCAGTTCAGTTCATTGTGTGTTTGCTCCTGTCTTCCCCTTCGTCTGCTCGCCCCCCGTTTATTTCCAGCCGCTGAGCAGAGCTTCTTGTTGCACGCCATGTATGTAATCGCGGGCATTTTCATGGAGTGCATGTCTAGCCCTGTGACTGTTTGTAACCAGAGTCTAGAAGTGATGATATATCTTGCACCCACCTATTTACAAATGGTAAATGGTGCATTTATGTAGTGTTTTTTTTTATCCAAAGCACTTTACAATTTTGTTCCTCACATTCACCCATTCACTCACACATTCACACACCGAAGGCGGAGGCGACCGTGCAAGGTGCCGACCTGCTGGTCCTTAGCAGTTAGGGGTTAATAAGTGTCTTGCTCAAGGACACTTCGACACACTGCCCAGGAGGAGCCAGAATCTAACCAAGAACATTCTGATGGACCAGACGACCACTCTACCTCCTAAGCCCCTGTGCCCCCACATACTGTACGTGTGGCCAGTTGGCATTATTTAACTGTGTAACTGTATATATATATTTAAGTGTATATATTGGCCATTTCAGCAAGACTACCGCTTGTATGCGCCACCATTTTGGCGCCTCTATTTCTCTCACTCAGTGCTGCTAGGTCAGGCTGCCGCACCCGTCCAACTACAGGCTGCTGCACCGATCCAACTACAGGCTGCTGTGTCCACGTGAGGTGGCTCATCACCAGTCTGTGGTAGATTTGGGCCACTAGCAAGCGGTTTGAAAAAAGGACATTCCTACTCCTACCCAAACCCTGTTTTTGTTTTTGCGCTATTGTAATAAATGTTACAATTAAAGATATACCTCTGTTACACCTTCTGTTGTCCGCTGTGTTACTGTGTAGGAACCCGTGAGACCCAGTCCACGTCCTCGACTTGTGACATACTCGATTGTGTCTTCCTATGAAAAATAAGTGCTGTTTTAAAAGAAAGAAATGTGCATTAAAAAGTACTAACAAGTACGCCACCTATCTTAGCTTCTTAGACTACAGCGTGGATCTGGTTCATGGACATCTAAATCAAATCAAATCAAATTTATTTATAAGGCCCGACAACACACATTAATGTCCCCATGGGCCGTACATGTCTTCTTTAAACAAGTCAAGAAGAAAACATAACAATAAGTCAAGAACAGAACAAGAACACCATAAGGTCCAACAAATTTTAAATAAATGCAAATAAATGAAAGAATGCAACACTCCCAGACATACCCCACGCGAAGGTAAGGAAAAACTCACTAAAACCTAGCAATAGGGAAAAATGCTCCACAGGCAGTGTGGAGGGGAGAAACCTTAGAAGGGCCATTCAAGGGGGGATCTCCCTTCTTAGATGTCGGTGATAGTAGTGTTGCAGACTAACAGTTGGTAAGCATGCACTCAAGTGTGTAGTGAAACACAGATGAGTGCATGCATTAGCAACTTAAATTTTTTTGAAAGATTAAAGATAGAGCTGATAGCGATAGCAACTGAACATTTTAAAAGATTGAAGATAGAGCTGATAGCGAATCTATTTGAGGCACAGGGGCGGCGCAAAGAGGGTCTGCAATATCTGCAATAGTTACATTTGAATACAGTACATAATCATGACAGCCAATCATATCATGGCAAAAAATGTATTAGCCCAAGGCATGTTTGTGTCTCTTCATCAAGTGGGGGGTGTGATTCCCTGGAGGGCGGCCCACAGGGAGCAGTGTTTGCTAACTAGCAGAAGAATGTGTGAAATTGAGAATCATCGGTTTATCAACTAATAGCCCAAACAAGAGAGTGTGATATCTGCTGGCACAACCTGACATCATTATCTCCGCTAGGACACATTGTGTGTGTGTGTGTGTGTGTGTGTGTGTGTGTGTGTGTGTGTGTGTGTGTGTGTGTGTGTGTGTGTGTGTGTGTGTGTGTGTGTGTGTGTGTGTGTGTGTGTGTGTGTGTGTGTGTGTGTGTGTGTGTGTGTGTGTGTGTGTGTGTGTGTGTGTGTGTGTGTGTGTGTGTGTGTGTGTGTGTATGCTCAGCATAGCTTGCCAACTGAAAGGCAGTGATGGATGAAACTTGCCACACAAGCTGACAGCAGGACAGGGAGGTGGCTCATGGAATATTACCCCAATCGGCCTACTGGGGGCGCTATAATTATAGGTCAAAATGTCGAACTTTGAAAGGTCATAACTCCTATGCCGTAAGTCGTAAGACATCTATCCTCACTCTACAAGTTTGCCTCAAGGAACCATAAAGTCTGCCATATTGGTTTTCAGATATTTTTAAAATAATTTAAATACACATTTTATCTCCGCCTAAACCATAGGTCTAATCGCTACCAAATTCTCTGTGGATTATTACTGGATCAAGCTTATCAAAGGTTGTATGAGGCTTGTTGATAAGATATCTTGTTAATCGGATATTGACCAATGAACTTCAGAAGGGCGTGGCTTTGCACATACATAGACCTGTCAACAACTGTTGGGCCAATCATCACAAAACATGCAAGATATGTCCATATAAGTACCTAAAATAACTGTGTGGCATTGATATGTGTACAAAAGAAACATGCAAAATAACTGTAAAGCCCTTTTTTTTACACCACCAAAATTGTTTTAGTCGTCATACATTGGTGCCCTTTCAATGGATGGCCAAAAAAAACTAAATCATTTCAGGTAACTAACATTGCATATCCCTTGTCGTGGAATTAACACAACATTATGCATACTTTTGACAATAAAAGTATTGTCCCTCTCTCTCTTTCCTTCTCTCTCCCTTATTTATTGTAATTTTCCTTGTATACTATTGCTACTGTAATTTAGCATTTTATTGACTTTTATGCATGTACATAACCTTGTTTTTGTTACAGCCCCCCTAGGCTATGTGCCCTTTCCAGTACACAAAATGGGATGCTATAAAGTAGGGATGTTCGATATTGTATTTTTTTTTTACCGATATCCGATATACCGATATATTCAGCCTCCCTAGGCTATGCCTACATGTGTGAGAATGTTGTAAGGTTTCCTGCTGGATCCCCCTCCAGTGGAGACAATGTAATGCAATGCCATACAGTACAATAGGTGTCCTCGCAATGGGATAAACCTGAGGTTCCCTACATGTGTGTTTCTGATTAAATACCTCTTAGATGTCCTTCCAAGTGAGAGGCAGAAAAAGGTGGGCAAAAGTATTGAGTGACCTCTGTGCCCCTTCATGCAATAAATTATGATGATGTGTCCTCTGGAGCAAGACAATTCAATAATGTGTCTTAATGAGTTCTAGTTATAGTGGAGAAAACGTGCAGCACCCTATACGGTGCCTTTACAATGGTCTAAACATGACCTTCCCTATGGGTACCCTTCCAATGGAATGGGATGCTGTTATGAAGAATAATGAAAAAGAAAATGAGATGCAGTGCCCGCAGTGTCCCTAAACTAACTAGGGCAGGCTTTCCCAAAGTGGGTCCCATGGTGACAGTCTAAGTGTGCCGCCAAATAGTCAAACCCTGCTTACACTCAAAACACATTGTATGGCCATTAGCAAGGGGCCGATGGGCTAATATCTAGATAACATTTTGATGTTTCTCAATCTGCACTGTCCCTATTTTCTTCCCAATGTGTCCTTTAGGTTAGGTTAGAGTAAGTTAGATTAACTGTATTTAAAAGTGACTAAACTTAAAAACTAAAACTTGTTTTTTTCTTTCGCAACAAACAATGCTTTTCTTTTGAGGTCAGAAAGAAACTTGTTCAAGCCACATTCCTGTCTGTAATTGACTATGGTGACATATACTGTATATGCATGCTGCCTCTTCAATGCTAAAAAAGCTAGACAGTGTGTACCATGCTTCTCTGCGCTTCATCACTAGTGCCAAAGGGCTTACTCACCATTGTGTGCTTTACCAAATGGTAGGATGGACCTCTCTGTACGTACGGAGGAATACTTAGACACCCTGGTCTCTCTCGGCGAATTAAAATCTGTATTACATAACTTCCTACAAGAAGAATGTCGCTGCTTTCTGTAGTCGGGTCTCAACTGCAAAACTGCTAAATTACTGTATTACCCTGTATTTTACTGTCATACACTTTTACTATTATGTAGACTATTCTGTTTTGTGTTTTTGTGTTTACATGTGATGTATTGTATATTGTATACATGCACTTTTATTATGTTCTTGTGTGATGTACCGCACATTTTATTGCTGTCTGATATATTGCAAATGTTATTGCTGTCATCTTGGCCAGGTCTCCCTTGCAAAAGAAATATTGTATCTCAATGGGACTTCCTGGTTAAAAAATAGTTTTAAAACGATGAAACAACAATATTTAAAATACTCATTCCCATTGCTAAATACACACTACTAAAGGTAGATTATTACATTTATCAGACTAAATTATTTGGATGGATATTTTCTTGACGGAATTCAGGGGGCAATATAATTGATTAATCACCAAGGGTAGAAAAGACAGAAGCTTGCCCACGTAAGTGATTACGTGGGCTAGCAACCTCGTGCTCAAGAACAAATTTGTAGACATAATTCAGTTGAGTGGCTGGCAGTCAATACAACCTCACCTTGATGTTTTTTATCGCTGGATTGGGGTCAGTGTGTGACAGGAGCGGCTGACTGATTATGGCGATTTGTGCGTCACCCTCCCTACCACAGGCGATTATTATAATTCTTTGTACACCCCCCCCCCCCAAATAATGATGATGTATGATAAATATAAGAATTTTAAAAATCCTGCCTCTGAATATCATAGTCCAATCGGCCGCAGCATCTAATTTTGTCCTGGAATGAATCTCAAAATCACTGTCTGACTCCATGGGCGACTTCTCTCTGGCTGCCGATTGCCCCTCAGTCCTCCCTCTCGTACATTCATGTGTTGGCATTTTCTTTCTCAAACACCACGACCTCCAATGCATTTCTATGAGTTATTTTAGTGCAAGCCCCGAGTTCTTTTGCTTACGCTGAGCACGTGGCATTAGTTTGACATCACATCCGGAATCACGCCAACCAGGAAATAACTAACGCAAAATAGTTGTTGACTTGTTGTCGTCGTCGTCAACAATTGATAATAATCACAAGATACATTCAGTGCTGGGGGCGGCTGGGTGGCGCAGCGGACATTGCGCTCGTCACCAACGCAAGAGACACCGGGTTCGACTCCGGCTGTCGGCATTGCCTCCGGCTTGGGCCGGCCGTCATACTAACTCAATTGGCAGAGTTAGCGGGTGGAAGTCGATGAGTGGTAATCTGGACGTTGTGGACAGCGACTCCTACAGGTCGGTTGGGGGACGCCTGCAAAGCAGAGACAGGAAATGGCGGGGGTAGTGTGAGCCTCCCATGCGTTACACCTCGCCACTGAGAGTCCGCGCTGGCAGGTGAAAAGATGTGACAGGCTGCCTCCTCGTGTATCGGAGGGGACATGTGATGGCTTCTATCCTCCCTACAACCGGCCAGTGGGGGGCATATGCGAGCAACGTTCAAGACAGGGGAGGGGAGAATTGGCACAGCAAAATTGGGATGGGAGACAAATTTTAAAAAGAGGAGAAAAAAGTAAGACAACAGACAGCTGGATTGCCCTGATAACCGAAAGCTATGTTACATCAGTTGCGGGGGGATTCCCCAGGCTGGCAGAGCTGGCAAAGCTGGCACGCCAGTACTTCTGTATACCCGCGACAGTACCATCTGAGAGTAAAAGTAAAAAAAACATATAAATTCAGTGCTGGATCTAACTAAATGGATTTATGGAGACACATTTATGGAAAGTTCAAGCCCGGACCACAAAGCTTCTCGAAGGGTTAGCGCGACACGCGACGGCTCTTCCAATTCGTACGCGATGTTCTACCGGCAGCAAAAAAAAGTGAGTCTCAGTCATTGTAAAAAAGGATTTGTAGTGCTGTCAGACACGGATACGGGTTGTCTTTTCCCTTTATTTTCTTCTCTGAGTGCTTCCGTTTACATGTTAAAATCACAACGATTTTCGTCTGGGTGACAATGCCCATCCACCCCATACAGGGGTTTGATTTACAAACATGTCACCCTTTTCACCTCTTATCAGTTTGCAGGTCTGGTTATATACTGTAGTAGTTAGTTACTGAAACTGATTGAATATGGCACCGCCCCACCTAGAATACTTTTCACCAGCCGCCACTGCAGTGTGAACTAATGCCCACCCATCAGCTGCAGTCAGTCACTCACAGCTTTCGTTGATGTGAGTTTGTCACCTCATGTATGTATTTTAATACCAGCTTTTGTTAAGATATAAGATGCAAATGACCTAAAACATATAGCAAGACAATAACCAACATATCTATCCCTGTATTTGTGAAATAAAGATGTTAAAGGTGTGTTGTTCCCTGTGTATTCTTATCATAGAGGTGTGGTTATACTTTTAATCTGGATTGCCTAGCCAGGATGCGTGTATGCTTTCCGCATACATTTGTGTTTCCGCGTTGCTCTTATTGGCCGTCATGACAAACCAATAAAAAATCGGGAATTAACCGGTGGCTACAACAACAGTGCACAGTAACGTTAATATAATTACATGCATCATTGTTTACAATGAACGGGGGGGCTAATCGAAAGGAGCGGACACGGACAAGTTAAACAGCAATCAGTCCTTTCGATTAGCCCCACCGTTCATTGTAAACAATGATGCATGTAATTATAGCCATAATTTAAGATATAGTTTATGCATTCGCAAATATGAGAGCTCTGTCATTGAAGTGGGTGGTGGCACGCAACAGCGTTCACCCTGATGCAAACAAAAAACAATCCGTTTAGACAATGTTGACTGCAAACAAGTCATTGATAAGCGACGGCCATATTAGACACATAGCCATAATTTAAGATATAGTTTATGCATTCGCAAATATGAGAGCTCTGGCACGCAACAGCGTTCACCCTGATGTAAACAAGACGAAAGTGAAAGTCTGTTCGCGCGTCACTCATAGCGAGGGTTTAGCGGGCGTAGCGAGGGGGGTGTGCTAGCGCGCGGCAGCGGCCAATCAGAGCGCAAAACGGGAACCCGGAAACACAACTGCGTTGCGGAAAGCATACACGCAGCCAGGATGAAGACTGTACTTAAGTACAATTTCGAGCTACTTGAACTTTATACTTTTATTCCACTACATTTCAAAGGAAATATTGTACTTTTTACTCCACTACATTTATGTGAACCCATCAGATAATAGTTACTTTGAAGAAAAAGATTTTGCATAGAAAACATGGCAAAAATGTATGAAGATTATATACTTTCACATTTGAAGCCTGCTAACTTCAAGAGGACATAATCAGAGCAGCACAACTAGACCACATACCACTTTAATATAACCTTTAATCAGAGCAGCATAACTGGACCACATACCACCAGTGATGCCACAGATTACTTGTAAAAGTAATCAGATTACTGATTACTGATTACTCCTTTAAAAAGTAATCTTAGTTACTTTACTGATTACTTGATTATCAGAGTAACTTAGTTACTTTGAAAGTAACTAGGTTACGAAGTCGTCCCCCCTGCTGCTGCCACAACATAAGAATGACAAAAAAAAATTAGTAAAATGTACTCAGTTTGAGTAAAATGTACTAATAGGGCAGGTAGGCCTATCTATAGATCTATAGATTTCACAAAAGATAAATGTTCAATAACACCACATGTAGGCTGATATGTAGCCTACCTTTGAGGCCTGCCCCATTCAGATATGGTTCTAATGTTCCTAGTGAAACAGGGGAGAGGGGTGAGTAAACCAGTGAGTATATCTCAGTAACAGAATCTTCTCAAACCTCTTGTCAGAAAGTCTGTTCCTTCTAGGCGTGAGCACCAACCCTCCCAGACTAAAAAGCCGTTCCACAGGAGCACTTGATGGGTTGGAGTGTTATACTTCAAGAAAATGTTCTTTATGTTTGAAGGTCTATCCAGTATCTGAAGCTCATGCTCTTAAAAAACAGTCTATTAAACGGTACTGCTCCTCCTATGCTATTATTATTATTATTATTATTATTATTATTATTATTATTATTATTATTATTATTATTATTATTATTATTATTATTATTATTATTATTAGTATTATTATTATTATTATTATTATTATTATTATTATTATTATTATTATTATTATTATTATTATTATTATTATTATTATTATTATTATTATTATTATTATTATTATTATTATTATTATTATTATTATTATTATTATTATTATTATTATTATTATTATTATTATTATTATTATTATTATTGTGTGCTACTGACAACCTACATACTGCAGTATGGTGTTCCATGTTCATGAATAGTGCAATGCAAAAGATGTTTAACTCAAAGGTGGAACATACTGTTTGGCTGGTGCACCTCCGAGTCCTGTAGAAGTCGATGGTCGTGCTGTGCTGTATATTCCATATGCGGTAGACAGTATTTTGTTTCCTCCGCAAAGTGAATGTTTTTTTCACCCGGCTTAGCTGACACAAACGTTAAGTAGACTAGTGAACTTCCAGTGCAAGAAAGCGTTACCAGCGCGAGCGTCTCCCTGCTAGCTCGCAGTTTAGGTCAGCCTGATAATAACAATAACAGCCGCGCCCACCAGCATGGATCAACACGCGAGGTTGCGTGCTGTGACGTCACTCCCCAATACAAGGAAAAGCTCTCCAAACGTATATTTGACTGTCGAAAACGAAAGAAAATACTGCATTCCGCCTGCATTATGATGAGATAGTAACAAAATAGTAACGCACAGCCACTTGGACAAGTAACTGCAATCAGATGACTGGCTTGTAAAGATTAACGCGTTAGATTACTATTTTCGGGGAAAAGTAATCAGATTACAATAACGCGTTACTTAGTAACGCGTTAGTGGCATCACTGCATACCACTAACACAGGGGTCAGCAACCTTTACTATCAAAAGAGCCATTTTGAAGATAATGTTTTATATATAATTATACTATATATAGAGAGGGATTGGAATTTATTCAAATGCTTAATTATTTCTAGTATGTACCTATTGTTATTTTTCGTTCGGTCTCAACAAGTGTAGGAGAGGAGACGGGCAGCAATGACAGCTGGCACCAAATCCATTCCGAATAAGAAACAACGGACCCAGGGCGGCCGGGTAGCGCAGCAGACTAAGCGTCTGTCTACCACCGCAGAGACAGTGCGGGATCGAATCCAGTTGCGGTACCTCCGGCTTGGTCGGCCGTCCATACTGACACAATTGGCAGTGTCAGCGGGTGGGAAAGCCGGTGGGGTGGGTCCTGGTCGTTGTAAAAAACAGCGACTCCTACAGTTCGGTCGGGGTGCCTGCACAGCGAGGGAAGGATCTGGGGGAGGTAGTGTGACCCGTCCACACGTTACACTCCCCCAGTGAGAGTCTGCGCTGCCAGGTGAAAAGAAGCGGTGGGTTGGCTACACATGTGTCGGAAGAAGCATGTGATAGTCTCCGCCCTCCCAGACCGACGGTAGGGGGTAGAGTGCGCAATGACCAGGAAGGGGATTGGAAATTGGCATAACGATTAACATTGGGATGGGAGAATAACTGAAAAAGGAGGGGGGAAAAGATAATAATAAAAAAAAAAAAAAAAAACGGACCCAGTACTTTGTTGGTGGTGTGAAAATATGCCTACAAACATTAAATATCTCTGGAACCGTTTGTATTAAATTATATCTGAATCGGGAGATTATCTTCTCTGTCAAAATTGAAAGTGTATCTCTCCATCGCATAATGGCTGGCTAGCAGTGCGCATAGAATAAGGCATATATTATTGAAATTTGTTTTCTATAACGAACGCATCTATTTCTATATTTTATATAGTTTCATATACTCCAGTGCACCGTCAGACAGATTTGGCCGCCAGACACGCTGTGCGCACGTAATGGAGAGAGGGGTGCTTGTGGAGAGAGCTAGGTCGCAAGGTTGCCCTGACAACAGACAGCTGGATTGCCCTGATAACCAAAAGCTATGTTACATCAGTTGCGGGGGGATTCCCCAGGCTGGCAGAGCTGGCAAAGCTGGCACGCCAGTACTTCTGTATACCCGTGACAGTACCATCTGAGAGTGTTTTTGGACGGATTGTGATCAGGCTGCATGCACTCCTATCTGACACCCAGGGACCATGTGAGTCAGTCTAGGACAGGCTATTTATGTTCTATGTAGGCTATCTTGTTGCAAAATAATAATAATAATAATAGCCTCATTGAAAATACTCTTGTTGCTTCGTAGTACAGTTGGTTGTTTTCAGCGTTTTATGCGCGTATCTGTTATTTAGTTGGACATTTTCATCGACATAAGTCGATTTTTCGTTTTTGTTTATTTATTAATTTAATATAAAACCATGTTTAGAAAATGTTTGAGTTTGTTAAATACATGCTTTACATTTTTTGGAGTGGCAAGTGATGTCTTTTTAGTTGTTTGCTCATTTCTGGCCACATATCAAGCATATAGGTAAGCCTGCATTGTTAGTAGTGAAAGCAAATTAATCTGTCCACACTGAATTAAACCCTCTATTTTTATTTATTTTTTATTTTCACATGGTTAAGTGTGATTTATTTTAGTTTATACATATTACAACTTTTTTATTTCAGTTCACAGTATCACCTCGATCTCCAAAAGAAGAGGTGTTCCTTTTTAAATAAAAAATAAAAATAAAAATAAATAGCCGTTTAACTTTAATAACTTACAGGGCGTGGCTGGGTAGCGCAGCGGACTAAGCGCTCGCCTACCACCGCAGAGACACTGGGATCGAATCCAGCTGTCAGCGGTGCCTCCGGCTTGGTCAGTCGTCCCTACTAACACAATTGGCAGTGTTAGCGGGTGGGAAGCCGGTGGGGTATATGTATCCTGGTCGTTGTAAACAGCGACTCCTACTGGTCGGTCGGGGCGCCTGCTCAGCGGGGAAGGGATCTGAGGGAGGTAGTGTGATCCTCCCACGCGTTACACTCCCCCAGTGAGAGTCCTCGCTGTCAGGTGAAAAGAAGCAGCTGGCTGACTCCACATGTATCGGAGGAGGCATGTGATAGTCTTCAACCCTCCCTAGGCCGACAAGTGGGCGAAAAAATTCGCGCAACGACCAGGAAGGGAATTGGCATAACGACTAAATTGGGGATGGGAGAAAAATACGGAAAAAATAGATTAAAAAAATACCTACAGGGAGCACCTGCTGAGCACTAACACAACCTTTAGAGGTCAATGGTTAGAGGACTGAACGCTCCCAAGCACTGGAATACACAAACGTCATGTAGAAGGCGTTTACTTTAGATAAGTACATTCAATAGCAAATACTTCTCTACTTTTACTTAAGTATAATTTGAATGGAGGACTTTTACTTTTACCAGAGTACTCATTTATCTGGGTATTTCTACTTTTACTTAAATAAACGGTGTACTTCTTCCACCACTGGCTGTAGGTGCCCTTTTCTTCTTTTCACCCCTGGCCTTCAAACAGCCTGAGGCCACCCCTGGCCAAGGCCCTTTCATTGACTCAACTACAGCTGGGGCAGTGACATTTCAGCGAGTCTTGCGTAAAGAGCACAGATTAAGCCGGAGCAGTGAAGTGACACATGTGAGTTCAGGTGGGGGACCTCTCAGTGAACTGTTCAGAGCCAGGTGAAGATGCCAGGAGTGGAATAAAAAGTATTGACTCAGAAAGAAATTGTAAACAAGCTATGAAGAAATGGCTTAGTCACGCAGGATAATGATATATGCAGGTGTGCTGTAGACTTTGTGTTTGTTTGTGTTACTGCATTTTTGTATTCATATTATTTACATATTCATAATGCTTGAAATTGTATTTGTATGTCTTATTGGTGCATACTCGTCATCTTGTGTGTGTCCCCCCTTTGAGGACCACAATGGAAATAAACCATAAGGTTTTATTGTGTTTTGGCGGCTGGGTGGTGCAGCGGACATTGCGCTCGTCACCAACGCAAGAGACACCGGTCTCGAATCCGGCTGTCAGCGTTGCCTCCGGCTTGTGCCGGCCGTCATACTGACTCAATTGGCAGAGCCAGCGGGAGGGAAGTCGATGGGTGGTAGTCTGGTCGTTGTAAACAGCGACTCCTACAGGTCGGTCAGGGCGCCTGCACAGCAGAGACAGGAAAATGGCGGGGGCAGTGTGAGCCTCCCACACGTTACTCCTCGCCAATGAGAGTCCGCGCTGGCAGGTGAAAAGAAGTGACTGGCTGCCTCCACATGGATTCGGAGGGGACATGTGATGGGCTTCTATCCTCCCTACGACCGGCCAGTGGGGGGCACATGCGAGCAACGATCAAGACAGGGGAGGGAGAATTGGCACGAGAGGAACAAATTGGGATGGGAGAAAAATCACAGAAAAAAGAGGAGAAAAAGTAGGAAAAAAAAAATAAGGTTTTATTGTGTTTTAATCCTCTACGGTTTTAAATGGTATGTGATGGCTGTACATGTTTTGTGTGTATCAGTATTGTATGTGATTTTAGATAAATTCAGGAGGAGAGACTTAGTGCAGACAGTACAGGGTGTAAACCTGACCAGCCTGCCTAGTGAGAGAAAAGAGAACAGGTGAGTGACCTAGCTGCTGTAACCCACTTTCCTGTTACTTACACGGGTCTGGTGGACCCACAACGTTATTGGGATTTTAGAACAATAAAGCCATAAGAACTCATGTTAACTTGATCTCAATTACAAGAAATCTAGACAGCTTATGTGGTTAATACTTGCCATTTACCTCTACTAGATAATCGTTTATCAATAAAAAGTGCTATTTATTTTTTTGTGATAAAATGTGATGTCTGTACAAAAAAATAAAAGGAATCCATTATAATGAAGACATGAATGGAATAAATCTTAAAGCGTATCTTGAAAAATATAAATAAAACAAGGTGACAGTACAAAGCCTTTCTTAAACCTTGTGAAAAGCATGTCTTTTTAAACAGGTTCATGCATCTGAATTACTTTAAGAATAATAAACAAGGATGATATGCTGAATTATAAATGTACGATATGCTGCATAAAAAGCTATTTTTTGGAGTATAGACATAAGCAAAAACAAGGAAAGAGTGATGATAATGGAGTGATTTCTGATCCAGAATGTGCTTTGCTTTACTCAATACTGAAATGCTTCTTGACAATTTACAATGACAACCAACATTTTACGTGAGATTTCCACAGAGAAAAGGACAAAGAGAGGGCTGGCCACGTTCATAGGCTCATCCAAAGTTCTCCTTCGAACTGGAACAGTAAAAATACTTTGTTTTTAAAGTCTTCAGTCAAACGGTGCATCATTCAACAGGGGAATACAGTAGCTCTCGGGGGCTGTGCATCTCTGTGAATCCATTGAAAAGACCAGCAAACAACCGTCAACACAGATCCATCACTCCAAGTCTGAAGCACTCACGGCATCTACTGCTAAATGAAAAAAGAATTGGACACAACAGTCCCCCTTGCTCCCTCCCAATAATAACCCAGAACATGCTGGGGAAAATGCCACTGTGTGCACCTTGCTGCAGAACTGCCACAGTCAGTTCCATCTCTCATGCCTGTAATCCAGACACATTTAGCTGGATAATCACCTCTTATAGTTTAATCCTTAAAGGTTAGGCCATTGGAGCTGTACACCTGATTCATATCTGCAGAGAGTGAGACAAAGAAGAGGGACAACTGTATTAACCAGAAGAGGGGACGTCGACCACGCACTCTCCTCTATTTGTCTCACTTATTTCTCTCCCCGCTTGTAGAAGGTAAGGTGCGAAGGAATGGGGTAGGTGTGTATTCTATTGATTTATAGTTGCAGTGTCCACTTGCTTTTGCCTTGTGGTTAATAATTAAAGACACCCGCCTGTGGTAGTATACTGTAGGTAGAAGCCTTCGGTATGCAAACAGAAACTTGTGGCTGAATGGAAAATGGACTGCATATATATAGCTCTTTTATCCAAAGCACTTTACAATTTATGCCTCACATTAGCCCACAGTCGCCGAGGCAACCGTGCGCGGTGACGACCCGCTCGTCGGGAGCAGTTACAGGGTTAAGTGTCTTTGCGCGAGGACACTTCGACACGCTGGCCTGGGAGGAGCGGGAACCTTACGATTACTAGACTGCCGCTCTACCACCTGAGCCACTGTCGCCCCCATGAAGTCTGCTAATCAATCAATCAATCAATTTCAGCTTTCTGATACTCAAGGGAGGGAAAGTGTACTGACGTGTTTTACTCAAGTAGAAATACTGTTACTTAGGTGACATTTTACTCAAGTTGGAGTAAACATGATTAAGAGTCCTTTAGAAAATTAAGTTAGTAAAATTAAAAGAGTAGCAACAAAGAAAGCACATATTCAGTCACTTTCGAAGGAAAATCATACCGATTTTGTTCATGTTCCAAGATCATCCCCCAAAATTCCGGGGGGGGGGGGTCATCAAAGAGAAGCCGGCTATTCTTGGTCCTCGCTCCACAATGGTGGAATGAACTTCCCACCACAGTTAGGGCAGCCGAAACACAAACAATTTTCCGCCGTTGACTAAAAACACACTTCTTCAATCAACATAAAAGATTTAAAAACAAACCTTAGTACTGTCTTTTCCTATCATACACTTTACCACTAAGGCCATGGTTACACTGGTGTAAAACAGCAACGTTCTATTTTCGAATGATTACGTTTGCATGTCCAAGTTAAAAAGAAACGCAGTTTTGCCAGGAAAACGCGTTTTTTCTAGTGGCAACGCTGAAAGGGTGTTTTCGTTTTGGAAACTCGCCGACAATGGTGCCATGTAATTTGCGCAAGACGTATACAGAGCCGTTCTGCCCAATGCCCATGCGCAGTAGAGATTGACGCCAAATTCTCCCCTGGCTGGACCTCGACTCCGTCCATTAGTTATTTCCAGTGTTTACAGCAGAGCTGTCCCAAGTAGCTGCGGCTACCAACGTGTTGTCAAGTTATTGTTATAAGGAGCCCAGTCCAAGCTACAACAGTCTCGAATTCCACCGGCCTGGCCGTGTGGCAATAAAAGGAACTTGAACTTGAACTTGTCTGCATTCCATTAACAATTGTTTGTATTGAGCCGTATTGTATTGTACCCATTCTGCAGTCTGTTAAATACAGTTTACATGAATTCATTCTGCTAGCATTAACGTTACTACCCTGCTAGCCACGATGCTATACTGTTATAATGGCATATCCCAATCACGTTAGCACGTAAGCTAACAAAATCGGCAATATTTTTGTGAGACTAAACTCCGCTCTTTATGGTCAATTGTGTTGATGTTAGTTTTGTTTCATCAACAAATCATCAACAAATGAGGCAGAACACACAGTGAATGTATCCGTTTTTGTTTATTGCACTTTATTTCTTGCTAAAAAATAAATGCTATGTAGCTAAATGGCGCATGCGAGGTATAAAAATGGTGGCTTTTCTGAGATTTTGAGCAGGATGTGGAGTGACTCGTTCAACCTTTCTAACTTGCCTGCCATTACGTAGCGTTCTGAAAAACTAAACTGAAACTGAAAACTGAAAACGAAATCGGCCCTAGTGTAACTGCAGCCTAAATAATCTTCCCTGCCTATACTACTATCTACTATGCTAATATGTCTTTACTACTATGCACTCAAGACTGTAGGACCCACGTTTCAACACTGTTTGACAAAACATTACTCAGCTGAAAGAGTTGTACCCTTCCTGTCTTCAATAGTCTTTGAACATATTCTGTTGGCTCATCATTATAATTAAGGCCAGGGGATAGTCCCTTTTTTGTGCATGTAACAAATGCTGTTCATTGCAAATGACAGATGTCACTGTGTCTATTATGTCTAGAAATAAAACGCACCCCCAGACCACACCACCAGCGAAGCGTAAGCGAGCAGCAACTGCAGCTGAGCTACTGACGTGCTTATGAACTGAACACGCTACGACCAGGCAGTGTGCGCTGCGAGGTGACGTGGCCCAGAGCGTGTTGTTGTTGCCTTGCAAACTAGAGGCTCACAGATGGTCAAAACACGAGCGCCTGACAGAATTCAGAGCAGCGTCAACTCTGACAGGAACAAACATGCGTATTTACATTATGTTTCCAGTCTAGTCTCAGGGTTACTCGAGTGAAGGGAGTAGTACAACAACATTATTTTAATTTTTTTACCCAGGGACAGTGCACATTAATAATAATAATGGCTTGGATTTATATAGCGCCTTTCACATACCCAAGGCGCTTTACAATAAAAGGGGGAAGGGGGAGAGGATAACGGTGGCCTAACAAATTACAGAAACAGAACAGAGCAAACAGAACAGAACAACAAAAGAACTAAACTAAATAGAACAAACAGAATGAACAGGATGCTAAGGAGCATCAGAGACCATGAGGTGGGGTTCAGCAGGTTTTTTAAAGTGGGCGAGAGATCGCATTTCGGATGTCCATGGGGAGGGAGTTCCAAAGGGTGGGGGCAGTGACACTAAAAGCCCTGTTCCCGATTGTCCGCAACCTGGCTTGTGGTACGGTGAGTAAGCCTGTGTCAGAGGAGCGGAGATTCCGGGAGGGGGTGTAGGTGTGGAGAAGGTCAGATAGGTATTGAGGGGCAGTGGTGTGTGTAGGGATTTATGTGATCAGGAGGATCTTCATTTAATTTAATTTAATTTGTATTTATTCATACATGGAATTGTTACAGTAGTTCACTTAGTTCACTCCACTAAATTCCATGGCCGAAATGAACAGGAAGAAGACTATTCTTATTGTACCTGCCCCTACACACACATACAGTACACTGATAGACTAAGTGCAATGTTTACCAAACCAAACAAAATGTACATACTTATTTTGCAGAATTACACAATTAAATTAACATAAATAAATGCATTTTGTGTATCTATCAGTTAAATTGCATAATTTAGGTTCATTCATTGACACAAGATTTTACAGGAAGCCAGTGAAGGTGTATGAGGGTGAGGGTGATTTAATGCACATTAATGAACATCTTCAGTTTCCACATCAATCTAAATGTGCCAGATTTGAGCCAATTAGCTCGTTTTCCATCTGTAGTCCCTGCCTACCATGCATGTCTTTGCGGCGTGGGAGGAAACTGGAGTACCCAGAGGAAACCCACGGGAACACGGGGAGAACATGTAAACTCCACACAGAAAGGCCCCCTGCTGGGGTTTGAACCCCAGGACCTTCTTGCTGCGAGGCAGCAGTGCTAACCACTGTGCCACAGTGCCGCCCTATACAGTAGTACATTTATCTTTAACCCTTTCACTGCCGCACTACCAAAACGGTTAACCCTTTCACCGTGACAATACACAGCCGCGGTTAACCCTTTCACTGCCACGCGACAGCCGACCGTCGGTCGTGTGATAGTAAAGGGTTAACCTTCTGTCGTGTGGCAGTGAAAGGGTTAAGAAGGATTCGAAAAAAAAGTTGTGTTACATAAAAATTGCCGCATTCGCAATCGCAATTTGTAACGTTCCACCTCTGCCAACTCTCGATGATCCAGATCTATAGGGTAGATGTGCAGCGGAGGCTAACAGACTGTCAGCCCACGGATTCCATTTCGTTTGGCAGAACACACGTCCTGGTCCTGGAGTTGCATAATCAAACCATCTCCACTCCAGCGATTAGTGGCGTGCAGGGCAGGAGAGGAGGAGAGAAGGTAATTAGATGGGATTTCTTCCAGGGAGCTGTAACAAGGGCACTGTTCAGAGACACAAACATGAGGGAAATAAAATTCTCCTTTCTCACCCTCTCCTCCACCCCCTCGTATTCTCACCAATTCCGAAGGCGACAGTCTCATTTCAGTGCTGTGGCAGCACGGAATCAGCGGTGGTGGCTCGTGCGGGGGTGGTGTGATAGTGTGATGATGGTGTTGGGAGCTGAGGGTGAGATGGAGGGCCTGGCCCCACTGGACCTGTTTTTCTAAATGTATACAGAATTAAAAAAAAAAATTAAACTTACCCTTTCCTCTCATAACAGAACAAAATAACATGGCTTAAAAAACCTGATACCTCCGTCAGTCAGGGTTGATGGCTTGATCACCGTCTCCAGTGAGTCAGCAGAGGGTCCTCCCTCTGTCTCTATGTGGCTCAGGGCTGTCCGCGTGGCGCTGAACTGCACGGCAGAGAAGCAACAAATGTCTACGGGCACTTCACGGGAAAAACAACACAGATTAATTTGCATAATACTCTCACACATGGCTCTAAATTGTTACAGCTCAATGACATGATGTAGAATGAAAAAACAACAATCCCTATTGATATCCCTATCTCCATAATTTCATTAAGCTGTAATTAATACAACACATGGTTTCTGTGTCCTCTAACGACATCACAGTAGGGGATATTCAAACTCATTAACTTTCAATAACTGTCAATAACAAAATTAACGTGTGCAAAACAATTTAGACCCTTGGGACATGTGTGAGATTATGTGCAAAATAAATCAGCGTTGTTTTTCATGCCCCTTTAACTCATAGACCGCCACGTTGGGAGCGGGATATGACTGTGCTGCCAACGCATTAAAACTATGGAGTCGCTCACCTTGTTTGCAGGGCTATAACTATATATATATTATAGCTATGGATGCAATAATATGGCCCATTTGGCATCGAGTATCTATCATTCAAGATGTGAAAAAGAATTTTTTTTCCCCGTTTTATACCGTGGTGAATATACGTATGGTTTTAGAGCGGTTTAGGGTAATTCCTGGGAGGCTAGTAATAGGCAGCGACGCATATTATACTTAATCCATTGGCATTTCATCCCTATACATGCTACAATAATGTTTCTGATTAATTGATTGTCAATAACGGCATTCGTTAGTACAACATCATACGTTGATCAGGGCGATGGCTATGAAAACAAGGCACAACCAAGCTGAAATTGACGTTAAATTGCTCTTACCTGTGGCCGATGAGATTCCAAAAAGAATATTCCAATTATTTGATTGCCATCTGTTAGATCGTATGTCCATTTGGGTCACGACATAACCCACCACAGCATAATGAATACGGGGTCCCGAAAACTATTCAATGCGATCGGGTAGAGCCCCCGGTCCAGGCAACTAGAAAATCCCGCCCGGATGAATTTCATCGACACACAGCTGTCACGACGGGGTTAGGTAGAATGCAATAATACAGAAAGGGAAGGAATGGAGGAGGCAGAGGCGAGGAGTGAAGCTTGGAGAATGATGTTTACTGTAGAATCCAGTGCAATACAAGGAAAAATACAGAAACTAAATAACAAACTTCACAATACAAAACAACAAACACTAAGACTTACTAGAGGGAGAACGGTGCGACACGACGTGGAGGAACAGGGGGTAACTGGAGGAATGTCGCCACACAGAAGGGAGGACAGACAGAACCCTATATACCCCAACTAATTAACAATTAAGAACACCTGGCCAACACAGAATCACAAACAACACCTAGACAAAAGCAAAGAACAACTAAACACAACTAAACAAAAAGGCAACTCCTAACAACCCAAAACAGTGTAAGACATCACACCAGGGAAGGGAAAGACAATGACAGCACACACCAGGACACCACATTGATTACACAATTAATTATTGTTAATACAGTGGTCAAGATATTTGTCATTGTAGCGTGCACCAATTGTTTGTGACCACTAGAGGGTGGTAGGGCGCCAATATCAGGCCGAGGGCCAATGTCAGATGTAGGGCATTGCCCAAAGTTAGGTGGAGGGTACTGCCCACTGTCAGGTGGAGAGCACTGCTCAAAGTTACCATCCTGACCCGTCCAACCATGACCGGGCCTAGGATCCTGACAGTACCTCCCCCTCAACGGGGGGCTTCCAGACCACCGAAGACAACGTCCATAGCCAGGCGAGGGAGGAAGCTGGAACCCCGGAGAGGATCCAGGGAGGAGACCCGAAGACCAGGGGCCGGGAGGCCGAGCGAAAACCCCAGGAGGGGCATAGCAGCCAGGGGGGTAGAAAACGGGCGCAGATGCCCGGAGAGGGGGGGTGGGGACGGGAACAGAGGCCCGGGGAGGAGGACTGGACCTGGGAACAGAGGTCCGACAAGGGGGGGTGGGGATGGGCACCGAGACCCGGGGAGGGGGGCAGAACCTGAGAACCGAGGCCCGGCGAGGGGGAGTGGGGACGGGCACCGAGGCCCGACGAGGGGGGGTGGGTACAGGTGTAGAAGCCCGGGAAGGGGAGCTGGACCCTGGAGCAGGATCCCGGGCGAGAGACCCTCCAGCCGCCGGACTCGGGGCCGGTTCAGGAGAGCCGGACCGGAGGTGCGGCGGCGACGACCCCTGGAGCAGGATCCCACGCAGACCAAGGCGAAGACCACGGCGAAGACCCCGGCGAGGACCCCGGCGAGGACCAGGACGCTGATCACGGCGCAGAGCTGGACCAGACGGGGAGCCAGGATCTGTCGAAGAGCCGGGAGCCGGCACGGCAGCCGGACCAGGTGTAGGGGCCGGGCATGGCGTGGAGACCGGATCGGTCTCGGCGGCTATGCGTGGTGTAGGATCTAGAGATGAGGAGCCAGGATCCGTCGAGGAGCCGGGAGCCGGCACGGCAGCCGGACCAGGTGGAGAGGCCGGGCAGGGCGTGGAGACCGGATCGGTCTCGGCGGCGAGGCGTGGTGTAGGATCCGGGGATGAGGAGCCAGGACCCAGAGCAGAGGCTGGACTGGGCGTGGAAGCTGGACCAGCTGTGGAGGCCTTACTAGCCATACTAGCCTCGGGGGCTAGGCTAACTGTGGGCCCAGGACTCACTGTGGGAACTGTGCTAGCTGAGAATGCCTGGCTAGCTGCCGAGGCTAAGCTAACAGTCGGGGAGAGCCTAGCAGCTCCTGTCCTAATAGCCCTCCTAGGCCTGCTAGCTGCAGAGACCTGACTAGCTTCGGACATCTGGTCCGTCTCAGCTACTAGGCTCACCCTGAACCTGGAGCCTATTCTAGCAGTGGAGACTGTGCTAGCTGGGGACTGCTGGTTAGCTATTGACACGAAGCTAACGGGCGGAGCTAGGTTAGCTGGGAGTGGCTGGTTAGCTATTGACACAAAGCTAACCGGCGGAGCTATGTTAGCTTGGGACATCTGGTCCGTCTCCGGTACTAGGCTCACCCTGAACCTGGAGCCTAGTCTGGCAGTGGAGACTGTGCAAGCTGGAGACATCTGGTCTGTCTCAGATACTAGGCTCACCCTGAACCTGGAGCCTAGTCCGGCAGTGGAGACTGTGCTAGCTGGAAACGGCTGGTTAGCTATTGACACGAAGCTAACGGGCGGAGCTAGGTTAGCTGGGAGTGGCTGGTTAGCCCTTGACACAAGGCTAACCGGCGGAGCTATGTTAGCTGGGAGTGGCTGGTTAGCTATTGACACAAGGCTAACCGGCGGAGCTATGTTAGCTGTGGACGTCTGGTTAGCTGTCTGAGCAAAGCTAACGGGTGGAGCTGTACCAACTGGGGACGTCTGGCCATCTATAGTGGCGGAGCTAACAGGCGGAGCTGTGCTAACTAGAGACGACCGGTTAGCTATTGGCACGAAGCTAATGGTCGGAGCTATGTTGGCTGTAGACGACAGATCGGCGAGGGACATCCTCCTGTGGGAGGATCTAGGCTGACCGTAAGCCTGAGAACAGTCGGCAGGCTAGCTACCCTAGCCTCCGACTTGTGCTTCTCCATGAGGCCAGCAACATGTTCAGCCATCTCCCACATCGCTGGCTCCAGTGTCGGATTCTCCATGGCGACCTGGTCGATCTTCCGGAGCAGGAACCCCCACTTGGCCGGTGAGTAATGCTTCATGTCAGTCTCACCGGCCATCAGGCTCAGGACGACCCGAATGATATCGCTTGCCCTTCCTGCTGTATTCGTTATTGGTGGCGACATTCTGTCACGACGGGGTTAGGTAGAATGCAATAATACAGAAAGGGAAGGAATGGAGGAGGCAGAGGCGAGGAGTGAAGCTTGGAGAATGATGTTTACTGTAGAATCCAGTGCAATACAAGGAAAAATACAGAAACTAAATAACAAACTTCACAATACAAAACAACAAACACTAAGACTTACTAGAGGGAGAACGGTGCGACACGACGTGGAGGAACAGGGGGTAACTGGAGGAATGTCGCCACACAGAAGGGAGGACAGACAGAACCCTATATACCCCAACTAATTAACAATTAAGAACACCTGGCCAACACAGAATCACAAACAACACCTAGACAAAAGCAAAGAACAACTAAACACAACTAAACAAAAAGGCAACTCCTAACAACCCAAAACAGTGTAAGACATCACACCAGGGAAGGGAAAGACAATGACAGCACACACCAGGACACCACATTGATTACACAATTAATTATTGTTAATACAGTGGTCAAGATATTTGTCATTGTAGCGTGCACCAATTGTTTGTGACCACTAGAGGGTGGTAGGGCGCCAATATCAGGCCGAGGGCCAATGTCAGATGTAGGGCATTGCCCAAAGTTAGGTGGAGGGTACTGCCCACTGTCAGGTGGAGAGCACTGCTCAAAGTTACCATCCTGACCCGTCCAACCATGACCGGGCCTAGGATCCTGACACACAGCCACATACACAGAGTCTCAAAGGGAGTGCGGTATTGGACTTTTGCGATCTCAGACTCATTCCCTATGGTAACACAGCCTTCCTGGATGATTTATGAATGGAAATAGCAAATAAAAGAAATAACGATCAAATAACGAGTATACTCATTGTTGGCGTCCAACGATTGGCGGCCAATAAAGAGTATACTCGTCGTTGGCGGGGAATTAGTTAAGAACAAAGACTGAAACGTATAACTTCAGAGGGTCTCTCCATTTATTCAACACAACTACAACACAGGCAACAGTTTGTCATTATGGATGAAGCTAGTCCAATGCTTTAGGAACAGGATTTGCATGCAAGTCTATTGATGGGACTCTTTATTTGATTTATAATACAATGTATAAGCAAAAGTAGCCTACTTTGTTTGTTTGTTTGTTTGTTTGTTTTTGTTTGTTTATTAACACAGTTAAACAGAAGTAAAAACAATACATAATAAGTTATAACGATTGTGAAGGAGAAGTTAGAAGCCTAGAGGCTTATCAAGAACGTCCCCTGTTTTATAAAATCAAACATACAAAAATACAAAAATATGCATATTATAAAATACCAGAATACATTAAAAGATTTGTGTTAATTAAGCATTACATCACGCGCAGGAGTGGTTTGTGAACAATAAACCATGCCTAGGTTATTTTTTTGTATTTGTGTTTGTTTACCCTGATGGGACTCTGCGTTGATGAGGAGAGTTATTCTCGAAGTATAAACAATAGTTAAACTTAACAGTAATTAGAACGTACCTTATCCGTATGTGCAATGTGAAAGGGGAGAAGAGAGTGCAAAGCAAAACAGAGAGAGAGAACTGCGTGCATTGCAAGTGTTGCATGCATGCGTGTGTGGATGCTTGGACCTGTGGCTGTAAACTTATTTTTTTTTTTGTATCCACTTTGTCGTTAGACCCCCCTAGGCATGGTTTATTGTTCACAAATCACGACTGCAAGTGGTGTAAAGCTTTTATACAACTGCCAGATTCATCCAACCTTATTTCTATACAATAAACACACATTAATCAAAGATTTATTGAAAAAACCATCCGCCAGAAAAAGTAGTTCCCACAACTACAAAAAAGACAAGTTGCCTCCATGTGGAAGCAGCTTGAAGTGCATCCAACCAAACTAACACATCCAACTGTGTATTATTGGAATGATTGAGAGAAGTTGCCTCATGTGGAAGCAGCTTGAAGTGCATCCAACCAACTAACACATCCAACTGTGTATTATTGGAATGATTGATTGAAAATTTTATTACCAGATGCAGAATGGGTACAATACAGTACGGCTCAATACACACAATTGTTAAGGGAATGCAGACCTACTTTCCATAGAACTTCATTCTTAGATGCTTCTATATAAAGTAGGTAAAACAAATTAAAAAGTTTTCTTTGCCCTATAGGGAAAAAAAGTTTTCTTCGCCCTATTCTTTTATTTATTTTTTTAAACCTACTGTAGAGGGCCTAAACTTAACCAGTTGGAAACCAAGCGTACAGTAATAAAATTAGCAATCAATCAATCAATCAACTCAATAGGCCATGCTCACTTAGAACAGCGCAGCTCTCTGACTATCCCCCGCGTTGCAGGCAGAGTGTGTGTGTGTGTGTGTGTGCGTGTGTGCGTGCGTGTGTGTGTGTGTGCGTGTGTGCGTGCGTGCGTGTGTGTGTGTGTGTGTGGGGGGGGGGGGGGGTGTGGCGGTGGGTGGAGACTAGAGCGAGCGCTGACAGTCGAAAGGAAAAAAAAATTGAAAAAAAAATTGAAAATTAATCAATCAATCAATCCGCGATTTTTCTTTTGTTACAGAATGATTCAAGACCCATCAATTACATCATCCAACATTGTTTAAACGACTAAGACATTCGCTGTGACAGAATCGCTTGATATTTAGTCGTTTAGTCGCTATCAACATATCCATTTGTAAAGATTATTGTCCACCTTCTTGTGATCCGGCGGAGTGATGTGATGTGGTTCGGTTGTGGGCGGGTCCTGGGCCAGCAGCGTGGAATTGTTGCCAATAAAGACGTGTAAAATGACTGTTTCAGCCAATCAGAATCGAGAAATTTGTATGCCGTTGTATAATACAAACATACATACACACAGTACATACATGCATATACTGTGTACATAATAATATATAACAACCCACCCACCTGCCTACAAACCTACCCACCCACATAACCAAATGCATACCTACATGTATGACCTGTTATCTATCTACTACTTTTGGATGAGAATTTTTTTGTAGTTTGTAGTTTCCAATAACAAAGTATTATGAATCTGCATGTCTTGATGATGTCATTCTTTATATAGCCTATCAATTATTTACAAGCTCAATAAACACTGATAATAACCATTTGTGCGGGACACTTGGACTGACACCAATTCTGACACACACACACACACACACACACACGCACTCACGCACGCACGCACGCACGCACGCACGCACGCACGCACGCACGCACGCACGCACACACACACACACACACACACACACACACACACACACACAGACAGACACACAGACACACACACACACACACACACACACACACACACACACACACACACACTGTATTATATTGTTTTACAAGGCTGGTGTGGCACTGGGGTGATTGTCTTCTAACTACAGTAGACAGCAGGTGAAGAGGACGATTACAGAATTAGCAAACAGAGGCGAATGCACAATGAAAAGTCTGTCTGCCCCCCATGTCTTCAGCCAAACCCAGCCAAGCCCTGCCAGAACACTGCTCAGTGCTGCCTTCTCCATCACCATGCTATGATCCACCAACCCTTAAATCCCCGGACTCTGTGTATCACTCTGCCCTCAGATTCATCACTAGTGATAGACACGACACTCATCACTGTGTCCTTCATGAGAAGGTTGGTTGGTCCTCGCTGAGAGGCTCCACAAACACTGGTATTTGTAAATTTGTAAGGCCCTTATTGGTAAGCTACCTCCTTAAACTACATCATTATTGGAATGGAATTATGGGACCTATGGAACCCGTTCTAGTGACTGGTCCTTAAGGTCCCTCGAATTTGCTCGGAACAGGGTAAATTATATAAGCATTTTGCTGTGACGCCCCTCTAGCTCATGGAATGAACTCCAACAGTCCTTAAAGCTTGAGATTCTCCCCTCTGTTGCAGAGTTTAAAACCTTGATCTCCAACCATTTTTCAATCAAGTTGTACATGTTTTAATTGATTGTTATCCTTGCTTGTCTTATTGTTATGCTGTTATGATTTTATATGCCTTTTTTGTGCTTATTTCTGTATACACTCGACGTGGCTGTAAATGAGGGACACCTCGGTTGCCTTTCGAGTTTAAATAAACAACTTTGACAATGAAAATTAGTTGTTTGTTTTACGTAGCTTCTCCATCATGACTCTTATGAGTTGTGTTTATTTTATGTAGCTTCTGAGTTATATTTGTTTTACGTAGCTTCTCCATCATAACTCTCATGAGTTGTGTTTGTTTTACGTAGCTTCTCCATCATAACTCTCATGAGTTGTGTTTGTTTTACGTATAGCTTCTCCATCATAACTCTCATGAGTTGTCTTTGTTTTACGTATAGCTTCTCCATCATAACTCTCATGAGTTGTCTTTGTTTTACGTATAGCTTCTCCATCATAACTCTCATGAGTTATGTTGGTTTTACTTCGCCCCCTCCGCTGGCCTTTCATTTCATCATTTTAATTAATCTGATTAGGATCTGAAATAGCTTGTGTCAGCTTGTTGATTGACAGCAAATGGGCTCTTAGGGAGGGATGCTGGAGACACACACTGCCGTTAAATGACTCATGTAGAGACACGTGTGTGTGTGTGTGTGTCGGGGGGGGGGGGGGGGGGGGTTGGGGGGGGGGGGGGGGGTTGGGGGGGCGGGGGGTTATGTATTTGTGTTTGTTTACCCTGATGGGACTCTGCGTTGATGAGGAGAGTTATTCTCGAAGTATAAACAATAGGTGAACTTAACAGTAATTAGAACGTACCTTATCCGTATGTGCAATGTGAAAGAGGAGAAGAGAGTGCAAAGCAAAACAGAGAGAGAGAACTGCGTGCATTGCAAGTGTTGCATGCATGCGTGTGTGGATGCTTGGACCTGTGGCTGTAAACTTATTTTTTTTTTGTATCCACTTTTTCTCCCATTTTCAATTTTTCTCCCATCCCAATTTCGTATCATCCAATTCAACCCTCCCCTGTCTCGAACGCTGTTTCTTGCCTCCCACAAGCCGGCTGCAATGTGGACTAAGTCATACATAGCACGAGTCCCCTCCGATACTCGAGGTAACAGCAGTTGCATCTTTTCACCTGCGCAGCGCGATCTCTCTACTGCGCAGGCGCACCAACCGACCTGTAGGAGTCGCTGTCCACAGCGCCCGATCCCCACCCATCAGTTTCCCACCCCCTAATACTGCCAATGTGTATTAGTACGGACGACTAGCTAAACTGAAAGCAATGTGGAGCGCTGGGCTCGAACAGGCGAACCCAGCGTCTCCAGTATTCGTGGTGAGCCCCTTGCCCACTGCACCACGTAGCCGCCCTAGGCTGTAAACATTATTATTCAAAACATGAACTTATTGTTCACACAAAGGAAATCGGCCCTTGTCACTTGTGCGTAGATACTGAGATACTGATATTGAAAATCCATCTCCCAAAGAATTACAGAATATGTGTCTGCGGGAGTGGGGGGACTTAGCATGCTCTAAGCGTGTTTCAATCCCATGCATGGCGCTTAACGTGAAAGTGTGGCGGACAGGCAATCCCTCCTCGGTAATGGCCTGTTTTGTTCCGCGCAGCGGGAGTGAGAGGCCGCTCCGTTTTGGCGGAGCCGCGCTGTTGATTGTAATTTAGAGCGCGAACTCTGCGTCGCGTCTCTTCTCATTAGCGCCCTTATGGTCTCCGCGGCCCCGCGCAGCCATCACCGGAGCGGATCCCGGGGATCTGTCTTGTTCTTGGAGCAGGCGGAGGCCTTAGCACTATGTTTATGGCGTGTGGGATGACGGAGCGAGCCGCTGTGTTTATGACGTGCCAGTGTCAAGTACGACTGTCCATCATCCTGCGCCGTTACTCGGGACAACCTCCCGGCCCGGGACACAAACATTAATCTCCCTAAAAAAAATGGACATCCATATACGTCTCTCTCTTCTTCTGCTGCTCCACATGTCTCACACCTATGATTGTTGCTCTCTCTCCCCCTCTCCCCTTTATTTCTCTCTCTCATTCCCCCTCTCTTTCTCTCCATCTCTCTCTCTTTCTCTCCATCTCTCTCTTTCTCCCCTCATCTCTCTCTCGGTCTTCCTTAACCTCCTTTGACTCTGTCCTCTTCTTTGTCCTCTCCCTCTCTCTCTCCTTCTCTCACTCTCTCTCCCTCTCTCCTCTTCTTTCCCCCCTTCCTATCTTGATCTCTCTCCCTCTCCCTCTCTCTCTGTCTCCCTCTCTCTCTTTTTGTCCTCTTCTTTGCCCCCTCCCTTCCTGCATCCCTCTTTCAATTTGTCTGAGCTGGCTTGGTCTTTCCACCCACTCACCTTCTTTGTGTTTTATCGTTTGGGTCCATGTCATATTAATCTTTCTCCTATATAGACGTCCATAATTCTTCCGTAACATCCCCCATGACTCTTTCGGCGTTTAATAGGCGGGAGAAGTGATGCAACATTTTTCGCTTTGCCAAAATCATTTGCGTTCGAAAACATTCAATCAGCTTGAGGCGTTCCTGGCGTCGCTAATTCTGCTTAGAACTATGACTGGGAAAAAAACAAACCTTGATCTATGAACTGCCTTCCCCACCTCGATGACAAAGGAAGGTGTCGCACTACCACAGCGAAGGTTATTCAAATAAAATAATGAATATCTTAGTTGGCACAGCAGAGACCTGGCAAGGCATTAACCCTCTGAGGTTGCCAAACCCGTAGGCGGGTTTACAATAATGACTCTGCACCATCAAGGCCGCCTCATCTTGGCGGGGAGGATTTTCAGAAATGCCGAAAACTATTCAGAAATAGGTCAAACATTTTATATTCGCAATTTCTAGTGCTTTGAAATGTTCTCTATCTGTTTCCTTATTTGCAAAATGTTATATAATACACGCGTTACTCCTCGCCACTGAGAGATCGCGCTGTACAGGTGAAAAGATGCGACGGCTGCCTCCTCGTGTACCGGAGGGGACACGTGATGCAAGGCTTCGTCCTCACTGCAGCCGACCAGTGGGAGGCATGGTCTGGCAACATTCGAGACAGGGGAGGGGTGAATTGAAGGGAGAATTGGCGAGGTAAAATTGGGATGGGAGAAAAATAGAAAAATAAGGTGAAAAAGTGGATACAATTTTTTTTTTTAATTATTGTTAACTTGTCCGGCTGTATAATTTCCCTTGCTGTCTAAAGAACTACAGTTGTGTCGTAGGGGAGTGGCTGAGTACTTTCAGTCTCAGGTGTCGAAGACAGACATGCAGAGATGACAGCTACCAAATCCATTTAGAGACAATGGACCCAGTAGGCTACTTTGTTGGCGCTGTGAAAATATGCAAAGAAAGCTTCATATCTTTAGAAACGTGCATATCTCCACCATGTGTATAGGTCCCGTATTTACTTTAGTGAGGAAACACTGTGTAAACGAGCAGAGGAGGCCCCTCGCTCATCACCCAAACATCATATCAAACAGTACATCCAACATCATATCAAACAGTACATCCAACATCATATCAACACAGTGCATACAACATAATATCAAACCATCAAATGCACACAGCACACACACCCACACACTCACTCAAACAAACAACACACTGCAGCACCCACTCTCCACACTTTAGATCACACAAACACACTTTACACTTTATATTTATTGATAAAGGATTTGCACTACAACTCGTATACCTACTGTGAATTGTACCTAAATTGCACCTCGTCCCATTTCTGCCTTGCACTATATAGTATTGTATATTAGTACACTGCACAGTATTGTATATTGTATGGTAACTACGTCTATTCTGCATCGAACATTGTACATATGTCTAAACTGAACACTGTGACCTCATTTTTTTACTTCTAATTTTACTATGTTATTTTATTTCATACTTATCTTGTCTTGCACAGTCTCTGGAGCGTAACAGTAAGAAGCATTTTGTATAAAAGTATTCTGTACTTCTGTATGACAAATATTAAAGAAACTTGAAACTTGAAACAGTACATACAACATCATATCAAACAGTACATCCAACATCATATCAACACAGTACATCCAACATCATATCAAACAGTACATAACATCATATCAAACAGTACATCCAACATCATATCAACACAGTGCATACAACATAATATCAAAACAGTACATACAACATCATATCAAACAGTACATCCAACATCATATCAACACAGTACATACAACATCATATCAAACAGTACATCCAACATCATATCAAACAGTACATCCAACATCATATCAAACAGTACATCCAACATCATATCAAACAGTACAACATCATATCAAACAGTACAACATCATATCAAACAGTACATCCAACATCATATCAAACAGTACATCCAACATCATATCAAACAGTACATCCAACATAATATCAAAACAGTACATCCAACATCATATCAAACAGTACATCCAACATCATATCAAACAGTACATCCAACATTATATCAAACAGTACATCCAACATCATATCAAACAGTACATCCAACATCATATAAAACAGTACATCCAACATCATATCAAACAGTACATCCAACATAATATCAAACAGTACAACATCATATCAAACAGTACATCCAACATCATATCAAACAGCACATCCAACATCATATCAAACAGTACATCCAACATCATATCAAACAGTACATCCAACATCATATCAAACACTACATCCAACATCATATCAAACACTACATCCAACATCATATCAAACAGTACATCCAACATCATATCAAACAGTACATCCAACATCATATCAAACAGTACATCCAACATCATATCAAACAGTACATACAACATCATATCAAACAGTACATCCAACATCATATCAAACAGTACATCCAACATCATATCAAACAGTACATCCAACATCATATCAAACAGTACATCCAACATCATATCAAACAGTACATAACATCATATCAAACAGTACATCCAACATCATATCAAACAGTACATCCAACATCATATCAAACAGTACAACATCATATCAAACAGTACATCCAACATATCAAACAGTACATCCAACATCATATCAAACAGTACAACATCATATCAAACAGTACATCCAACATCATATCAAACAGTACATCCAACATCATATCAAACAGTACAACATCATATCAAACAGTACATCCAACATCTTATCAAACAGTACATCCAACATCATATCAAACAGTACATCCAACATCATATCAAACAGTACATCCAACATCATATCAAACAGTACATCCAACATCATATCAAACAGTACATCTAACATCATATTAAACAGTACATCCAACATCATATCAAACAGTACATCCAACATCATATCAAACAGTACATCCAACATCATATCAAACAGTACATCCAACATCATATCAAACAGTACATCCAACATCATATCAAACAGTACAACATCATATCAAACAGTACATCCAACATCATATCAAACAGTACATCCAACATCATATCAAACAGTACATCCACATCATATCAAACAGTACATCCAACATCATATCAAACAGTACATCCAACATCATATCAAACAGTACATCCAACATCATATCAAACAGTACAACATCATATCAAACAGTACATCCAACATCATATCAAACAGTACATACAACATCATATCAAACAGTACATCCAACATCATATCAAACAGTACATCCAACATCATATCAAACAGTACATCCAACATCATATCAAACAGTACATCCAACATCATATCAAACAGTACATCCAACATCATATCAAACAGTACATCCAACATCATATCAAACAGTACATCCAACATCATATCAAACAGTACAACATCATATCAAACAGTACATCCAACATCATATCAAACAGTACATCCAACATCATATCAAACAGTACATCCAACATCATATCAAACAGTACATCCAACATCATATCAAACAGTACATCCAACATCATATCAAACAGTACATCCAACATCATATCAAACAGTACAACATCATATCAAACAGTACATCCAACATCATATCAAACAGTACATCCAACATCATATCAAACAGTACATCCAACATCATATCAAACAGTACATCCAACATCATATCAAACAGTACAACATCATATCAAACAGTACATCCAACATCATATCAAACAGTACATCCAACATCATATCAAACAGTACATCCAACATCATATCAAACAGTACATCCAACATCATATCAAACAGTACATCCAACATCATATCAAACAGTACATCCAACATCATATCAAACAGTACAACATCATATCAAACAGTACATCCAACATCATATCAAACAGTACATCCAACATCATATCAAACAGTACATCCAACATCATATCAAACAGTACATCCAACATCATATCAAACAGTACAACATAATATCAAACAGTACATCCAACATCATATCAAACAGTACATCCAACATCATATCAAACAGTACATCCAACATCATATCAAACAGTACATCCAACATCATATCACACAGTACATACAACATCATATCAAACAGTACATCCAACATCATATCACACAGTACATCCAACATCATATCAAACAGTACATCCAACATCATATCAAACAGTACATCTAACATGATATCAAACAGTACATCCAACAGCATATCAAATAGTACATCCAACATCATATCAAACAGTACATCCAACATCATATCAAACAGTACATCCAACATCATATCAAACAGTACATCTAACATCATATCAAACAGTACATCCAACATCATATCAAACAGTACATCCAACATCATATCAAACAGTACATCCAACATCATATCAAACAGTACATCCAACATCATATCAAACAGTACATCCAACATCATATCAAACAGTACATCCAACATCATATCAAACAGTACATCCAACATCATATCAAACAGTACAACATCATATCAAATAGTACATCCAACATCATATCAAACAGTACATCCAACATCATATCAAACAGTACAACATCATATCAAACAGTACATCCAACATCATATCAAACAGTACATCCAACATCATATCAAACAGTACATCCAACATCATATCAAACAGTACATCCAACATCATATCAAACAGTACATACAACATCATATCAAACAGTACATCCAACATCATATCAAACAGTACATCCAACATCATATCAAACAGTACATACAATATCACGTTAAAAACACCACATACAACAGAACACAGTAACAACATACAGTGACAGACAGCAGCACATCTGTTTGCCTATTGTTCAAGGCGGCTGCGCCTGCGGGGATCCTTCCCAAAGCGGGCCCTTCTGTACCCCAGTGTTCTGTACCTGCGCCCAGGGGGCAGCAGGGTGAGGTAGTGATTGATTGGGTGTGTGTGACGTCCTGTTCTATTAATGTTTCACACTCAATCTCCTCTCTCAAACATGTCATGGTATTCATTATTGTGCCCTTCCCTTTTTTTCTGCTACAGCCATCATGTCTGTGAAAGGTGTGAAGGGAGGACCAGACAGCAGAGCATCTTCTGTATCCTCCGCCTCAGCTGCCAGGTTAGTGAGATGTTTATCTTAACGACCAGGACCAGGATGTTTCAATTCCTCTACCGAGATCAAATGCAATGAAAAGATATAATATATAGGGCCATCTCACAGTGGAATAGGTTGCCATATGCAATTACTCAAGCAACAAGCAAAGAAAGCTTTACAAAGCAAGTAAATACGTTACTTTTGGGTACAGGCACAATGCTTGACATATAACATTTTATTATTTTAAATTGTGTAATATTTTGATATAATGCTAATGTAATGAGTTGGGTTGGATGGGTCTGGGGGGGGTGGGTTGTTTGATTTTGTTATGTATAGTGTTTCGTATGTTTGTTATTGTTGGTTTTATTTTGAATTATGTTTGTTTGTATTTATTGTACATATGTCGCATAATGTTAGCTCGGCTAATACGTTGCTAACCTTGATAAGAGCTAGTTAACGTATGTTTCTAACGTTGATAAGAGCTAGTTAACGTATGTTTCTAACGTTGATAAGAGCTTGTTAACGTATGTTGCTAACGTTGATAAGAGCTAGTTAACGTATGTTTCTAACGTTGATAAGAGCTTGTTAACGTATGTTTCTAACGTTGATAAGAGCTTGTTAACGTATGTTGCTAACGTTGATAAGAGCTAGTTAACGTATGTTTCTAACGTTGATAAGAGCTAGTTAACGTATGTTTCTAACGTTGATAAGAGCTTGTTAACGTATGTTGCTAACGTTGATAAGAGCTTGGTTATACGTACGTTGCTAACGTTAACATCGCTAGCTAGCTAACATGTTACCTTGTGGTCATAGGCGGAGTTTGAACTTGACGCCAGGGGGTGCGACTGCTTGGCGAACTATACCCGCGCGCACGCGCAGCGGGCCCGGGCGATTTTTTTTGACCTTTATTTTATTATTTTAGCGTTTTTACAATGCCCTAACCCCTAATTTTTTATTTTATTTAGGTAGTACAGCAGCACACACACACACTCACACACACAGCACTACGGGGGATCATTTTTAACTGACTTAGGCTCTAATTATTATTATTCATAGAGACTCTCGAGCAATAATAATTATTACAGCCTCCATTTTTCGTGGACGAAAAATATACCAGGCTATAGATATCAATTTTCCCGAAATAACGCTACCTGCCTCGACAAAATTCGTGCATTGGTTATCCAGATACATTAATTATCATCTCAGAATAAGTGGCTTTGTATCGCGCTGCTGCTGCTGCTGCTGGCCGCGCGTTGCCGTTAACCCTTTCACTGCCACACTACAGAAGGTTCGCCTTATAATGTGACATGATTACTACTATAAAATGAATGTATTGTAAAACAAAACATAATAGAATTCAGATTTGTTTCTCACAATTATTATAATTTTATTAAAATAAAAATAATCTTGATAAAAAAAAAAAAAAAAAAAAAGGCAATTTCACCCCCGGCCACCAGGGGGTGCAATGCACCCCCTGAACCCCCATAAACTCCGCCCATGCTTGTGGTTCGTTGTATGCACGTGGCAACATGAGCTGTGATTTGTCTACTTTTGTGGGGACAGACAGACGATTATACAGACAAACCCTGTTCTAGACGGCTCCTGGCCAGCGCCACAGCGCGCGTGCGTGTACGTGTGTGTGTGTGTGTGTGTGTGTGTGTGTGTGTGTGTGTGTGTGTGTGTGTGTGTGTGTGTGTGTGTGTGTGTGTGTGTGTGGTGCGTGTGGGTGTGTGTGTTTTAATGAATAGGCTCATTTTGATGGAGATTCTTTGGACTGACTAGGCTGCCTCCTTCTCTCCTAGCCCGTTGCCGAAAGGCGTGAAGGGAGGACCGGCCACAAAATCACCCTTTGCTGGGAGATTCAAGAAAAAGGCCATTCAGCTCAGCATCACCAAGAGATTCTGGTCATTATCAGTCTTCCTTTCTAATCAGCTCTGATTCAGACTTGGGCAATGAGTTGTGTGTGTGTTTGCACTATATGCCCAATCAGAAAACTCACAACTATAAGAGTTTTCCCTTAAAACCATGCCTCCACTGAAGTAATGATTTCTGTAACCAGATTGGGTTGCTGCTGCCTTTCAGCCTCATCACCTTCGTCAATCAATCACACGCCACTCAGGCTCCGCAATTATCGCAAGTGACGCTAAAGGGAGGGATACCTTCATAGAATATCACTAACAAGCCACTTAATTGTCCTCGTTAAGGCATGCAGTGAGGGGAAATGATGGCCCTGATGTTGATGATGAGAACACACATACTTTTTACAGCTCAAAGCCATCTGGCGAAAGGAAGTCTGCTAAGGAGGAGGAACGTCTGCGTAGAGAGCGGATCCTCAGCAACAACTCCAAGGTGGATGCGGCCCACGTCTGCTTCCTCAACAAACTGTATGGCAAGGTCAGTTAATCCTTTACTTAAAAAAATAAGTTGTTATCCTTTATTTAAAGGTATAACCTCTGTAGCCCGTGCGGTCCGCCGGCAGACACCACGTCATAAATCAAGCTCTGCAGACTGTCTGATAAAATTAGCGTTTTTTTTTTGGTCAAACGTATTCAAGTATAAACATCATAACCATGTCACAACAGCAGTTATAATGTATATTATCATTGGGCGGCTGGGTAGCGCAGTGGACTAAGCACTCGCCTACCACCGCAGAGACTCTGGGATCGAATCCAGCTGTCAGCGGTGCCTCCGGCTTGGTCAGTCGTCCCTACTAACACAATTGGCAGTGTTAGCGGGTGGGAAGCCGGTGGGGGTATGTGTCCTGGTTGTTGTAAACAGCGACTCCTACTGGTCGGTCGGGGGGCGCCTGTTCAGCAGGGAAGGGATCTGGGGGAGATAGTGTGATCCTCCCACGTGTTACATTCCCCCAGTGAGAGTCCTCGCTGTCAGGTGAAAAAGACGCGGCTGGCTGACTCCACTTGTATCGGAGGAGGCATGTGATAGTCTTCAACCCTCCCTAGGCCGACAGTAGGGGGCAAATGTGTGCAACGGCCAGGAAGGGAATTGGCATAACGACTAAATTGGGATGGGAGAAAAATACGGAAAAAATAGATCCAAAACAATTATGTATAGTCATCAATACGTTAGTTTACCAATAGGTTAATAGAGTGTGTTATTATCTAAGTGTTATTAGATCGATTTTAGTTTTTGTTTTTCTGTTGTTTTGATCGCGAAAGTCCGCCATTTAGAAAAAATTACCGTCGGTAATTGTATTTTTTTTTGCGGCCATTTTCATTCATTCATTCATTCATTTTATTTTGTTTCGTACATGGGGCTACAGTTCATCTTTGCACAATATCACCAACATCTTTTTTTTTTAACATGATACACCCATGGCCGAAAAGGAGCAGGATGAAGAAAACTTATGTTTCCTGCCCCCTTCCAAACTTCATATTTATTTTAACATAATGGTCAGCTCAAGTGCACCTTACAGCTTCATACCATAATAATAATAATAATAATAATAATAATAATAATAATAATAATAATAATAATAATAATAATAATAATAATAATAATAATAATAATAATAATAATAATAATAATAATAATAATAATAATAATAATAATAATAATATATAATAATAATAATAATAATAATAATAATAATAATAATAATAATAATAATAATAATAATAATAATAATAATAATAAGCATTACCATAATTATACTAATAATAATATGATTATGACCATGAATAATAATAACAATAATAACGGTAATAACAATAATAATATAGCTCGATAACCAAATAAAGAAAAAAGAAAAAAAAACCTGCGTCACGAGCCTCAGATGCATGGAAAAGAGAAAAAAACTAAAAATTTATAAAATCAAATAAAGAGAAATGTATACCTACTGTTCATATTTTGAAGAGGACATCCAGAGCTTTCAATGAGCGTTGGAATTTTTCAGAAATACACTTCCCAGAGGCCTCTAGGTCAAAAAAAGCTAAATGGGTTCTGTATGCATTTTTTTATATCTCTTATTACTCGGGATAATATACCACAAAACTGAACGTTATTGGCATATATTGGAGCACAGTTAGTTTGTCTCCCCTATCAAGGGCGTAACTTTGTTGTCAGTGGTAGAGGGGACGCTTGAAGCCTTTTTACAACGCATCCGCGTTTCCGGGTTCCCGTTTTGCGCTCTGATTGGTCAGGTCATGTGACATGAGCGCCAATCGTGGGACGGCAAGTTTCTACACTGGTTAAGCTTAGGCACTCTTCGAAGTTGGTTAAGGTTAGAGTTTGTCTTAGAGCGTGACGGCAAGTTCTTTCGCCGGTTAAGCTTAGGCACTCTTTCGAAGTTGGTTAAGGTTAGAGTTTGTCTTAGAGCATGGCGATAGAACGCCAGATAGTTTTCAGGCTGTTCGACGCGGAAATGGGCAGACACGCTATTGGGCGCACATGTCACATGACCTGGCCAATCAGAGCGCCGGAAACGCGGATGCGTTGTAAAAACAATAACTGCATTCTGAAAACATGCAGGGTACATGTCCCATGTGTCCCCCCCCTTAGTTACGCCCCTGTCCCCTATGTTGAGCATTTAGCAACAATCAGATTTGAAATCAGTTTCAAAATGGCGTCACTCTGGCCAGAATAAGAAACCTACTGTACATACAGTAGATTTCATTATCTGTTCTTATGCATGCCTGGTGATACTAAATCCAAATTGAACTCGGGCATTTGAAAGATAAGATTTGGCATAATCCATAAATGTGCAAATTGGCTATAATAAGGTCATTTATAAGCCTGCTATTCTATATTCTATAATAATATTTCAAATTGCATTGGTCCGGATGGGAGAATTCAGTACTGTATCTACAAAACCTTCTGTTTAATCATCTTCCCTTTATTCATTTCCTTCGATTTTTTTGTACACATGATCTCAAGAAGGTACTGAACGAGATCAGTTTTTCATGTCTGGTCATTTTTAGCATGGTGTTATTCACTGTCAAAGATGCAAAGAAAAATCATAATTCATATTCTCCTTTGTTTCATCACAATTTCCTCAAGCCTAGTAACAGACACAATCTTTCTGACAATGGGAATACATTCACTGAGGTCCATAGATGTCCCTAGATACCAAGAACATGCAAATGGACCTTGTAGAAGTGGAGCAATATACATAAGCGGCGGGTTTGATTGATTGATTGATTGATTGATTGAAAAGTTTATTAACAGATTGCAGAATGGGTACAGTACAGTACATCTCAATACATACAATTGTTAAGGGGATGCAGACCAGAGAAAGACTTTCGTCTTGTTTCCACCAGGGTCCCCCATTTTCAATTCATCATAACATATATGACATACATGACATACAGATAGACAGTACTGCTACATCTATACATTTATGACATATCAGATTTGCAAATACAGTACTGTTTGTGATACAAAAGTGTCCAGAAAAGGAGTGTATATACATTTGGCGTAGAAACTGTACATTGGAGGAGGTTGGTGGGGTGGGGTTGGGTGGGTTGGGTGAGGGCTGTACATTGGAGGTGGGGGGGGGGGGGGGGGGGGGGGGTTGGGTAGGGGACACACACACATTTTACACTGTACATTGGAATGTTGACAAAGCCTTACTTGGTCATTTACTGTACAACTAGGTTAGGACATTTGTAGGGGCCAGTTTCGAATTGCAGTCTCACGTAGGTGTTTTTTGAGAGTGTTTTTGAAGGTGGGTAGTGATTCACATTCCTTTACAGCTTTAGGCAGGGCGTTCCACATTGATGTGGCATAATTGCGAAACGTGTTTAGTCCCTTGTTTGAGCCGAATCTGGGTTTTACATGATTTGTGGAGCTCCCTCTGGTGTTGTGATCGTGGTATTCACTGACCTTTGGGAAGTATTTTGACATGTACATGGGTACCTTGGTCGCGTAGTGTATCTTGTAGACCAGGCCCATTGCAAGTTGCTGTACTCTGTCGTCTACTCTAAGCCATCCTAGGTTGTCAAAGTGGGCAGGGGTGAGGTGGGTTCTAGGAGTCAGGTCAAGTAGTAGTCTGACTAGCTTGTTTTGAGATGTTTGTAATTTGTTTTTTAGTGCCTTTGAGGTGCTTTGGTACCATGAGGTGCAAGCATAGTCGTAGTACCCTTGAATGAGTGCTCCTGCTAGAGTCTTCAGGGTATTCTTGTTTACCAGAGAGGAGATCCGGTACAAGAATCGCGTTCGTTGGTTGACTTTTTTTATTACATTGGATGCCATTTTGTCACAGGAAAGATTAGCCTCTAGGATGGAACCCAGGTAGGTAATTTCATCTTTCCTTGTGACAATATTGTCACCCACTGTAACCGAGAAGTCGTCAGTCTTGCTGAGTTTGTTATTTGAACCGAAGAGAATGGACTCTGTTTTGCCCATGTGTAATGATAGTTTGTTGTCGGCGAGCCATATGCAGATTTTGCCTAGTTCCGAGCTGAGGGCTTTTTCAACCTGTAACTTGTTCTTGTCAGAGACCAGCAGGGCTGAGTCGTCCGCAAACAGGAACAAGTTGCAGTCACAAGCTGACGACATGTCATTTGCATAAATTAGGAATAGTAGCGGTCCTAGTATGCTTCCTTGTGGAACACCACAGCTCACTGTGAGGGGGGGGGATAGGGTACCGTTTACTTCCACCATCTGTTCCCTCCCCTCCAGGTAGGATTGTATCCAGCTCACTGATAAACTATCAAAACCAATTGCTTTTAGCTTGTCAATCAGAATGGTGTGATTGACAGTGTCGAAGGCCTTTTGTAGGTCCAGCATGACCATGCCGCAGTATTTGCCCGCGTCCACCTCTTGTTTGATGTGGTCGTTCAAGTAGAGAAGGCATGTGTCAGTGGAGTGGGATGTTCTGAAGCCAGATTGGAATTCGTAGATTAGATTTTTTTCCGCGAGGTATTTTTCGATCTGTTCGTATACTATTTTTTCCATGACTTTCGAGATGGATGTAAGGATAGAAACAGGGCGGTAGTTACCCGGGTCTAATTTGCTGCCCTTTTTGTGCAGGGGTGTTACTCTCGCAATTTTGAAGTCCTTGGGGACGTGTCCCTGTTTTATGGAGAGGTTTATTATGTGTGTGATGACTGGGGTGATGGCTGCTGCTGAGTCTCTGAGGAATTTGGAGGGGATGTTGTCATGGCCAGTGGCCTTGTTTGGTTGGAGGGCGCTCAGTTTTTTGAGTACCTCATCTGTAGTTACTATTTCCAGTTTGAAGTCGTCTTTGTGGACGCCTAGGTTCATGTAGTATGCTACTATGTGTTCTACCCCATACTGCCCTGAGTGGGAGGGTAGTTTGTTTACCAGTGTTGTGGCTATGTTTGTGAAGAAAGTGTTTAAGTAATTGGCTACATCCAGCTTGTCTGTGATGAGCGTGTTGTCCGTCTTTATGTTTATGTTTGAGAACCTGGTTTTGAGTTTTTTACTGCAGCCTAGTTGATTGTTGAGTAATTTCCAAAGTTCACGTGGTTTATTTTTGTTTTCCTCGGTTTTGTCATTGATGAAATTTTTTTTTTGCAGTTTTGATCATGGAGTTTACGTCATTTCTTAGTCTGTTTCTTTCTAGTTTGAGTTCAGTCACGTGGTCTTGGAGTTCACTGCTCGTGCTTTTGGTAAGCTTTGACTGACTTTTACGAAACTCAGAGCATTTTTTGTCTCTGGCTTTCATAGCGGTCAGTATTTCAGTGTGCATCCATGGCTCAGCGCGGGTATATAAGGCCAGGCTAGGCTATGCCGACCCAAACCAGTCTGCGCATTATTATAGGCAGCCTAGGCTACGATATTGTGTGTGTGTGGGCTGATGCAGCCCGGTGGTGACAATACGCAAGGATCGGCCAACCAAGGTGTCAATGGCAGTAGGTGTGGTGGCCGTTTAACATTCCAGACTGCAGGCAGTAACCAATCACGCCGCATCATCAAACTAACCGATGCCAGTCTGGTCTTCAAAATTCTCCATGGTCTACTCTAGCCCCACCCCCACTTTCCGATTTTTTCACCTCCAGGTTCACCAGAACTGTTGTACCGGGTGACTTGGCTGTTTCATTAAGGACAAGTACATTTAGCAAATCAGCCCTCTCCGTGAGAGCTGCCAAGACCTGGAACTCCATTCCAAGTTACATGCCGCCTGGGCATAACACTGGATCACCTGAGGCCAAGGGCTTGCTCTACGAGGGCATGATGAGACTGAGTCAAAGTTAATCAAACCGTGGAAACTTTTTAGAGCTTGATTGATTGATTGATTTGATTGAAAATTGTATTAACAGATTGCAGAATGGGTACAGTACAGTACAGCTCAATACATACAATTGTTAAGGGGATGCAGACCAGAGAAAGACTTTCATCTTGTTTACATCAGGATCCCCCATTTTCAATTCATCATAACATATATGACATACACGACATACAGATAGACAGTACTGCTACATCTATACATTTATGACATACCAGATTTGCAAATACAGTACTGTTTGTGATACAAAAAGTGTCCAGAAAAGAGTGTATATACGTTTGATGTAGAAACTGTACATTGGAGGAGGTTGGGTAGGTGGGGTGGGGTTGGGTGGGGGGTGGGGGGGGGGGAACTGTACATTGGAGGTGGGGGGGGGGGGGGGGGGGGTGGGTAGGGGGTGGGGGGGGGACACTGTGGGGGACACTGTACACTGTACATTGGAATACTGACAAAGCCATACTTGGTAATTTACTGTACAACTGGGTTAGGACATTTGTAGGGGCCAGTTTCGAATTTCAGTCTCCCGTAGGTGTTCTTTGAGAGTGTTTTTGAAAGTGGGTAGTGATTCACATTCCTTTACAGCTTTGGGTAGGGCGTTCCACATTGATGTGGCATAATTGCGAAACGTGTTTAGTCCCTTGTTTGAGCCGAATCTGGGTTAAACATGATTTGTGGAGCTCCCTCTGGTGTTGTGATCGTGGTATTCACTGACCTTTGGGAAGTATTTGTACTTGTACCTTGGTCGTGTAGTATATCTTGTAGAACATTGCAAGTTGCTGTACTCTGTCGTCTACTCTAAGCCATCCTAGGTTGTCAAAGTGGGTAGGGGTGAGGTGGGTTCTAGGAGTCAGGTCAAGCAGTAGTCTGACTAGTTTGTTTTGAGATGTTTGTAATTTGGTTTTTAGCGCCTTTGAGGTGCTTTGGTACCATGAGGTGCAAGCATAGTCGTAGTACCCTTGAATGAGTGCTCCTGCCAGAGTCTTCAGGGTATTCTTGTTTACCAGAGAGGAGATCCGGTACAAGAATCGAGTCCGTTGGTTGACTTTTTTTTATTACATTGGATGCCATTTTGTAGGTCCAGCATGACCATGCCGCAGTATTTGCCCGCGTCCACCTCTATGTACATTGTTTTCAAAGCATGATGAGATCCAAATTACGGAAAACGTTTCCTTCATTGCCGTCGGCACCGCAACTTGTGAACGGTCTTTCCCAATGAGGCGCATCCGAAACTGGCTAAGAAGAACAACAATATGCGCCAGGAGAGACAGTCAACTCTGAGTAGTGGGTGTGTGTATTGTATGAAATCAGAACCTGGACAGCATCGTTTGCGTGCACCGTTTGCGTGCAAGCAAAAAATTAAAAGGAAAATGTTGCACGCTCCGCGCGAGTCCTATCCCATCTATAGCCTACCCTACCCTAATGTCCAGCTCACCCGCCGCCTATGGCAATATACCATTTACTTAGGTATGTCTTTTACGCGGATTGTCTGAAAATAGGGCTCCGGGCTTAAGAGGAAAAAAGTTGTTATCCTTTATTTAAAGGTATAATCTCTAATACCATCAAACAGCAACCTTTAGTCAAAATAGCCCCCTTGCTCTTTAAAAAATTAATAAATAAACTTAGACTTAAACTTGCTATTGCGTTTTGTTTACTTTTTTGTTTTGGTCTGATGTGTGGGTTGGAGTTTAGTAACTCATTATACTGTGAATTTCTCCAGAGCTCTCTTGGCGCCCTGAGGTGTGGCCAGCAGTAGCAACCCCTCCCCTACACCCACTGAAATCCAATCAGACAAAAACAAAAACATTCTACCTTTAACCAGAATAATCACATTGTGATTTCCTTTTTCAAGTGGACTCTGGCCAAGAAGCCCAGAACACATATCGTTTCACATATAGAACAACATAAAACAATCATCAAAGATCCCAGTGAATAATCAACTTAAATCCTTTCTCTCAAATCACTCTGTATTAAGCCCACACACCAATCTGGGTTCAGAGCCAACCATAGCACATTATCTCTTTAGTACTAATGACATAATATCGGCTTTAGATAAGAAGAAACACTGTGCTACCCTCTTTATTTATCTGTCAAAAGCTGTCAAAAAGCAGGGAGACATCAGTGTGTAAAGTTGGGTTATGCATAATTAAGATTTTCACCAATTGACAACTATAGCGCCACCAACGTGTCAAAGTTGGAGTCACGTTTATGCCTGTAACTTTTCAACTGTATCATGTCCAATTTTCTAAATTATTGTAACAATGCATTCCCTGGCTCATGCAGAGATCAAAGTACTCCATGGTTTAATTATTATTATTATTTTTGGATTGCAGCATGCAAGGTACACTTTTGGTCTTCTGCTCAATTTCACCGATTTTAGAGTGGGGAGAGAGAGCTGCATTTTGGAAAAATGTCACACGTTTCCTCTTCCAATTTTCACAACTCATATACATAGTATATATAAAAACGTTCACATGACTCATGGGAAACTAAGCTCTGATGTATATTTTTCACCCTGTGACAGGTTGAACGATGACTCCCCCTCCATTGAGACCAATGGAGCCACGCTCTAACTTGAAGCAGAAAATGACCGAATCAATGTTGTGTTTCTAACTCGTCACCTCTCCTACACTTTTAAAGAGAGGAAGGCATATTATACTAGGGATGTTCGATATTGGCTTTTTTACCGATATCCGATATACCGATATTGTCCAACTCTTAATTTCCGATACCGATATATGCAGGGTTCCCCCCCAAAAACACAATAAATTATAGTTTTCACAATAAATAAAATTGGAATTTGTTCTTACTTGCTTGCCTGGGTAAATAAAGGTTAAATAAATGTGTTTTTGAAAACCGATACCGATTATTTCCGATATTACATTTTAATGCCAATATTGACCGATAATATCGGACATCCCTACATATTACACTTCAAAATGTTCGCGTGAGGGCGGCTAGGTGGTATAGTGGGCAAGGCGCTCGCCACCAATGCAGGAGACGCTGGGTTCGAGCCCAGCTCTCCACATTGCTATCAGCTTGGCTGGTCGTTCATACTAACACAATTGGCAGTGTTAGGGGTGGGAAAGCTGATGGGTGGGGATCGGACGTTGTGGGCAGCAACTCCTACAGGTCGGTTGGTGCGCCTGCACAGCAGAATCAGGAAGCGACGGGGGCGGCGTGTCCCTCCCACACAGACCCCCGCTGCTGAGAGATCGCGCTGTGCAGGTGAAAAGATGCGACGGCTGCTTCCTCGAGTACCGGAGGGGACACGTGATGTAAGGCTTCGTCCACATTGCAGCCGGCTTGTGGGAGGCATGGCCTAACAGCGTTCGAGACAGGGGAGGGTAGAATTGGACGATACGAAATTGGGATGGGAGAAAAATAGAAAATGGGAGAAAAAGTAGATAAAAAAATAAAAAATTGGCGTGATTGTCTAGATTCTGAAGCTGCAAATAGTTAAACCATGCTATGTATACTTTTCACCCTATTCCAATTTAAATGACGACCCCCCCCCCCCCCCCCCCCCCCTCACTCAACCAAGAAGCAACTGTGCAGGCTGAGATGCCACGGGCCGACTCAATTCACCAGATGAGGCTTAGCTCAGTTGGCAGCACATCGAGCTCCAAAACAGTAGGTCCAGAGTTAGAATCTCACCCGTCCATGTAGTGATTCATTACTATTACGCAACGAGCACAACTTTTGAAAAACGAGGTCCCTTTGAATTCCATGGCTCAAGCCAAATTCACTGCCCTCAATGACGTAATTTTCCTGTGAAAAACACTTAAAATCCTCACCAATCTGCATGTAACTTGGTACACATAATCTGTAGACCGATGTCTACAAAGGTATGCCTGCTTGGCCCCCATATCCCTCCCTGCTTGCAGGTATATTTCAACTTAAATAGGTTCTCTTAATGCTAGTAAAACGAAATTCATGCTGTTTTCTAGAGGCAGAAATGTTGAATAATGATGGTATAAGTGGTTCTATTCAGAGAGTCACTGAATATCTTGGTGTGTGGCTCGATGAGAAATCTTATTAAAATTCCATGTGGACAACCTATTCCTATTCAGAAACGGGACCAGCTTTCCTTTGATTTGTAGGAAGAGACACAAACACCTCGTACGGCCGCGCTCGGGCAGGCGTTTCAGCGTCATGCCCACCCGGACTAACAGACTGAAGTTTCGTTTTTATCCCAGGGCCATATGTGCACTAAACTCAGCAAAAATTTAAAAACAACAGTCTCCTTTGCACACCCCCCCCCCCCCCCCTCCTTTGCACCCCCCCACGCACACGCACACACAACATTAAGGGATAGTGCAATTATCTTTTACACCCCCCTGTTCATATTAATGTTATTCATGCCTTACTCCTGTTTTTACATTTAATACTGTGTTTAGGACTGTGTTTTAATATTTTTACTAGCACCTAGGGCTGCATTTAAAATTTTGTTGTAACAACTGTAACATTGACAATAAAGATCTATTCTATTCTATTCTATTCTAGTAGTCGAAGCAGTTTTCTTATCAATCTATGGTGATGTAATCTATAGGCATGCTGTGACCTCAACCCTTAAATCATTGGACACTCATCACTGTGTCCTTTATGATAAGGTTGGTTTGTCCTCATTGATGGAGAGGTGCAACACACACTGGTATTTGTTAATTTTTAAGGCCCTTATTGGTAATCTACCTCCTTATACTACATCATTATTGGAATGGAATTTTGTAACCTATATGGAACCAGTTCTAGTGACTGGCTGGTCCTTAAGGTCCCCTGAGTTTGCTCGGAACAGGGTACATCTGCATTTTGCTATGATGCCCCTTAGCTCATGGAATGAACAGTCCCTAAAGCTTGAGATTCTCCCCTCTGTTGCAGAGTTTGAAACCTTGACTCTTTGGCTTACAGCAGAGTTGGGTGATTATGTAACAGGATAACATAATAATGTGACTGCAAAAAAGTAGGCGCTCGGGGAAAAAAATGCTGTTGTCCGATTACAGATATTTATAAGAAATAGGTGATTACTCAAGCAATCATGTTTGAAGGAGAACATTGGGAATATTTTAGATAAACATTTGACATAATACAGGTCAATAATGGCATATGATGAAAACAACAATTATTTAAATGATCTGCTTTACTTTAAATTATATCGGTGTCTATAGGTGTCTTGTTTCACAGACATTGCAAGGTGCACACACAGCCATGAGGCAATAAACTTGAAACGGCTAATAAACCATTGTAAATCAGCGAGAGCAACATTTTATTACTTTAGGTGGAGTGCATTGCTCATTCTATTGGAAGCATAAGTGGCTCAGACGGTGGCAATTACTTTGCTACTTAGTACTCGCTAATGATGAAGGATTACCAGACCCCTTCCTTTGTTCTAAATCTGTGCGATTTGTGCAACATTTGTTATTTGTTTATCCAGAGTCCACCTTATTTTTCGGCCCCACCTGTTATGATTAAATTAGATTAAAGTGTATTGTGTCATCATACAGCACAAGTACAGTACAACAAAAATAAGTTTGGCATCCAACCAGAGTGCAAATGTGCAGTAACGTGTGATAGTAATATACAATGTACAGATGATTAAACTGGGTATAAAATATATACTAGTATTACTGTGTATAGTGCTAATCAGATACATACATAGTTGTAATATAATATGTACCGTGATACAGGTATAAAAACAGTACGGTAGTAGTCATACTGGCCAGCATTGTAACTAGGAAGAGTAGGCAAGGGATATAGATCTACAGATATGTAAAAGGTTTATGTGCAGGTATGTACAGACAGGTGTGGATATATATATATATATATATATATATATATATATATAACGGTATATACAGCATTATTGGACATGCTATCATACATGCCACAGTGAAGCCCGTCAAAATATTTTGCAGCTAAATTAATCCAAAGGTAACCGAGAATTATCCAATTAAATGACAGATTTGGGGGTTGAACAGGGGCTTATGTCACTGTAATTCGCCTTATTGGATGACTAATTCACCTCCATGTATTTCAAAACATGAATACTACGGCGGTGAAAAATAATTTGAGTCAGGTGATCATGAGTTTATAAATTCCTGTATTCTTCCTGTTGTTTGACTATTTCGGTTCTCGAAGTAGCATTTTTATAGCTACATTTTAACATCGAACTGCACGGTGCACTTCATTATAGTGAACGGTGCACTTCATTATAGTGAACGGTGCACTTCTGAATCCGTAGTTCCGTACCTCACATTGCATCAAAGCTATCAATATGGTGGTGACGTGAATACGGCTAATTACAATTGTAATCTATAATCTGAAACAGACTGTTGCATTGAAGTTTGGCCGAGGGAAGCGACGGTTGTGATTGGAGGATCAAGAAAAGGGGGAGGGGCTTGAGGTCATTTACTCACTACAATGTCAGGGCGGATTTGTCCCCTGCCCTATGCCCTTCAGCCACCGCGCTCCAGTATGTCTTAGTATGTGGGTAGCGGTGCGACATGATCTCAACACTGATGAGGTTACTTTGATACAGTACATCAATTATGCCTTAATTACATTTGTTTTAATATGAAACAGAATGTACTGTATGAAGCTTTTCCCATTTATTTCCTGCCCAGTGACCTTCAATCCAACAGGAGTAGAACATGTAGTGCAGTAGGAGGGATCAGATGATGGAAGGTGGAGCGATGAACACAATAGAATACACTGCTGCTGACGATACAAATTACACGTGTCAAGAGTGAACAATGGGCATAGCTGGAGTGGACAGAGGAGCCAGATTGTGAGGATTAAGAACAAAAGAAATAATTAGCAAGTCAATTATGCCATGGGGTTGCAAGATCACAGGGCTGTTGCTGTAGGATAGAGGGAGACAGGTCACCGACCTGCGTTGTGTTTTTTATTTCATTTTTTCTTTTTAAACGATTTTAAAGGTCCCATGCATTATAAATGGCCTTTTCCCGTGTTTAGCATTGGGGATTATATCAATGTGGTCTGTGTCGTTAATTATCATATTGACTCATCTAGTCTCGAGTTCACGAGATCTTCCCTCACTCAACTAAACTGTTCTGATTTGACTGTTTTGCTGATGTGAATATGGCACAGATTGAGCTGATTGTGATCTGATTGGCTCTGTGGTTGTAGTAGTCACCGCCCACAATTCGCTCAACAAAGCGAGTGGATTACTTCCTCAAACAGAGTGCAGAGTCCGACAGACAGCAGAGAACAAGCGAGCGAGAGAGATAGAGAGGGAGAGAGAGAGAGGGAGGGAGAGAGAGACAGGAGCTTCTGTCGGGGAAACAAACCGTGCGCGGGGAAGCAGTGGCACACACGCATTTACACACACAACCAGGACCGCGCAGGGGAAGCAGTGGAGAGATAACTTTATGCTCCATGTCCCTCTCTCTCTCCCTCCCTCTCCCTCTCCCTCTCTCTCTCTCTCTCTCTCTCTCTCTCTCTCTGCCAGTCGCAGACTGTCACTCAAAGCGCTTATGGGAGGAGCCCATCCAAAAATAGCCTGAAATCCTGAGGCTGAAAAATTATGCTTTTGAGTACTTGATCAAAAATATAAAACAATGAATAAAAAATAAAAATAAACTTACAGATGTGTTCCATAGACTCTTAGGAATTGTGTAAAGTTGCCCAAATAGTGCAAGGAATAGCAATGCATGTCCCCTTTAAATGAAGAATGTAATGCCATACAAAAGGACAAAATAAAAGATGTAAACAAGAGGGGCTGTTTTTGATGACATTACAGATTCTACCTTTAACCTAGATTAATTTAAAGACAGATAGTATTTTAAGATAAGAATTTGAATGTGCTGATGAAAAATTGCACGAGTTAGTATCCATGTGCAGCGTAGTCTGGTAATTATAAATATATTACAATATCAGAATATTATTATGATTATTTTCCTGTATCAGTAAACTGCAACCTATATCAATATGGAAATCCATACTGTATCATCTTCCATTTTAAACATGGTTTAGGTAAACAGCATCATTTCTACACACTGTTTGAATTGGCCCTGGCCTGTATAATATTGTCTTATCTAGGCCTATTAGTTGCTGCTCAAGCAAAATATGAATAATAATAAATAATAAATAAATAAATACTTTCTAACAAATGACTGTTGACATCGTCTGTGCCTGTTACTCAGAGCTCACTAGATTACCACTGAGTACAGTATATGATATATATGAGGAAATGGCAGTTGGCAATGAGCTTTATGGGGCAGCAATTGCCAGCTCCATGATCTGGCCAAGGAAAATGATTGGGTGGAACTCTGATCCCATCAATCACCGGGCAGACCAGCCTTTAACATATTTGTGTTTAATATACAGGCTGTGTGCAGTGCAGTGGAGCGACACACACATGTGATGGGCGACACAAACAGGAACACACGCATGCAATAGGCCTACTGGGTCACCGATGACATGTAGTCTCTGCGCTTGACCCATCCCGTCGTCTTTCCCCAGGGCAGTGTGGGGGACGAATCCAAGTGCCCCTGTCCATCCATGTCAGGGACGCGTTAGCATTAGCAATCTGTTCTGCATGTTTTTCCATTGGGTTTATATTCTGGAGGGGAAACCCTTGTGAGCACAGGGAGAATATGTAAACTTCACAGAGAAAGGCCGGGGAGATACCCAAACCTGGGTACCTGGAAACCCAGCAACCTGGTCCCCAAGCGGGAATCGAACCCAGGACCTTCTTGCTGTGAGGTGTTAACCACTACACCACCATGCCGCCTTGCTGCTTGCAGCCTCATCACGGCCGGCGTGCCCATTCGGAGTGGGCCGATTGCTTGGAAGTGCAATCGGCCCTTGGCACCAAATTAAACACTCTCGAGTTCTCGAGATATGCGTAAAGTTTGTTGTTATTACACCACCATCTGGCCAAATGGCACCATATTTGACACTGCACCCCCCTAGGTCCTCAGCAATAAAGCCACAGAGCGTGACGTTGATCAAATGAATAGAGATACACGACAAACAGGAAGACACGCACAGAGACCGAGATTCAAGTTCAAGTTTTGTTTTATTTTGTCACATATAACAAATTTCATTACAGTGAAATGCTTGGTTCTGTAATGACCCTCCTGAAATTGTGCTTCATACAGTAAAAAAAGAATAAAGACCAAACACTGTACAAAATATAGGCTACAATACACTTTATAGTTAGATATCAACATGTGACATATTTCAGCCTCCAAAATGTTGAATTTGACCATTAATTATTATTAACAAAAATAATTAATATAACAATTAATTTTGAGTGTGGAGTCTCCAAATCAACTGTGGCATCAAGACGCTAGTGTTACTGTACCTATGCATATAAATAGACATGCACATGATACAGTTTAGTGATTAAAGGGACACGCCAACATTATGGGAAATGCACTAGTGTGGTAGTGAAGGATTAACCTTCTGTAGTGTGGTAGTGAAGGATTAACCTTCTGTAGTGTGGTAGTGAAAGATTAACCTTCTGTAGTGTGGTAGTGAAAGATTAACCTTCTGTAGTGTGGTAGTGAAAGCGTTAACCTTCTGTTGTGCGGTAGTGAAAGCGCTAACCTTCTGTTGTGCGGTAGTGAAAGGTTAACCTTCTGTTGTGCGGTAGTGAAAGGTTAACCTTCTGTAGTGTGGTAGTGAATGTTAACCTGTAGTGTGGTCGTGAAAGCGTTAACCTTCTGTGGTGTGGTAGTGAAAGTGTTAACCCTTTGTAGTGTGGTAGTGAAAGAGTTAACCTTCTGTAGTGCGGTAGTGAAAGAGTTCAACTTCTGTAGTGTGGTAGTGAAAGCGTTAACCATTTGTAGTGTGGTAATGAAAGGGTTCAACTATGCTCGCATGAAATCCCTGCTTCCCCCAGAAGCTCTTGTGCAATAACACAATTTCGACTTTCTGGGCCTCTCAGATTACCACTGTACATTGATTCTCTGGGTATATCATGTACAGATTCTTAACATCAAGAGGAGGGACTATAAGCTTGGCGTTCTGGATCCCGTTAATCCCTGATCCCTCAGAGAACCTGCAAAGTGATGAGAACTTACAACAAAGGCTGAGCCATAGGCATTTCTATAAATCGCTCATCAAAGCAAAAAAAGTCACGAGACAGGGATTTTAATAATAACTAAGCCAATGGGGAGTTTACGGTATGTGCCTCCGAGCATTTGAATGTTGCTCTGAGACAAGATTCACTATTATGGAAAAACAAAGACTATAGAAGATTCATTAGAGGAAACAAATGTAATAGGTTTCCATTTTGTAATTACCCTGCATGCCTTGCCTTGGTCTATTTGGGATGGGAAAAGTGCAGAGAGACATTTCATCGGCGACTCAGTTTCAAGTTTCTTTAATAGTTGTCATACAGAAGTACAGAATACTTTTATACAAAATGCTTCTTACTGTTACGCTCCAGAGACTGTGCTAGACAAGATAAGTATGAAATAAAATAGTATAGCATGTAAAATAGAAGTAAAAATAGAGGTCACAGTGTTCAGTATAGACATATGTACAATGTTGTGTGTGCATGTGTGTGTGTGTTCCTGTGGGTCGCCCATCTCGCGTGTGTGTGTTAAACTGCATGACAAATAAAGACTTCTCTAACAATTATTATTAAATTATATTATTATATTTGTCCTGTATAACCGGTACTGTCTTTCAGTGGCTATAGCAAGCTCAGTTGAAAGGCTAGTGTGAAGGTATCATAAATTATGAAACTAGACAGCCTGAGGTATCCATTGGTACCAGACATGTCATGCTACAGTAGCTCAAACAGGGTTCTCCAGGGAAATACAGCTGAATCAGGTGCTTCTCAGCTCGAGGACAGCAAACAACGTCTGTCTGACATCTGTTCGCACGATTAAAAGCTGTGAATGAATCGGCGTGCTACAAGACGAGTCTCCCCTCAACTTGCAGGTTAAACCCTACTCTGCAATTTTAGTATATAGTCCACATTGTTTATTGAACAAAAATACAACATGCCTTTAAGTTGCAACAATTTATGAGAGACAATTGAGCATGGGAATGGCCATCATACATTTGATCATAATGTTCTGTTCTTATGCACTCTAGTCTAAACCTTCATCATTTGAATGGGTGCCGAACCAAAGCACATTTATTACAGATGTATGACTAGAAGAACTTGACACAGTGCTGAGCTGCTCAGATTCATCTTCAGGTTCCCAGTTTTCAGAAGAACACCACACAAGGGCTAAAGGAGAACACCACACAAGGGTTACAGGAGAACACCACACAAGGGTTACAGGAGAACACCACACAAGGGTTAAAGGAGAACACCACACAAGGGCTAAAGGAGAACACCACACAAGGGTTAAAGGAGAACACCACACAAGGGTTAAAGGAGAACACCACACAGGGGTTAAAGGAGAACACCACACAAGCATAGCAGGTCAACAGTAGATGGCAGCTAGAAGTGGTGACATCATCTTTAACCCTTGTGTGGTGTTCTCCTGTAACCCTTGTGTGGTGTTCTCCTTTAACCCTTGTGTGGTGTTCTCCTTTAACCCTTGTGTGGTGTTCTCCTTTAACCCTTGTGTGGTGTTCTCCTGTAACCCTTGTGTGGTGTTCTCCTTTAACCCTTGTGTGGTGTTCTCCTGTAACCCTCGTGTGGTGTTCTCCTTTAACCCTTGTGTGGTGTTCTCCTTTAACCCTCGTGTGGTGTTCTCCTTTAACCCTCGTGTGGTGTTCTCCTTTAACCATTGTGTGGTGTTCTCCTTTAACCCTTGTGTGGTGTTCTCCTTTAACCCTTGTGTGGTGTTCTCCTTTAACCCTTGGGTGGTGTTCTCCTTTAACCCTTGTGTGGTGTTCTCCTGTAACCCTTGTGTGGTGTTCTCCTTTAGCCCTTGTGTGGTGTTCTCCTTTAGCCCTCGTGTGGTGTTCTCCTTTAACCCTTGTGTGGTGTTCTCCTTTAACCCTTGTGTGGTGTTCTCCTGTAACCCTTGTGTGGTGTTCTCCTGTAACCCTTGTGTGGTGTTCTCCTTTAGCCCTTGTGTGGTGTTCTCCTTTAACCCTCGTGTGGTGTTCTCCTTTAGCCCTTGTGTGGTGTTCTCCTTTAACCCCTGTGTGGTGTTCTCCTTTAACCCTTGTGTGGTGTTCTCCTTTAGCCCTTGTGTGGTGTTCTCCTTTAGCCCTTGTGTGGTGTTCTCCTTTAGCCCTTGTGTGGTGTTCTCCTTTAACCCTTGTGTGGTGTTCTCCTGTAACCCTCGTGTGGTGTTCTCCTTTAACCCTTGTGTGGTGTTCTCCTGTAACCCTTGTGTGGTGTTCTCCTTTAACCCTTGTGTGGTGTTCTCCTTTAACCCTCGTGTGGTGTTCTCCTGTAACCCTTGTGTGGTGTTCTCCTTTAACCCTCGTGTGGTGTTCGCGTTTTTGTCACTCACCCAATGTTCACAGGTCTGGTGGACGTTATTGGGATTTTAAAACAATGAAGCCATAACAATTCATGAATAAATACTTAACAATGCTTAATACTTAATATATGGTAAATATTTGCCATTTATTTCCGCTAGATCACATTTATCAATACAAGTCAAGATATGAGTGGAATAAATCATGTTTATCTTGAAGAATATAAATGAAACAAGGTGGAGACAGACAGTGAACCTTTCTTTTATCATATTTACTTTATCATCAATTTCCACACTTCCAGGTCCAGTGAACCCGAACATATGTGATATAAATGTGTGTGTGGGGAGGAGGGGGGGGGGGGGATGCACAGTATGCCATCAATGAAAACGTGTTATTTTATATGTTCTTCACAGAAAATGAGCCACGGCCAATGAGTCATGAACTGTATCATTTCTCTTTTAGTAAACATTGAAAACGGGCCCCCACAGACCCGAACACCACACAAACTAAATAAAAAACGAATTAAATATATACACGTATTTTGGAAAAGTCAAAAGTATGCGCGTGGCTTTTTATTTCACCAAAACAATTACATCTCTGGGGCGGCTACGTGGCGTAGTGGGCAAGGCGCTCGCCACGAATGACGGAGACGCTGGGCTTGCCTGTTCGAGCCCAGCGCTCCACATTGCTTTCAGTTTAGCTGGTCGTTCATACTAATACACATTGGCCGTATTAGGGGGTGGGAAACTGATGGGTGGGGATCGGGCGTTGTGGACAGCGACTCCTACAGGTCGGTTGGTGCGCCTGCGCAGTAGAATCAGGAAGTGTCGGGGGCAGCGTGAGCCTCCCACGCGTTACTCCTCGCCACTGAGAGATCGAGCTGCGCAGGTGAAAAGATGCGACTGCCGTTACCTCAAGTACCGGAGGGGACTTGTGCTATGTATGACTTAGTCCACATTGCAGCCGGCTTGTGGGAGGCAAGAAACAGCGTTCGTGACAGGGGAGGGTTGAATTGGATGATACGAAATTGGGATGGGAGAAAAATATAGAAAATGGGAGAAAAAGTGGATAAAAAAAAAAAACAATTACATCTCTCTGGTCTCAAAAGCAGACCGCCGTGGCCTTTTCTAGTGTGAAACAACCATCAGCAGTGTGGATCTGCGTCACACACACACACACACACACACACACACACACACACACACACACACACACACACACACACACACACACACACACACACAGCCCACGGTGCCCGCTGTCCGTTCTGCCTGCTGCCCTGAGACTAAGACAGTCAGAGGAGGCTATTCTACCCCTCAGCACTCCTAATCCCAGACTATACACAAGTATTAATAACCCCCTGAGCAAGGTTCACTGTCAGCCCTCATTACATCCAATCGGGGGGGGGGGAGGATGAGGGGGGGGAGACAAACAGACAGAGAAAAAAAGAAAAAAGATCCTCATATTTACACGTCAGATAAATAAATAGCAGCGAGGGGAGATAGATGAGTTTGAAATGGAATGGATCGCGCACTCAATCAACGTGTGGCAAAGCACAGTGTACGCGGATCGTGTTTTTTCCATCTGGTGTGATTAGGCCACCGCGTGCGTACGTGTTTATGCGCGGGAGTATCGCTCCACGTCTGCGTACACGCGCGGCGTACACAAGAGCACTCTGCTGCTCGCCGGTCCGTGTGAAGGCAGCTGGAATGATATTAACCGTTAATGGGCTCGTATTGACGGATTGGTTTGAGACGCGGCATTGCTTGTCTGATGCTTTCTGGATGAGGGGGAAAAAACCAATGTAATTAACGTGTTGACCTTCCGTTCTAAATGTGCCCTTGCCACGCCGGGCTCGTCCTTCGCCGGGGTATACACACTGGCGCTGCTGCCTGTGCCGCAGGCAATGGAGTTGTTTATGTGCCGTGAGGCTGTTCAAGATGAACATTTAGTTTAGTATATTAGGACATTGGGAGCGTTTTTACCGCTTCTACAAATCGGGGGCCCACGTTTTGTGCGTCTGGCACAGTATC
>NC_140171.1:19562644-19720618 GCF_963971535.1 Notolepis coatsorum
ATAGATTAGAGAGGCACGCCGCTGGTGAAATCCCATTAGAGGAAGCTGTCGGCGCGCCGCTGCAGTGTTACAATGAAGTACGTCGTACATGTTGTTCTAATGCGGCAGTAAAAAGCAGATTATGACTGAGGTATTTCTCAGGAGAGTCGTGTGGTTGGTTTTATATCCTCATATGCTCTCTTGGAGATTAAAAAGGACAATGCCGGTCTAAATATAGATTCTAGCTATTTTCTTTCTTCACTAATCAGCACATATTTTACATAATCCCCGACCATTTTCCTGGGCATTGATTACTTATTTGAATGTTATGGTGATACAGTAAATCATAGAATTATATTAAACCTATACGCAAAAAGGATCGCCCGGTCACGCTAACAAAGACGTCGCTCCATAGGAAAACAAATGTCTCTCTCTCACTCTCTCTCTCGTACTTCTTTTGTTTACGCTCAGAAACGCGCTGCTTCCAGTAGGGCCTTTCTGGTCCAACGTGCACATCAGTTTCTTTCATAAGAGGCTTTGTTTGCCTCTAGATAGATTTAAGCTATAGGTTCATCACCCTCACTTTCCCCCCCCGTCTTGTTAACACAGGTGTTTGGATGTTCCATTCTTCTCTTTTCCTGGAAAGTGGGCAAAATTGTTGTCACTGACGGTGACCCATCCTGTACTTTTGTACTCTCGCTCTATCTCAGGATACAATATTATGTATATATATATTGTGACAAGCCTTGTGGTGTTCAGGCTCGACACGGACCAAAACAAACAATTCCAATGTCCACACAAGCACAATTTAAATAAACAAATTATATTTATTGGTCCGATGTCCGTATCCACTGCCACAATATATATATATACGTATATCCCCCCATTTTTTTGTTGACTCTTATTAGTAATATAAGAGTAAACATTAGTCCTTTAGTTTTGTTAAATCCATTGATAGTTACATAAATCCCGAGGGTCACCCACTTGACTTAGTGTTATTGTCTGCCTGTGCCCCAGAGCATCTAATGTCAGTTGATATCTGTGTATCCAAATGCCTTTCAAATGCCTTGGGCGAGGTTATGTTTTCCAATGTGTGTGTGTGTGAGTGTGTGTGTTTTTTCGCGGTAGGCTATGAATTTGACGTCATGAATTTAGCTGTGCACAATCATGACCCTGTTCATTTAGTTGATTCAAGGACCCAGCTTTATATTTCCTCTCATTCGAGGGCAATGCCCAGCCACCCTTAAACGAGTGCACGCGCTCTCAAGCTGTGTGCATGAGTTGAACACTATTAGGTTGGAAAACATGGCGAGCAGGGTTATTGGCTGGAATGTTATTTGTTATTTGCGTTGATTGATTGATTGGTTTTTATTGTGGATTATAGACATCATCCAAGGGATAAAAACATGATAAAATGCAAACACTTATTTCCATCATGGTCCCTGGTATTAAGAGACGGGACATACTGTACATCAACATAAAACATTGAACATCATCATAAAACATTGAGAGACTATATGCATATATAGAAGATAAAAGCAAAATAAACATGCTACCCTCTCTTTCCTACCTATGCCGATAGCCATGTTCGTACAGACTTTTTGAAGCCAGTTAACCCGGGGGCCTGTTTAATGCTGCTGGGCAGGCTGTTCCACAGAACTGCAGCCGAGTAAAGAAAGGTCTGCTGGCCGTAGGAAATAAGTTTGAATCTGAAAGGGACTATGTTTGTGTCTCTACCTCTGGTTTCATGGCTGTGGTTATTTTTAACATATTGAAAGTAATTGTTCAGGTAACTTGGCACCTCCCCTTTAGACATTTTATAAACTAGGCATAATTTCAGCATTGAGACTCTTTTGTTAACCCTGAGCCACCCTAGCCTGTTGAAGTGGGGCTGGTCTAAATATGTACAAGTGGGAACTATCCTAACTAGCTTGTTCTGGGCAGTTTGAAGTCATGTTGCTGGGGGCACTGTCATACCAGGACATTGGACAAGCAAGCATAGTTGAAGTGGCACTGAACTAACGCCCCTGCTAGTGCTCTAAGAGCTTTCCTGTCCAGGTATTTTGAATTTCTTGCAAGTGGTTAACTTTGACTACTACCTTTTTAGACATGCTTTTCCCTGAGAGTGTGTTGTCTAACACCCTAGATACTGTACACCCCTGATTTCGTACTGGTGACAACTGAGCTACCCAACTGTACCTTGAACCCTTCCTGGTTCCCCATTCGCTCACCAGTTCCCCTTGGCCTCTTGTCAGATTGCCTTTTGCAGCAACGCTAAGCTTTCAAGTCTTTAATTCCTAAACGTTCCCGCTTGAGCGTCAACTTGATTCCCTCGACTCTGATTCTCTGCCTAAACCCTGTCGGTAAAGTTTGCCTTCGCTGATTGAGACTCCTGGTTCCGACCCCCTGCCTGTTGATTAGGAATCAACTTTGTGACTTTGCATGTTCTGAGTCCGTGAAGCGTTACATTACCTTTGTGTCACGAGACGTGATTGAAGTTTTAAGAAAGTCAATTACTGAACTTTTGAGATGATGCTAACGCAGCTAGGATAGTTTGAACCGAACACTATACAGGTGCTTTGTGCTAAAAGGGTTAGCATGGATCGTGGTGAGTTGATGAAAGAGATTATTTACCAAAAGGTTGTGAATGAATGAATGAATGAATGAATGAATGAATGAATGGATGAATGAATGAATGAATGAATGAATGAATGAATGAATGAATGAATGAATGAATGAATGAATGAATGAATGAATGAATGAATGAAAACTTTATTTAACAGATTGCAGAATGGGTACAATACAGTACGGCTCAATACACACAATTGTTAAGGGAATGCAGACCTGAGAAAGACGTTTGTCTTGTTTCCATCAGGGTCCCCCATTTTCAATTCATATAGACATTTATGACATACACAACATACATGACATTTATGGCATAGGGACATATAGGTATTTAGTACTGATACATTTGTGACATAAACGGTATTCAAATATACAGTACTGTTACCCCTAGATCCTGACAGAGTATATACATATGATGGGGAGGGGACTGTACATTAGGAGGGGGTGGGTGGGTGGGATAGAAATATACATACGGCGGGGAGGGAATATATACATGCGGTGGGGAGGAGACTGTCTATTAGGAGGTGGTGGGGGTTTTGGGCATTTACGGTGGCCAGTTTCGAATTGCAGCCTCCCGTAGGTGCTCTTTAAGAGCGGTTTTGAATGTGGGTAGGGATTCACATTCCTTTACAGCTTTGGGTAGGGCGTTCCACATTGATGTGGCATAATTGCGAAACATGTTTAGTCCCTTGTTTGAGCCGAATCTGGGTTTAACATGATTTGTTGAGCTTCCTCTGGTGTAGTGGTTGTGGTATTCACTGACCTTTGGGAAGTATTTTGACATGTACATGGGTACCTTAGTCGTATAGTGTATCTTGTAGACCAGGCCCATTGCAAGTTGCTGTACTCTGTCGTCTACTCTAAGCCATCCTAGGTTGTCAAAGTGGGCAGGGGTGAGGTGGGTTCTGGGGGTAAGGTCAAGTAGTAGTCTGACCAGTTTGTTTTGTGATGTTTGTAATTTTGTTTTAAGCGCCTTTGAGGTGCTTTGGTACCATGAGGTGCACGCATAGTCGTAGTACCCTTGAATGAGTGCTCCTGCCAGAGTCTTCAGGGTATTCTTGTTTACCAGAGAGGAGATCCGGTACAAGAATCTAGTTCGTTGGTTGACTTTTTTTTATTACATTGGATGCCATTTTGTCACAGGAAAGATTTGCTTCTAGGATGGAACCCAGGTAGGTAATTTCGTCTTTCCTTGTGACAATATTGTCACCCACTGCAACTGAGAAGCCGTCGGTCTTGCTGAGTTTGTTATTTGAACCGAAGAGAATGGACTCTGTTTTGCCCATGTGTAATGATAGTTTGTTATCAGCGAGCCATATGCAGATTTTGCCTAGTTCCGAGCTGAGGGTTTTTTCAACCTGCAACTTGTTCTTGTCAGAGACCAGCAGGGCTGAGTCGTCCGCAAACAGGAACAAGTTGCAGTCACAGGCTGTTGACATGTCATTTGCATAAATTAGGAAGAGTAGCGGTCCTAGTATGCTTCCTTGTGGAACACCACAGCTCACTGTGAGGGGGGGGGATAGAGTACCGTTTACCTCCACCATAGGCGGCACGGTGGTGTAGTGGTTAACACTGTCGCCTCACAGCAAGAAGGTCCAGGGTTCGAATCCCGCTTGGGGACCAGGTTTCCATGATGCCAGTTACCCAGGTGGGGTATCTCCCAGGCCTTTCTGTGTGGAGTTTGCATGTTCTCCCCGTGCTCGCAAGGGTTTCCCCCCCCGATAAGATAAACCCAATGGAAAAACATGCACAACAACAAGATCGCTAACGCTGTGGCGTCCTTGACGAAGACGGACAGGAGCACTTGGATTGGTCCCCTGGCGCGGCTCACGTGGCGCCTGTCTGCTCCCGGCTGCCCTTGGGGGGGAAGGACGACGGGATGGGTTAATCGCAGATACGCATTGTATGCATGGTTCGCATGTGTGCCAAATGGTGACCTCGGAGCAGGTCCTAAATTATATTATTATATTATATTATCTGTTCTCTCCCCTCCAGGTAGGATTGCATCCAGCTCACTGATAAGCTATCAAAACCAATTGCTTTTAGCTTGTCAATCAGAATGGAGTGATTGACAGTGTCGAAGGCCTTTTGTAGGTCCAGCATGACCATGCCGCAGTATTTGCCCGCGTCCACCTCTTGTTTGATGTGGTCGTTCAAATAGAGGAGGCATGTGTCAGTGGAGTGGGATGTTCTGAAGCCAGATTGGAATTCGTAGATTAGATTTTTTTCCGCCAGGTACTTTTCGACCTGTTCGTAGACTATTTTCTCCATGACTTTCGAGATGGAGGTAAGAATAGAAACAGGGCGGTAGTTGCCTGGGTCTAATTTGCTGCCCTTTTTGTGCAGAGGGGTCACTCTCGCAATTTTGAAGTCCTTGGGGACGTGTCATACTCCATTAAGGCTACATCGACTGTCTATTAGTAATGCATACATACTAACATTGGATGCCAAACTTATTTTCGTTGTAATGTACTGTACTATGCGGTATAATGACAATCAATTGTAATATAATCTAATCTAATACTAACACTAGGGAACAATCTTACAATGCATTAAAACTATTTTAAAAGCGCTTAAAATGCCTTAATCTAATCTTAATTTACCTTAATTTTTTTTAACAATTTTTTGTTTATTTTATCAATATTTTTAAGGGTTTATTAAGGTGTCAAAGTAAGGGACTCTGTTCCCTAGTGTAAATGTGACACTGTTCACGTCTAATCACCTTGTTTCAGCATGAAATGTCAAAATACTCAAAAACCCACTAACATCTAAGCAGGACATTTGCCATTTTCATTCCTCACTGGATACAACTGCGCATGATGACATTTTGAAACGGGTTGTCCATTTGCCCGGTATCAATATAAGACCTTGGATCCAGATCATTAAGCCCTGGCTTATCGAGCATAAGCTGGCCATCAAACGAGAATGTAGAAAGACTGAACACACACAGGCCAATAAATTACAAGTCAAGCTGGACATCCAGCGGTCATGTCCGCTTCCATTCATTGTGCTAAGCTAGGCTAACGTGCAGCCAGATAGCTTTCTACTGAACGCACAGAGAGGAAACTGGTATCTATCTTCTTGTCTCTCTCTGGAGAAGACGATAAGCTCATTTGTTGGCGTGTTCCTTTAAGCTCCCTTCTTTGCTCATTAAATCTTCCTCACCAACCCATTCATAATCACAATAAAGAGAATAGAACCCGCACACTCATATGCTCCAGAATACACTTTTAATTTATAACGTTTCGTCAGGTCCATGAGGAGTAGACACTGGAAACACGGTCAATGTTTATTCTGGAGTATAATGAGAATGCGGGTTCTATTCTCTTAACTAAACATTAAATACAACATCATTTCTCACTCTAAAAATGTTCCTAAATCTGAAATTATCTTCACTGGCAGTGGCACACAGTGCCTAAACTTCAGCCGAAAGATTCAGCACCATAGACAGGTCTGCTCAAACTAATTTATTTTGGGATGACATGACAAACGATTTGGTACCATCTGGGTGGGAAAATTCTAGATGTGATTTTTTTTACACATTGGCTCGTAGGTCGGGTTGTGGGGTATAGAGTCATGACCATGATCACGTGTTTATGCACCTGAGTCTCCTGAACACAGGGCCGGCTCTGACCAATTGGCTGCCCTAGGCAGGATTTTGTCTGGCGCCCCCTTACATCAACCAGCTTCTTTAGATTCTTTCTCCATTGACTAAGTTGGTCATGTTGACCCCTTCTGCTGTCCTTTTGTTTTGGAAATGTGAAGCTGTTTTTTATTTGGAAAGGTCCTCTGTGAACTAACTGTCTTCTTACCTTATCAGTTAGAGGAGATGGCCAGTCAGCAGGGTCTATTCGTGGTGCCTTTATTCCTGATGCTGCATCACTGGGCTCTTCTGAGGTGGAGGGGGCAGAGGGAGTGCTCGATGGTGCTGTGGCTGTGCGTTGTGAGCTGGGTTGTGCAGAGGTGGAGGGGGCAGGGGGAGTGCTCGATGGTGCTGTGGCTGTGTGTTGTGAGCTGGGCTCTTCTGAGGTGAAGGGGACAGGGGGAGTGCTCGGTGGTTCTGAGGTGGAGGTGTCTGCAGGTGGCCCAACATTTGCAGGGGTGGGATTCAAATATTTCAGAAGTGCATCTGAAGAGAGAAGAAGAGTGTGTATGACCATTGGGTGTTACAGTCTATTAGTCTATTGTTTTCCCTTTTTTTTTTATATACAAGAATAGAGATGAAAAACTTAAAAAGATGCATGTCTGCTGTGCTATACTGTACATAAGAGGCATGCATACTAATGTTATTTACTTAAATATTATTGTCATTACAATGACATGTAGATTTACATTTACAGAGTCCAAAAAAGCAGTAAACTGCAGTGTAATACTAATATAGCATAATGGGAAAGTTTATTTTGCATTAACACTGATGTAACTAACTATATAAACTCACTTTAGAGATTATGAACTGTAACACAACAAACCAAAGGCTTACTACATCAATTAATTATGAAGGAGATGAAAAGGAATAGCATTTTTTTTTTTAATTATTACAGGGTAAACAGATAATAAAAAATGTAGCCTACTGTATGACACAGGACTGTAACACCTGCTGAACATCTGCTAATTTCCCTGATGATGACTGGTACTACAGTTTTCTTATTTTTATTAGTTGTTATGTAGCCTACTTTTACTGCGTGTTATGCACGCAGTAGCCTAACTAGTCTATGTATTGTTAGCTAACGTCGTCCAAAAGTAAGCTAGCAAGTTAACATTACACTCTGTTACACACTAGACAATTAATTTCATCACATTAACGTTACTGTACCTCTGCTCTTTTCACGTTGTTCCTCCTCTTCTTTCCTTCTTTTCCTTCCCTGAGCACTGGACGGCTTTGGTCTTTTCGACATGATGATAGCATAATGTGAGGGTCACGTCAGATAGCCACACTTTACCATTGCCCAGAGAGGGGGAGCGCAGGTAAAGCTATTTGCCTGGCTGGAGGGGAGCGGGGTGACATGAACTAAGAAATTATTATTATTTAATAGTCTATGCTATTGAGTTATGCTGGTTGTTGTGGGGTTATTTAATATTTTGAAATAGTATTAGTAAAAAAAATTATAATAATAATAATATTATATAAAAAAAATTACTAGGTCTAAGGATTTGTATACTACATTTTTCTTAGGGTTTTTTAGTTTTTTTTTGTCATTCCATTTGGGGGTGCTTAATGTCTGAAGGAGTCGACTGAAGGCTTCTTGTCCTCTGTGAAAGCATGCAATTGGTCCACTGATGGATACATCTTGACATTTGTGTGTCCATTAGATGGGTGAAATCCTCTTTCAGTGCCTCTGTGCCCATTTTCTTAGGCAGTTATAGCCTCTCCGGTATGCGTGCCATTAGCGTTAGCCATGGCACGCTACTAGGCCTCTTTGCTTTTGGAAAGAATGATCCAAAAATATATATTTTTTGCATTCGACTGAGAGATTGGCAGTCGACTACGGCTATGGGTGGCTGCAATTAGAAACTGGCCCCGGTAAATGTCAAAATCTATCTTATATTACCCCCCCCCCCCCCCATATGTACATATACAGGAGAATGTAAAGCGGGCCTTGGACATAAACTGAAACATGCCTCTCTGTCGAAGAAACTCTCTCTGACTTAAATAGTTAAACGTGTACCTGCTCTCAGGAAATGTTCTCTCTCTCTCTCTCTCTCTCTCTCTCTCTCTCTCTCTCTCTCTCTCTCTCTATCTCTCTCTCTCTCTCTCTCTCTCTCTCTCTCTCTCTCTCTCTCTCTCTGTCAAACACACACATACACACCGGCTAACCCAGTGACTCTCACCCTGTGGGAGAGCCTTTTTCTGCTTACTTTTCAGAGAAATGTTCTGCTTACTTTCAAACCCTAGAATCTTACAGCATAATCCTCCAGTGACCTGTCATATACTGGATGAAACAGCAAATTCTGAGGTTTCTGAAAATACGATGCGTTCTATTCTAGGAAGCAAATTTGCACATAAGGCGCGAAGCTACTGTAGCTGTGCCAAACTCACCACGACGCAGCTCAACTAGACCCTGGAGATTTACATTACTTGTCAGGAGCAAGGTTTCTTCTACAAGGTGAAAGACTTTGTCAATAAACATCTTTCTGTGTTGGTGATGTGCCTTTTCAAGTGTTTCCACCGCGCATCAGTTATCCACCGTGCATTTGCTTTATCAATCCAGGGTGTGTTTGCTTTGACAATCCGGGGGCCCTGCTAGCGAGTGGGGCCCGTTTCAGTTGAAACGGATGAAACATACCTAAGGCCACCTATGGCAGGGATGCATGCTGTCGGTCTCCTTTGTTCTTTGTCTCTGTCTCGTGTAAACAACCCACCAGGCCAAACTACACGTATGTGCTGCAGATATAGCCTGTAGTACTTTCTGAATAAACCAGACTCAGTTCCTGAATGGAACTGAAATGGAATGGCTTGCATGCAACGTTGAAAGCGTTTAGAATTTCGTTTCAGTCTCATAACACTATAGTCTTTCTAACCGATGCCAATATGGTGGCATTTCTCAGATATAAAAACGAAAGTGCAAAAAAAATATTAAAATCGATTTTATAAGGATAACATTAAGGAAAAAAACTCAGAAACGTCCTCTTCTTCACTGACTCTCTCTCTCTCTCTCTCTCTCTCTCTCTCTCTCTCTCTCTCTCTCTCTCTCTCTCTCTCTCTCTCTCTCTCTCTCTCTCTCTCTCTCTCTCTCTCTCTCTCTCTCTCTCTCTCTCTCTCTCTCTCTCTCTCTCTCTCTCTCTCCTCTCTCTCTCTCTCTCTCTCTCTCTCTCTCTCTCTCTCTCTCTCTCTCTCTCTCTCTCTCTCTCTCTCTCTCTCTCTCTCTCTCTCTCTCTCTCTCTCTCTCTCTGCAGGACAGAGCATTGATGCCAGAGGAGCTGGATGGTAAGCGTCTGTTTGTATAATACATTTTTTCCCGACGCATGATGAATTACAAGCCACTTGCATGGCGGTGACACTCTCCACAGTGCGTCATACGGAACATGGCCTGTTTGTTATTGTTGTCCCTTGAAACCCTATTCACTCAGTGACTATGAACCATGAAAGACAATCAATTAATAGATAAATAAAAGATATTAGCCGACACACTGCTGCTGGTTGAAATTGATTACAAACGACAGCAACTGATGACAATGTCATCTGGTTCAGGTGGATAAAATGTGTGTGTAAGTGTTAACGTGCCTGTGTGTGTGTGTGTGTGTGTGTGTGTGTGTGTGTGTGTGTGTGTGCGTGTGTGTGTGTGTGTGTGTGTGTGTGTGTGTGTGTGTGTGTGTGTGTGTGTGTGTGTGTGTGTGTGCGTGTGTGTGTGCGCGTGTGTGTGTGTGTGTGTGTTGTGGTGTGTGTGTGTGTGTGTGTGTGTGTGTGTGTGTGTGTGTGTGTGTGTGTGTGTGTGTGTGTGTGTGTGTGTTGTCAGAGTTGGAGTTTGCCTTTAAGGAGTTTGACTATGATGCCGATGGTTTCATCCATTATAAGGACGTGGCAGACTGCATGAGGACCATGGGTTACATGCCCACTGAGATGGAGCTCATTGAGATCATCCAGCAGATCAAGATGAAATGTGAGTACAGTATGGTGCACAGAACGCAATGCTTCCACATCAACGTGGGGTCATTCACATACAGCTACACGAGATCTGTGAACCAGCGTTTACAAATGGTAGCCCGCCGGCGAAACGCAGCGTATGCGATAAAAACTTGTTGTATCAAAACTCGGTCGATCGGCTAGAGAATGAAAACAAGTTTCTTCGTGCTTATTGTGATGGGGCCACCCGTTTCTTCACGTTTGGATCACTGATTGGGCCTTTAAGCAATCTGTCATCATCTTAGCTGTGTGTGTGTGTGTGTGTGTGTGTGTGTGTGTGTGTGTGTGTGTGTGTGTGTGTGTGTGTGTGTGTGTGTGTGTGTGTGTGTGTGTGTGTGTGTGTGTGTGTGTGTGAGCGATGTAATCTATGTCTGTCTAAACAATCTGTCATGATATATATATATATCTTAGCTGCCTGATGGTGTGCGTGCGTGCGTGCGTGCGTGTGTGTGAGGGAGAACGAGAGAGAGAGAGAGAGAGAAATACATCTGTCCAAACAGACTGTGTATGTGCTATTTATGTTGTTGTTTGCTGCCTGTGTGTGCATGTGTCTGGATGTGGGTGGGTGGGTGCGTGCGTGCGTGATTGATATATATCTCTCCGGAGTGGAGAGGTGTGTTTGTGTGTTTGTTTGTTTGTGTGGGAAACTGATGTTGTTGCCGCTGGAGTTGGAGGACATTTGTGGCGGCAGTTGAGCGCTGATTAATCTCCCTCGCTTGGTGTGTGAACACCGGGAGTCTGAATGAGGAAGTGCCGCGTTTCAGCCCCGAGAACCCACGCTCCCCCTACGCCGCACCGCACGGGCGGTGGTTGTATCTGTTTGCCAGCGTGTGCGTTAGAGCTCTCAAACCCGAGCGAGTGCAAGATGCCACTGAAGGCAGTGTGAGAGAGATGGCCTAGAACATTGGCTTTGACATCTCCGAATTTTTTGGAAGAAAAAAACAACAGGAGAAGAGATGTGATGCAACAGGGGGAAGTACCTCCTTGTCTCCTCTCCTCTCCGTCTCCCCTATATTAACCCTTTCACTACCACGCTACAGAAGGTTAACCTTTCACTACCACGCTACAGAGGGTTAACCTTTCACTACCACGCTACAGAAGGTTAACCTTTCACTACCACACTACAGAGGGTTAACCTTTCACTACCACACTACAGAAGGTTAACCTTTCACTACCACACTACAGAGGGTTAACCTTTCACTACCACACTACAGAAGGTTAACCTTTCACTACCACACTACAGAGGGTTAACCTTTCACTACCACACTACAGAGGGTTAACTTTTCACTACCACACTACAGAAGGCTAACCTTTCACTACCACAGAAGGCTAACCTTTCACTACCACACACCATGTGCAGAGCTATGGATGTTCGCACCCCCGCAACCATGCTAACGAAATAACCAGTGGCGGCCGGTGGGTACTTCGCCACTAGGGGCGCTATACCAAACATTTTGCAAATGTTTGTTAAAAAAGCCCAACACAAACACGCACAGCTCTCTCTCTCTCTCTCTCTCTCTCTCTCTCTCTCTCTCTCTCGCTCTCTCTCTCTTTCTCTCTCGCTCTCTCTCTCTCTCTCTCTCTCTCTCAGATGATGTCAGATCCATTCAATAATAAACACATTTGTAAAGCTCGTTATTTTAAACAAGTTACCATTCATTGTCTGAGTGGTTATGTCCCACATGCGGCGAAATTAGAGAGAGAGAGAGAGAGAGAGAGCGAGAGAGAGAGAGAGAGAGCGAGAGAGAGAGAGAGAGAGAGAGAGAGAGAGAGCATTTTAGTAAAGTTACATTTTCAACAAGATTGCTGCTATTTAAACACTTCATGGAAACGGGGTAACGTTAACCTTATGTCGACTGTAGTATTGTATGACCTCGACATAACGTTTAAACGTTAACGTTACTCCGTTTCCATGAAGTAATTATAAAAGTGGCCAGCTAAGATAACGGAGCTGAAAGCTGAAAGCTGTAACGTTACAACGTTATGCGGCATCAGTAGACAACGTATCATGTATTAAACTAGAGTTAAGATCGCTAATCTACCTTGTTGTTGGCTTGTTGATAAAGTATATCCACTCCATGGCATTGTCCATCCAGCCTGTGTTGATGTCCATCCATTGTTGTCCCTCCGCATCCATATAGCTTGTTGTTAGCCAACAAGCTGTGTGAGTGAAGAGCTGTGTCTTTGTCCATTTCCGCCTCGAACAGCCTGCAAACTACCTGGCGTTCTATCGCCATGCTCTAAGACAAACTCTAACCTTAACCAACTTTGAAAGAGTGCCTAAGCTTAACAGTCTAAAGAACTTGCAGTCACGGTACGCTCGTCTAAGACAAACAGCTGCCTGCATCATTCTCACAACAACACAACTATCTCCACCGACCAACCTAGGAATAACCTAGAAATTGGATTCGGCCAATCAGAGATCGTCTCTGTGAAATTCTGCTACGGAAAAAAATACTGGCGTCGGCCAATCAGAGAGCGTCTCCGCGAAATGCGGCTACAGATATTCTTGACGCTACTGGCTAGACCGCTTCAAATCGCGCCCGGATTCCAACATAATAGTCATATTTCAACGCACAACGCGTTATGCACTGATTGGCTGTGACGGATACAGCGATCAAACTGTGACGCGCACTCAGAGCGCTATCGCGTATAGCCCGGGCCGAGAAATACGAAAAAATAAAAAAAATAAAAAAAACTTGATGTCACTTCCTGCTTTGGAAAACGAGTGTTTTTTAATTGCGATAATAACGTTATATTGTGCATTGGAAACACAAACATACTTAAAATGAGTAAATATTATTAATTTTAAACATGTTTATATTATTTATAGGGCTATAAAACTAAAAACTAAAAACTTATTTTTCTTGTTCTGTCATATAACCAGGGTAGGGCCTGAGGGGGGGCGGCGCCCGAGCGCTCCTAGTGGCGAGCCGCCACTGGAAATAACTAGTAGTATAGTTTAATAAGCATATAAAAACACACAGCAACAGTTTATTAATCTAGACCTGTATAGATTAGATTCAAATAATTGTCATTATACAGCACAAGTGCAGTACAATGAAAAGAAGTTTGGCATCCAACCAGAGTGCAAATAAAACAATAAAGTGCAATAGCAATATACAGTGTGCAGGTGATTAAACTGGGTACAAAATATACAAATTAGTACTACTGAGTAATAGTGCTAATCAGATGTAAGTACAGAGTTGTAATATACTATGTAGTATGTATATAGTTTGAATACAAAAGTATGTTGTGTTATTGACATATTTTTTTTTGTGCATTTCGCACAAGGGGCTTTCAGTTGGTCTCGGAGCTCTCCACCCCGCTGTGCTGCAAGGCATGCAGCCTGCAGAGACACACAACCGGGCCTTGTCACAGCAGGGTGACAGAGGAGAGCTCCAAGACCAACTGGAAGTGCCTTATCGCTGCTGGCGGGACAAAACCTCGTAACTCCATTTTTTTTTTTTTTTTTTCAATCAGTAGATCATCCTCCATGTGTGTGGTTTTACAACGTCTACACAATGGGAAAGCATTAAACCAATCATCTGTCTAAACCTCGTAATTCTATTCGCCCTCAAATCTGTGTTAGTTTTTTTCATCTGCTGAAAAGTTGGGTTTTTGGAGTTACAAGGTTTTGTCCCGCCAGCAGCGTTATGTGAAATCCATAAAAATATAATCTTCTGGGTTGGGTTCAGTATTGTAAAGGAGCCCTTTTTAAATTCTTAGGGCAGGATCCACAAAGGGTTTGCGCGGCTTTTTCCTATATGCAAAGCCGGTGCATATAGCTCTGAAACTCAGTTTGCTATCCACAGAGGACGCGCAACCGGGTGAAATGAGGTGGTACTGTAACTGCGTTCCGTCAGCATTGCGTCCGGTGCAATTATCACATATTTAAATGAGCTAATATGGGCAGAACATGTCCCCTTTCTATGCAAATGAGCCTTGTCCAAAAATGCTCCCAATCCACAAAGCCCAGCGCCAATTGCACCAAGCAGTTCTACCCGTGCAGTCTGCCGGTGCACCGCAGAGGACATCACGTCCAGTGATGCCACAGATTACTTGTAAAAGTAATCCGATTACTGATTACTGATTACTCCTTTAAAAAGTAATCCAAGTTACTTTACTGATTACTTGATTATCAGAGTAACTTAGTTACTTTGAAAGTAACTAGGTTACGAAGTCGTCGTCGTTCCCCCAACAGTTTTTTTTTAAACGCTTTATTGAAAGTGCATAAATTGTTTTTAACTTGTTTCTCTGCACATAACGTAAATTGTTAAACTAGTGCTTCAGCTTCTGTACCATCAAGTATGGTAAAGCAACAGTCTATGATGCTCACAGCATTAGAGCAGCCAGCCAGTGGTTTTACAAAACCAGTGTATCCATTCACATCTAACAAATGCAGGCTGAACTATTCAATTATATCAACTATAACTATTAAATAGTTTTTATAAATGTCTCTCTATAAACATACAATCAGTCTCTCTTTAACATGTAAATTAACTGTAAATCTGGCAAATAAGAGCTTTTGCTCTGCCACCATCAAATATACATTAATCAAAAGGGAAAGAAACAATCTCTCTCTTTTGCTGTTTGGCTGGCCTCCGAGTCCTCCTGTACCTAGTCGAAGCGTCGGCTAGTGTTGTGATTCCAGATGCTTTCAATGCAATTGGATGTGCTGTTTTTAGCGGTAGACAGTATTTTGTTTCCTCCGCATATGCATAGACGAGTGTTTTGGGGTGGAAGTCTGAACAGAAACCGCAAAAGTCTTCTTGCGGTTTCACTTTTAATTTTGCGTTTAGACAAGCGTTTTGGGGTGGAATTCTCAGACGAATGCAGACGAGGCTGTAACAACGGAGCCCTGCTGTCACACGATTGGCGCATATGTCACATGACGTGCTGTGAAGACCCGCCCTACTCTGCCTCTGATTCGCAGACTGTGGATGGGGAATGTGATTGTACCAAAGCAGAGTCACTCACAGACAGAGTGTCCAGTCACGCCGCGGGACACATTCTTGTGTAACCCTTTCACTGCCACACTACGTCACTCCCAAATAAGAAAAACAGCTCAAAATGTATTTTTGACTGTCGAAAACGAAATAAAATACTGCATTCCGCCTGCATTATGAATTTATGATGAGATAGTAACGAAATAGTAACGCACAGCCACTTGGACAAGTAACTGCAATCAGATTACTGGCTTTTAAAGATTAACGCGTTAGATTACTATTTTCGGGGGAAAGTAATCAGATTACAATAACGCGTTACTTAGTAACGCGTTACCGGCATCACTGATCACGTCATAAATCCGTCTCTCTAGTCTAGACTGTATGACATTAGGTAGCGATTTTTTTCAAATGTATCCAAGAGTAAACATCCTAACCATGTCACAACAGCAGTCATAGTGTATATTTTCAGCAATACGTTTGTTTACCAATAGGTTAACCTCTTCCGCCCGTGCGGTCCGGCACCGAACCGCAAATGACATCACATCATAAATCAGTCTCTCTAGACTGTCTGACATAATTAGCGGGTTTTTTTCAACCGTTTTCAAGAGTAAACATCCTAACCATGTCACAACAGCAGTCATAGGGCTAGATCCACAAAGAATGGATTGCACGGTGCTAGTTGCACCCTTACTTACAATTCATTATGAATTGAAAATGGGGGACCCTGATGTAAACAAGACGAAAGTCTTTCTCTGGTCTGCATCCCCTTAACAATTGTGAGCCATACTGTATTGTACCCATTCTGCAATCTGGTAAATACAATTTTCATTCAATCAATCACCGCACAGATTGATTGATTGAATGAACATTTTATTAACAGATTGCAGAATGGTTACAATACAGTACGGCTCAATACACACAATGTATTCTTATGTCTGGTAATTTTTAGCATGGTGTTATTCACTGTCAAAGATGCAAAGAAAAATCATAATTCATATTCTCCTTTGTTTCATCACAATTTAAGCAAGCCTAGTAATAGACACAATATTTCTGACACTGGAAATACATTCACTGAGGTCCATAGATGTCCCTAGATACCAAGAACATGCAAATGTCCCTTGTAGAGGTGGAGCAATATTCCATTTACTTAGGTATGTATTTTAGGCGGATTTTCAGAAAATAGGGCTCCGGGCTTAACAGGTTAACACTACGCACCTACCGTCTTCACAGACATGGTGGTAACTAACCGCAAAGCCCTAAGCGCATCATGCCAGGGTCACAGGTGATCATGGCAGCAGTAATTGTTGCCAGACGCAGGCATTGTAATGCCAGGCGTGCCTGTGAAAGAATATTTCGAAGGAGAATATCACTCTACTGGATGAAATCAAGGATGATATTGAGCCAGCCACCCAGAGATCCCATGCAATCGTATTTATTATTTAAATATGGTTATTTAACGTTGTCGGCTTTCCCAATGTTGTCAATGTTGTTGGCGTTATTGATTGAAGCTGTGCTCCGTCCAGGCCTCCGGGGACCTCGCGCTGAAACGGGAGAGGCTTCTCTCTCTCTCGCTCTTGGCTCTCGCTGTCGACTCTCGTTCTCTCTGCCTCTCCACTCCACAAAGCTTTTCATTCTGCTGAGGTTTGGAGTGCACGGATCACTTCCCCGCAGAGACGTGAGGGTGTTGTGTCAGAATCCGAATCAGAAAGGTGTTTATTGCCAAGTAGTTCACATAAGGAATTAGCTTTGGTAGTTTTTCGGTGCGACATTATACGGACAGACATTAACTCATTCAGCGCCAAAGACGAGTTAACTCGTTTTTGGCCGCCATGCGGTGAGCGCCAAAGACGAGTAAACTCGTTTTTAGATCCTTTTTTCTTTTATTCGATTTTTTCATTCATTACAGGCTCACGGACCTCGGAGATCCCTAGAGTGCAATACCGGCTGCATTCTGCTAGGTGGCAGTATCGCCCACCCTTTGAAACCTTATTTCACACTGTGTGTCACATCTAATTTCGTCCGGGTGGAGAATTTAGATCAAGCCAAGTAAATCGCTTCATCCGATCACTTAAAAACGTGTTCAGCACACTTGAGGCATATCTTGTGCCACTTCATGTCAGGGACCCGATTGACATCAATACTGGAAATCGCGATCAGACAATTGGAATATTAATTTTGGGATACCTCCTAGTAAAGGTAAGGACTATATGACATCAATCCTACTTTGATCCAACAATGATTTCACATCGATCGCAACAATCATAATTACTCCAAAACGTATGGCGTTGCTGACGATCAAAGCATCAAAAAACTACGCCTCCCCCTTTCATGCATTCATGATGAAACATAATACCTATTATATACCTTTGATTTTGAAATAGTAGCGTGTCCAGGCGAACAACGTGAACGCTTTTAGCAAAATTCACATATCGCTCCATTACACAGTTACCAGGAATTAGCCAGGATCACTCTGAAACTATACAATATTCACCACGGTATAACACGCAAATGTATACATAAAAAAATGCATTCTTTTTCACATGTTGAACGAGGGATAGTTAATGTCAAATGAGCCATAGTATTGTCTCCATAGCTATAATATTATAGAATATAGATATAGCCCTGCAAACACAGCGACGCACAGTGAAAATCCCTATCTCTTACAGCGGTGGCCCATTGAGTACAAGGATGGATAGAACGGCTGGCCGTGAATGAGTTAACAGACATGATAATACAATGCATTAAATATGAAATATGAAAGGTACGCACAATAGAATATAATATAATTATGAAATCAAATATAGGCCAGGGCTGTACAACTTAATAAAGAGATTGAATACAATTAAATGGGATATAAACTAAATTAAATATAGCACAATCAAATATAATACAATTATAAGTGACAAATGTAATTGGAATAGGACATTACAAACATATGCAATGACGAAAGATAGTGACAAAAACCCAGGACGCAATGTGTCATGAAAATAATAATTAAGCAAGCTCTATACATTACGAAGTAAAAAAAATACAATACGAGATTAACGGAATACTAATGGTGAAAAATACTGGTATTTCTATGGTTTATTTTTCTCCTTCCTGATATCTGCCAACAGCTGTCAGGTGCAGACTGCTCTGTGAGCCAACTGCGCTGGAGCAGATCAGGAGCAAACTCCACACATAATGGGCGTGTCTGCACTGGTATCTCATCCATGCAAGGGTCTTAGTGGATAGCTCGCAAAGACGGAGCAGATACCGTGCGCAAACCCCGCGCAGTTAAGGGTGCAATTACCACCGCACAATCCATTCTTAGTGGATCCCGCCCTTAGTGTGCATTGCATTTGGCAGACATTTGTAATTGTTAGTTGATGGTTGTGTCTATCTGTGTGTGTGTGTGTGTGTGTGTGTGTGTGTGTGTGTGTGTGTGTGTGTGTGTGTGTGTGTGTGTGTGAGTGTGAGTGTGAGTGTGAGTGTGAGAGAGAGAGAGAGAGAGTGAATCTGTGTGGCTGTACTTGTATGTGTATTGCATGTTGAAGTTACTTGTATGTGTATTGCATGCTGGAGTGCTCTTAGGTCTTACTGCAGGGGGAGGCCATGTGGACAAGTTGAAACACAGACTCCCAGTCGACATTTGAGGCTATATCTTTCATTTTTAACCCTGAGCTCACGCTTTTGTGCTCACCGCGCATGCAGTGTTGAATTCAGTGATGAGATCCGTTGCCGTCTGACCACGCCTAGCTTCTGACAACGAAAAGAATTCAGGAGACAAACGTCGTCTAACCTGACTGTGACAACGCAACGTTCTGAAAAGTGAAAATGAAACGTTCCTGTCTTCCCTTTGTGTAACTTCAGCCTTAACCCTTTCACTGCCGCACTACCAAACGGTTAACCCTTTCACTGCGACAATACATAGACGGTTAACCTCTTCACTGCCACACAACAGCAGGTTAACCCTTTCACCGTCGGTAGTGTGATAGTAAAGGGTTAACCTTCTGTCGTGTGGTAGTGAACGGGTTAAAGGTGTCTTACTGCAGGGGGAGGCCATGGGGACTTAAAGGGGGAGGCCATGTGGACTTAAAGGTGTCTTAGGCCATGTCCACACTAAAACGATTTTGGTCGTTTTAGGCAAAGTGTGGAATCCACAGCCTTGGTTGACGCGCGCATGCACTTTTCCGTACGAAAACAGCGGAGATTAATTGTTTGGTTTAAAAGAGTATTTATTGTCATTTACTTGAAGCTTTGTTTAGCATGGATGGGTTCTTACCAGACGACGTGGAGGTGTGCTGGCTTATTCCCGTTGCATGGTGTCCTGTTTCCAATTTCTAAAGTTCCAAATCCATAGCGCTTGCGACGGTCAAAAACGTGTGGGCTGGCGGTTAGGTGGCGTAGCGGAGATTGCGTTTGTCTCCAACCCCGGAGCTGTGAGCTGGATTCGAACGCTCACAGCTCCGGGGTTGTCACCAGCTTGGCTGGCCGTTCACACTAATACAATTGGCAGTATTAGAGGGTGGGAGAAGCTGGCGAGGTGGGTCCGGGTCGTTGTAAACAGCGACTCCTACAGTTCGGTCGGGGCGCCTGCTAAGCGCGGATAGGACCTGAGTGGGATAGTGTGATCCTTCCACACGCTACGCCCTCTCAGGGAGGATCCGCGCTGCCAGGTGAAAAGAAGCGGTTGATTGGCTGGACGTGTGTCGGAGGAAGCACGTGATAGCCTCCACTCTCCCAGATGATCTGACTGTGGGGGGTAAGTGCGCAGCGACCAGGAAGGGATTGGGAATTGGCATACGACTAACATTGGGATGGGAGAAAAATCGGAGGAAAATGGAGGGGGAAAAAGATCAATAAAAAAAAAAAAAAAAAAAACGTGTGGGCTGCGTGCCTTGCATTCCAGTGTCGTGTTTTTTTACTAGCGCACCAGTCCATTGATAAAGTGAGTTCACACACTCGGGTGCTGTAATCACCGGTTCAAAATGGGCTGGACCAGACACGCCTCCACGTTGTCGAAGCAACACCCATCCAAGTCATAACAAATAAAAGATGTTATCAATCAAGTTAATTTCGAATCGTTTTCCAAACAATATTGCTTCATATATTTAACTAAATAAATAAATATTAAAGGAAAACTCCAACATTTTGGGAAATTGGCTTATTTGCCATCTACCCTGGAGTTAGACAAGAAGATACATACCTTTTTCTTCTCTGTGCATGCAGTAGGAGTAGGAAGACGTTGGGAACTAGGCTAATGGAGGAACCTACTTCCAGTGACTGACGCTAAGCTAGGCTAATGGTGCGCATCTTCCTACTCCTACTGCATGCACAGAGAAGAAAAAGGTATGTATCTTCTTGTCTAACTCCAGGGTAGATGGCAAATAAGCTAATTTCCCAAAATGTTGGAGTTTTCCTTTAAGGACTGAATCTGGCTCCAACACAAAGTATTTGATCGTTTGCATCGCTCTGCCACATGGAACTGCGTTCTGACAGCCTGAAGACGGTACTTTTTGATACTAGCTCCCAGAGTGCGCAATTCTGAAGACGCCTGAAGACGCCCCCCCATTGCGTCACCATCTTTACAAGCGATACGCGGCTTCTCCTGAACCGATGACGCATTGGCCCACCTCTCCCTTACCCCGCATGCGCAAACTCTCAGCCAACATCACAACAACAATGGCGTCGTACAGAGTAGTTGCGTTCGTGGTGCAGAAGCTATTGAGCCTGATTGGGCTTTTGCAGCAAACTGTTCCATAGCATACCCCTTCAGTTGATCATGACAAATCCTCTCTTACCTTGACGATTAAAAAGCCTCCATAATTTAGTAAATAGTATCCCCATGGCATGGTGCTGAGCTGTAGCCAGCAAGCTATGCTATCAATATTAGCTAAATAATTAGCATCACATAGCTGGCCTTTTTCTGAAAACCCAAGCACATATTGTTCCATAGCATACGCCTTTAGTTGATCATGACAAATCCTCTTACCTTGACAATTAAAAACCCTCCATAATTTATTAAATAGTATTCCCATGGCTGGTGTTAAGCTGTAGCCAGCTAGCGTTGATGCTATCCAATGCTAACAACATTAGCTTAATAGCTAACCAACTAAATATAATAAGACAGTGGTATCCTGAGGTAACGTTAAATACAGACAACATTTGCTAGTCGAAAGGACTGGACACACACATGGCCAAGTTAAACATCAATCAATTAATTTATTATAACACGGGTAGTTTGAGCTGCCTCTGACCGCACCATCGGGCTATTATATTATATACGGCTTTGAGCTCTCTCTCTCTCTCTCTCTCTCTCTCTCTCCTGCCGATTAAAATCCACAGCTCTTCCTCCTCCTCATCACCGGCTGCCTGTGAAGCTGCACTCGCGCCGCAGTGTGTGTCTCTCCTATCCGTTGAAAACTAGCGTTGACTCAAAAGCACAGAACCGGACTGTTATGTTGTCATTGACATTATTTAGGCTCGATGTCGAGTCAATGCAACACAACAAGGAGACGGCAGTCAAAGTAGTTTATAAAAAATATTTAATAAAATAATTACCATGGATTGAAATGAAGAATGACTAAAGTAACGACAGACAAGAACACATACTACACAGACAGGATCAGCACCAGACTAAAGGGAAGACAGAATACTTATACATGAGGGGATGACGAGACAAGACACACCTGGGTTAATTGTAAGTGGGTACAGCTGGGGGAAGAACGATAGGGACTACAACACCACGACAGAGAACTATAGACATGACGAATCACATTAGGAGCGCCTGATCAGGGCACAAACATAGACCCACACATAATACCCCCCCCCCCTCAAATCTATGGCCATAACCCCAAGTCGTAATGGAGGAATGAACATAAACAGAGAAGCAACCAGACACAAAAAGATATATATATAAATAAATCATGGGACAATGATACTAATATTAATACTAATAATAGCAACTACTGTACCAACAGCCCCTATATAGACGGCCATAACCCCCAACACATTCCGTGTGACCGTACAGCCCACCCTAATTACAGGACACAGTATCAGCAGGGGAAAACAGTGGTCGAGAAAAAATGGGCAGCCTCACTCCTCGTCACTCCTGACCCCTGGAAGACAGAGCAAAATCATTATCAACGAAATAGCAACCCTGCCCACACAACCCCATAGACAAACAGCACAACCCCCCCCCCCCCCCCCCACCGACTACAGCTGTGATAGTAGTCCTTGCCCTTGACGTGTACCACGTCAATATCAAGGCTTGCAGGAAAAGGCTCCAGCGCATTAGCCGCTGGTTCGAATTCCGCATCCTGCCTATAAAGACTAATGGGTTGTGGTCGGTGTATATTTTAACCGGTACCTGAGATGAACCAACATACACCTCGAAATGGGAGAGGGCCAAAATCAAAGCCAATGCCTCCTTCTCGATTGTCGAGTAGCGCCGCTGGTGTACATTAAACTTTCTAGAGAAATACGACACTGGATGTTCAATACCCCCGTCATCGTCCTGTAAGAGCACTGCGCCTGCGCCCAGCTCACTAGCATCCACAGCCAACTTGAAAGATTTTGTGAACACAGGCGCTGCGAGGACAGGGGCACTGACCAGAATCGACTTCAATTGCTGAAACGCGAAGGAACACCAGGGTGTCCACTGAAACAGGATCTTTGGGCTCAATAGATCCGTAAGGGGAGAACCCTCTATAATACCCCGTCATCCCCAGAAAGCACTGGAGATCCCGACGTGTAGCTGGCTCTGGAAAGCCAAGTATAGCCTCCACCTTAGAGTGGACAGGGCGGACCTCCCCCCGCCCCACTACCTTGCCAAGATACTGTAGGTGACGGTCGCCCTGCCGAACTCACACTTGGCCAGTTTTAATGTCAAGTTCGCCTTAACAAGCCGTTCAAACACCTCCCGCAAACTAGCCATGTGCCCCTCCCAATCGTCAGAATAAATGACAAGGTCGTCGAGGTAGGCCTCACAACTAGCCACGCCCGATAGCACACATTTAACCAACCTCTGGAAGGTCGCAGGCGCGTTGCGCATCCCAAACGGCATCACCGTGTATTGCAGGAAACGGTCAGGTGTCACGAACACAGAAATGAGTTTAGCGCGGTTCGTAAGTGGCACCTGCCAGTACCCTTTCAGCAAATCTAGCTTGGTTACGTAAGACGAGCTCCCCACCCTGTCGACACAGTCCTCCATTCTGGGCAATGGAAAACTATCCGGCCTAGTGACACAAGCGGGTCTTTCGCCCACGATCCGGTGTCTCGATCAGGTAATTCAATTCCCCTACCTTTTCCCTAACCCGATACGGCCCACTAAACCGAGCCTGTAGGCTGGAACCTGTTACCGGCAGCAATACCAACACCCTCTCTCCTGGCACAAACGTCCTATCCCGAGCCTTCCCTTCATACCAGCCCTTCATCCGTTCTTGTGTGTCAATCAGATTTGTTCTCGCCAGGTCACATGCCCTCTTCAGCTTTTCCCTAAAGCCACAGACGTAGTCTAATAGGTTCTTCGGCTCGCTCTCCCCCAACCACTTCTCCCTCAACAACTTGACCGGCCCCCTAACTGAATGCGCAAATACCAACTCTGCAGGGCTGAAACCCAAAGATTCCTGCACCACCTCCCTTGCGGCAAACAACATCAAATGAACCCCCTCATCCCAATCATCCTCCGTGTCACGACAGAACGCCTGAAGCATAGGTTTCAGCGTGGAGTGGAACCTTTCTAACGCCCCCTGTGATTCCGGGTGGTATGGACTAGAGAAACTATGTGATATATCCAGCTGTTTCAAAACCTGCGAAAAGATACGAGATAAAAAATTCGTACCTTGATCGGATTGAACCACGCGAGGTAAACCGAACACGGAAAATTATCTCACCAAGGCCTGTGACACTGTCCTTCGGGAAAGCGTGTGTTGACACACATAATGGTCAAAAGAAAACTATTACCTGCCTTAGTTCTAGGGAGCGGACCCACACAATCAATGATAACCCTCTCAAAGGGTTCCCCCACTGCCGGGATAGGGTAGAGCGGCACCGGTGGAATGACATCATTAGGTTTCCCCCACATAATACGGACACACAAGTTATCGAAAACAACAATCGACAACACTTCCGGTCGGTTTTCAAAATAAAAGAGTGAAAAACAGGAAAGACATTTATTTTGTAAATTTGTGGCACGCACTTATTATCTTGAGATGTTTTCGTTTTTACGAAAACCTTTTTAAAAACAAAAACAAAAAGATCAAAATAGTTTTTAGTCTGGACAAGGCCTTACTGTAGGGGGAGGCCATGTGGACTTAAAGGTGTCTTACTGCAGGGGGAGGCCATGTGGACTTAAAGGGGGAGGCCATGTGGACTTAAAGGGGGAGGCCATGTGGACTTAAAGGTGTCTTACTGCAGGAGGAAGCCATGTGGACTTAAAGGTGTCTTACTGCAGGGGGAGGCCATGTGGACTTAAAGGTGTCTTACTGCAGGGGGAGGCCATGTGGACTTAAAGGTGTCTTACTGCAGGAGGAAGCCATGTGGACTTAAAGGTGTCTTACTGCAGGGGGAGGCCATGTGGACTTAAAGGTGTCTTACTGCAGGAGGAAGCCATGTGGACTTAAAGGTGTCTTACTGCAGGGGGAGGCCATGTGGACTTAAAAGTGTCTTACTGCAGGAGGAGGCCATGTGGACTTAAAGGTGTCTTACTGCAGGGGGAGGCCATGTGGACTTAAAGGTGTCTTACTGCAGGGGGAGGCCATGTGGACTTAAAGGTGTCTTACTGCAGGGGGAGGCCATGTGGACTTAAAGGTGTCTTACTGCAGGGGGAGGCCATGTGGACTTAAAGGTGTCTTACTGCAGGGGGAGGCCATGTGGACTTAAAGGTGTCTTACTGCAGGGGGAGGCCATGTGGACTTAAAGGTGTCTTACTGCAGGGGGAGGCCATGTGGACTTAAAGGTGTCTTACTGCAGGAGGAGGCCATGTGGTCTTAAAGGTGTCTTACTGCAGGGGGAGGCCATGTGGACTTAAAGGTGTCTTACTGCAGGGGGAGGCCATGTGGGCTTAAAGGTGTCTTACTGCAGGGGGAGGCCATGTGGGCTTAAAGGTGTCTTACTGCAGGGGGAGGCCATGTGGAATTAAAGGTGTCTTACTGCAGGGGGAGGCCATGTGGACTTAAAGGTGTCTTACTGCAGGGGAGGCCATGTGGACTTAAAGGTGTCTTACTGGAGGAGGAGGCCATGTGGTCTTAAAGGTGTCTTACTGCAGGGGGAGGCCATGTGGACTTAAAGGTGTCTTACTGCAGGGGGAGGCCATGTGGACTTAAAGGTGTCTTACTGCAGGGGGAAGCCATGTGGGCTTAAAGGTGTCTTACTGCAGGGGGAGGCCATGTGGACTTTGAGGACTTCTGTGAGCTGATGGGTCCGAGGATGCTGGCTGAGACGGCTCACATGGTCGGGCTGAAGGAGCTCCGCAGTGCCTTCAAACAGGTGAGAAATTATATATATATATATTTTTTTATCTAACCAGGCTGGTCAACAACACATTCTTATTTACAACAACGGCCTGATGAGAGGACAAAAGGTCCCCTCGAAGGGTAACAGGGAAAGGGGACAAAAAACGTAAATAGAAAAGAGACAGATGATACATACTGTACAGTACATCACAGAGGTAAGGGAAATAATCAAAAACACACACTAAACAAACAGACAAATAACATGACAAGGTATGTACGACATGAAGCAGAACAGATTACAGTTAACCCTTTCACTGCCGCACTACCAAACGGTTAACCCTTTCACTGCGAGAATACACAGAGGGTTAACCCTTTCACTGGCACACAACAGCTGGTTAACCCGTCGGTTGTGTGATAGTAAAGGGTTAACCTTCTGTCGTGTGGCAGTGAAAGGGTTAAAAGGCTGGGTGACAGTTGCAGCTGTGTGTAAACATCTCTGCGATAGAGTCCTTAAAAGTAGAGAGGGGGATCAATTTGTCCAATTTGTCCAAGTCTTTTGCAACTCGTTCCACCTACTGGGAGCAGCAAATTGGAAGGAGGATTGACCAAAGGAAGTGTTAACACGGGGAACATCTAGGAGGGGTCAGACCAAGGAGGGTTTTGTAAATGTGTGTAAACCAATTATTTTCTCGCCGAGAGTTTAACGATGGCCAATTTACAGAAATTTTCACAAACCCGAGATAAATCAACGTTCAGGATAGTGTGGGGACTCTCACTATTGTACATTATTCTACACAATACTGTGATGAATATCACGATACACGATATGCGGTAATCAAAATATTGTGAGAAATTCCATCTATGATACAGCACGATATCTGTGTAACTATAAAAGCTGGAATTATGTATTTATTCACAGAATTGACATGAAACCTTATCATGTCATACCATAGTGCCTCTTTACCACACACTGACCGCAACTTGATTAATACAAACTATTAAGTATGTCCCCAACGAAAAACTGTGTTACCATCCGCAATAAAAAATATTTATGTTTTATCTGTTTTAAGATGACGTTTTCAGTCTGTTCACCGTTCACTGTTTTTTATTGCAGTAAAATGGGATTGTTGTCCAAAAAATATACAAATATATTATATATATAGGAAGTACGACGATATATCGCAGCAGTATACATTTTTTGTCCCTACCCTTTAAAGTATACCTTCAAGAGGGCCTTGAGTACCAAGCAGCTCAGAAGTGCAAAGGCACAGGACACAGGGTGGCGTGGCTACGCTATGTCCCCCTGATGCCTTCCTGTGGGCTTATACTGGATTGTGCTTTTATCATATTTCTTTAGTTTAGTTTTACTGGCCGGTCTGTGACTGCTTCCTGATGGGTTTGTCGATACACACTGGCTGAGGGAGTGGAACATTTGGAATGGTGCCAAAAAAAACATAAGCCCAAGACACAAGAAGAAACATTGGTGACAGGCTGTGTTGTGAAAATTAATATTTGATTGTGGGGGGAAAAAACAGCCCCCAGCTGTCTTCCTCTTTACTTCTCACGTTGGGCCTGAACCCGCTGCACAGCGGACAGGAGACATGCAACGTCACTTTCATTTAGCAGAGTGAAAATTAAATGGAGGTCTGTTCCTTGAGCTGAAGAACTTGCCAATAACTCCACAACAACTGCATGGTGGCAGAGAGTTCAGAACACAACTCGGCTGCAGGGAGAGTGACTTGCACTCTGAGTCATCTAAAAAGGCCCCGTTTGGAAATACTTCGCTTGGAGTTTGGTCACTAGAAGGCAAACTTGTGAAGTGCAAGCTATGTAAACTAGAGCTGGCCTACTGTTCTTTTTTTTAATGCTAACGGTAGCACTTTGGAAGTTCTATAGCGTCAACAATGTAAGTAGGCCTTTTTTTAATAGCACTTGTAAATCATCCCTCAGGGTAAAACTTCAGTGACAGAACCAGGTCCCCAATGGTTTCATTACTATTTCCCGTTTCATGTCAAGGAAAAAATATTGTTCCCTGTTTATCACACCTTGCTCTGAGGCACGTTGTTTGTATATACAGTAAACTTTCATTAATTTGATCTCGCTCTGAGAGATCTCAATCTGGACATAACGCGCAACAATAGATATTCGAATGGTTAGGGCGGATGGGTGGCGCAGCGGACATTGCGCTCGTCACCAACGCAAGAGACACCGGGTTCGAATCCGGCTGTCGGCGTTGCCTCCGGCTTGGGCCGGCCGTCATACTAACTCAATTGGCAGAGTTAGCAGGTGGGAAGTCGAAGGGTGGTAATCTGGACGTTGTAAACAGCGACTCCTACAGGTCGGTTGGGGCGCCTGCACAGCAGAGACAGGAAAATAGCGGGGGCCTCCTACACGTTACTCCTCGCCAAATGAGAGTCCGCGCTGGCAGGTGAAAAGATGTGACTGCACATGTATCGGAGGGGACAAGTGACAGGCTTCTATCCTCCCTACAACCGGCCAGTGGGGGGCACATGCGAGCAACGTTCATGACAGGGGAGGGGAGAATTGGCACGGCTAAATTGGGATGGGAGAAAAATTGAAAAAGGAGGAGAAAAAGTGGATAAAAAAAAGATATTCGAATGGTTCAAATCTGTGTTTTTCTTTTTGGAGGAATAGTCATGTAATTTTTGGGAAAATGTTGACAAGCTGGACCTTGCTATCCAACCAGTTGAGACCTTCTCTGTTCACCGCAAAGACATAACGGGAGCATCTAGCAAATGCAAGGGAGGAGGCTTCGATTCATGGTCACCAGCAAATGGTTTGATATAAAGACCGATGGTGACTGTCGGACTACCGCTTGGAGGATCTTTCGATTAAATGTCTCCCGTTCTATCTTCCTCTGAGAGTCCGTTCATTTCAGTCATCCTCATAGTAGTCTATATCCTCCCCTAGCAGACAATGACACTCTCAGAGCTGCTGTATACGAGGAGATAAACAAACTTCAGTCTGCAAACCTGGATGCTGCCCTCAGGGTGCGTTGATCTGATTAAAAGGAAGAGCATCACGATTCCTCTGGAACAGGGTGCGAAACACCAGAGGGATTTCTGAACGACTCAGATAACAGACGTGACAAGGGAAGATGGCATATATATAATTAGAATGATCAGTTAAATGTCTAAGCTCCTAATCCCTCTTGCAGTCATGTAATTAAAGAAAAAAGCTGTGGCAAGTCATGATCTGACCAAGATGTATTTTCACTGCTGCTGAGTGTCAGCTTGCATGCCTGCAAGTTTAGCTAGTTAGCTTGATACCATTAACTACTGTACCATTGCTCCTACTGCTTAACCAGAATGGCTAGAGTGCACTCTGAATGCTCTGAAGCTAAGACTTCACACACCTCAAGAAGGTAATGCAGAACTTTTACAAAGGACACTCGATCATTGTTATTCACAATTCAAGGATGGTTATAAGGCTTAGGCTGCGTCGCAATTCTCCCCTTGGCCCTACGGCTCCGTTTTGTGCGTTCCGGCGAAGTGTAGGGGTGTCCCATTTAACTTTGGATCAAGGGGTAGTGACGTTCCAGCCCTCCAAATGGCCCTACAAACGGAGTCTGCCACGATGCAGGCTCGATTTCAAGGGAGAGATGGTATTTCCCAGAATGCACTGCAAACCATTCGCAAATCTAAAGAAAAAGAAAATGGCGGAGCGGTACCAGTAATTTAGACAAATGGAAGTATTGATTTCTTCGTAAAACAAATTAAAAAATATACAGTCAACTGGAATATGTTCGTTTTTTACACATATGTTGGATTATGTAATTGGTTTGTCATGAGGCTCAATACACACACTTGGGATGCAGACCAGAGAAAGACTTTCGTCTTGTTTACATCAGGGTCCCCCATTTTCAATTCATCATAACATTTATGACATACAGATAAACAGTACTGTTACATCCAGATATTTATGACATACAAGATATACAAATTTGCAGTACTGTTTAAGAGACAGAGTTTCTAAAAGAGAGTATACATTTGAGGGGGAGGAAAACAGATTGCTTCTTGGCCTTGTTTCAACGCATGGTTGACAAAATGCCAGAACAATAGTGTGGGTACTGTATTGGATTAATTTATTAAAATGTATTTTCTACAATTGTTAATATTTGCAGTGGATTTGTATTATCTTCACATATACATGCGAATTACTAGAATTTATATCAAGAGAACCTAGAAGTAAAAAGTTAATATGTACTACCACTACCAGTACCATGTAATACACTGCAGTACTCTGTATTAACCTGCAATACGATGTTGTACCCTGTACTACCATGGTCGTATTCTGTTGTATCATGTAGTACGCTATACTGCCATGCAATACCATGTAGTACTACTGTATATGTTTTATTATATGCTTTATATGCTTTATTATAGTCTCACCCATTAATTTTCTATTTGACTGACATACTGTATGAATATAAAGAAACTGACTAACATTTGATTAAACTTGTGCTACAAAATAACAACACAAAATGTCAAGAGTTTGATACCAAAAACCTTTTTATATACAAGCATAAACACTGAAGACATTCATTATAATTTACATGGTATACAGAGCAAGCGTCATGGTCCTTCTGATGTAAGCTGCCTGTAAGAAATGTAAAGAGTCAGTGTGTGGGTGAGTTGTGTCATCATTACGCTGTCGGCAACTGAGTGCTAGTGCTGTCCCATTTCGTAGTGCAATTCACCCCTTGTGGCTCTGCTCTGAAGGGTGACTCGAGGGGTAGGGCCAAGCCGTAGGGCCAAGGGGAGGAATGGGAAGCAGCCTTAGTCTCTACCCCTGTTTGGCGAATCAAACCACACAGCCATTTTCCTGTTGCCGAAATATAAACAGAAGCTCAAGCAGGAAGCTCTGGTGACGAGGGAGGTCAAGTGCTGGTCTGCCCAATCAGAAGCCACATTACAACTACACAGAGCCTTTTCTATGGGGCCATCCCATTTCTCCACACTTGACTGAGTGTGCTTGGGTACGTACACACTTTGGTGACGTATTGCGAGGTGGAACGTACATTTGCCTATAGTGGGCAAGTAGGTATCAAGTGCCCAAGTGTGCAGAGCTATTTAAAACAATTGGGACACACTTGATAACCCCTTTTCATCTGTTGTGGATTGAAAAGATCTAGCGGTATTGTTCTACACGATAATGCAGCTGATTGTGCTGGCTATGTTTGGCATTGTTCTTGTCTACCTTCCTAGGAGGACCAACTACAGTAGCAATTCATGTTTAATCTGCAAGATAAAAATGTCTGTTTGTTTTGGCAACATCTATTGGTGATAAGTGGTCATTGCTGAATTTTTGGCCTTTTTTTTTTTTTTACTTGCTTTTCATCTTGACAAGTCATGCTAACAACTGAGTTAACCTCTTAACACATTGTCCACCAAGAACGGCGTAAATCGTTATTGCCCGCCATGCGTTGAACGCCAACAATGGCGTATCACGTGTTTGGGATCAATATTTAATTTTTTCCGCCATGGCATTCATAATTCATCCAGCCTCCCTCCGGATCGCAGCCGGAGCCTGTTCTGATATTGCAACGCCTCAATACCGCCGCCTGGTGGATGGTCGGGTGAGTTACACTCACGCCAAACCGGAAGTGGCAATTTTTTTTTTTTTTCTTTTACATATTATGAAAGTACAGATTCATACCTTCAAAATAAGCCATCACTTGAACATTTTGGTGGGATACTTTGCAAGCTACTTCCTATGATTCATGGTGATTATCACAAAACGTATTCAGAGATAATAGCCTTCAAGAGACAAGCAGGCTATTCGGTGACAATAGTGAAACAACTACAACACTACCCAGAAGTCATTGTAATCCATGGCCCCCCTCTCTCTAGGGCAATTAACACCTGGCAGCTTTCCAGTCTGAGGCTCTTTGTTATTACAATGAGTCTGGTGACTGCAAACACAACACCCAGAGGAAAAAGGAAAAGACTCATGATAGTTTATAAAAAAATTAGTGTGGTAGTGAAAGGTTAACCTTCTGTAGTGTGGTAGTGAAAGGTTAACCTTCTGTAGTGTGGTAGTGAAAGGTTAACCTTCTGTAGTGTGGTAGTGAAAGGTTAACCTTCTGTAGTGTGGTAGTGAAAGGTTAACCTTCTGTGGTGTTGTAATGAATGGTTAACCTTCTGTAGTGTGGTAGTGAAAGGTTAACCTTCTGTAGTGTGGTAGTGAAAGGTTAACCTTCTGTAGTGTGGTAGTGAAAGGGTTAACCTTCTGTAGTGTGGTAGTGAAAGGTTAACCTTCTGTAGTGTGGTAGTGAAAGGGTTAACCTTCTGTAGTGTGGTAGTGAAAGGTTAACCTTCTGTAGTGTGGTAGTGAAAGGTTAACCTTCTGTAGTGTGGTAGTGAAAGGTTAACCTTCTGTAGTGTGGTAGTGAAAGGTTAACCTTCTGTAGTGTGGTAGTGAAAGGGTTAACCTTCTGTAGTGTGGTAGTGAAAGGTTAACCTTCTGTAGTGTGGTAGTGAAAGGTTAACCTTCTGTAGTGTGGTAGTGAAAGGTTAACCTTCTGTAGTGTGGTAGTGAAAGGTTAACCTTCTGTAGTGTGGTAGTGAAAGGTTAACCTTCTGTAGTGTGGTAGTGAAAGGTTAACCTTCTGTAGTGTGGTAGTGACGGATAAAAAAACGGATAAATTGTTTTTTTTACCATATTTCTACACATTTCGCTGCCACATTACAAATTATGAAATCGCCACGAAATACCTCTGAATAAGAATTAAAAAAAATAAATAAAGATTCGATGACTAATTCGGCCAGAAACGGCTTTGAGGCGAAGCGGTACGCGCTTCTGTAGTGTGGCAGTGAAAGGGTTAACGCGCGCCTCGCCTCCCCTGCTCGACTCATCTCCCCTCGCGCTGCACCAAGCAGCAGCAGCAGCAGCAGCAGCATCAAGCCGCGCGATTGTAACATTTGTAACGTCGACACAGCCAAGCTTTCAACAGTGTTATTTAGATGTATTTACCCATTAGGTTGGAAAAAATGCACCCTAACGAAATTCGTTCGCTCATAACATTCTAACTGTGTTTTAATGGTTTTTAATTAAGTTAAAACATGCGTTTTATAACGGGTCAAGGCCTCTTTTTTTTTTAATCTTTTTTAGACACTGCGTTACGTTGCTTATAACTTATAACATTAAGATAGTGTATTAATAGTGTGTTATTCTCTCTCTGAGAAAGGAGAGCTAAATAATGACGTCTGTGTGTTAACACCTATTAAGTACATGTACTTGCTACCTGTGGACAGGCCCAAGCCCGCTCGTGTAGTTTTTTATCCTCAATTGAAAGAAAATTTGTGGAACTATTATAGCAATAATTACCTCATTTACAAGTTGTATTTAAGTTTGCAACTAAGGGCAAATACGGGAACAGATTAATGACAATTCAAATATGTAAAAAAAATCAAGATTTCGATTTTTGGGATTTTCTGGACAGCAAGACATTTGTTCATTTCAGAGCACCTCCCCCTTTGCGGATCAAATCGGGTTTGGTCACGGCGAGTCACATATTGTGGTGTGGATCAATATATACACTCGAGTGCATTTGGATCGATTTCAAAACACAATAATCGATATGATTTCGGCGTTTATTGCATCATACAAACCGAAAATGGATCTAGCAAATAATTGGGATCTTTTTCCTCCAGTCTCATCGGCGAACGGTAAGAGGCAACTAATGTTACTTTCAGCTTGATTGTCCATTTCTTTGTTTGCAATCAGTCTGATCAATATATCAACCCATACTAAATAAAGCCGTTACTGACGATCAAGGAATTATAAAAAATTATTTCCTTCGCGCATGATGAAGCATAATGTATACCGATCATATACATTTGAATTTTCTAATATAGCGTGTATAGGAAAGAAACGCCAATCGATAATCTATCATATGCTTCAGGGCCTATAACTAGCGTTTTTGGAATTACAGCAGAAAAGCTTAAAAACATACAACATTCTCGACGGTATTAACACAACAATGTATGAATGAAAAAATATAACGTTCCCACATCCGGAACGATAGATACCCAATGTTGAATGGGCCATAGTAATGCAGATATAGCTATAATATTTAAAAAGTTATAGCCCTGCAAAGAAGGTAAACATCTCCATAGGCTTACAGCGGTGGCAGAGAGGGCATAATGATGGGCACAATGCATGGCGCCCAAAGGATCGGGCAAAAATTAGGCTAGTTTAAAAAAAAAATACGATTGCATACCCAAAGTAATTCGCGATTTATTATACTTTATACTTATAGCGCATGCATGAGTCTGGTCTCTTTTAAAAGGTAACATTCTGAAGTAGGGTCAGCTCTGACCAATTGGCTCAGCTGCCCTAGGCAGGATTTTATCTGCCCCCCCCTTGCATCACAGATTATTCACTACCAATAACATTTTCTGAAAGCTCCACCTCTTTGCCATTGTCTGGTTTGTTTAATGTGTCTGTGGACCCCCTTAAAGCCACCTGTTTCTCTCAGCCTCAGCGAGTGCCATCTCTTGTCTGTCTATTGTCAGCCCTTTCGCAAAATGGACCTCCAACTCTTTCCATGCTGCCATGTGGGTATTGTGCTCCTGGCTATCCTCATGGATCTTAAGCAAGTGGCCTGCATTTTTCCACCCTTTAACAATTCCCTATTCAGTTTGTACACTCTCTTAGAAAACATTTTGCAGCAGAAGCATGCAAGCTATCCTCCTTTTTGGAGTCTCGACGACATTGAAAATGAGGGTGACCTCAATTGTCTTTTCGAGAATAAATAAAGTTTGATGAGTACATCAGCCAGCTTCTTTCGATTTTTTGACTGTTAAAAATGGTTATGTTGACACCTTCTGCCGTCCTTTTGTTTTGGAAATGTGAAGCCGTTTTTAATTTGGAAAGGTCTTCTGTGAACTAACTCTCTTCTTACCTTATCAGTTAGAGGAGATGGCCAGTCAGCAGGGTCTATTCGTGGTGCCTTTATTCCTGATGCTGCATCACTGGGCTCTTCTGAGGTGGAGGGGGCAGAGGGAGTGCTCGATGGTGCTGTGGCTGTGCGTTGTGAGCTGGGTTGTGCAGAGGTGGAGGGGGCAGGGGGAGTGCTCGATGGTGCTGTGGCTGTGCGTGTGAGCTGGGTTGTGCAGAGGTGGAGGGGGCAGGGGGAGTGCTCGATGGTGCTGTGGCTGTGCGTTGTGAGCTCAGCTGGGTTGTGCAGAGGTGGAGGGGTGGGATTCAAATATTTCAGAAGTGCATCTGAAGAGAGAAGAGTGTGTATGACCATTGGGTGTTACAGTCTATTAGTATATATATTTTTATAGAATAAAGATGAAATACTTAAAAAGATGCATGTCTGCTATACTGTACATAAGACGGGCATGCATACTAATGTAAATTTAATTAAACATTATTGTCATTACAATGAAATGTAGGTTTACATTTACAGAGTCCAATAAAAGCAGCAGACTGCAGTGTAATACTAATAATAGCATAATGGGAAAGTTTATTTGGCATTAACATTAACTGATAACTGAGTAACTGATGTAACTAACTATATAAACTCACTTTAGAGATTATGAACTGTAACACAACAAACCAAAGGCGGCTTGCTACAACAATGAATTATAAAGGAGATGAAAAGGAATAGCATTTTTTTTTATTACAGTGTAAACAGATGTCAATAAAAATGTATGACACAGGACTGTAACACCTGCTGAATAGACCTAATTTCCCTGATGATGACTGGTACTACACTTTTCTTATTTTTATTAGTTGTTATTTAGCCTACTTTTATTTTATGTAGGCTACTGTTATGCACGCAGTAGCCTAGTCTGTATTTTTAGCTAACGTTACTGTCGTCCAAAAGTAAGCTAGCAAGTTAACGTTACACTGTTGCACTAGAAGACAATTAATTTCATCACATTAACGTTACTGTACCTCTGCCCTTTTCACATTGTTCCTCCTGACCAGTGGTGCGTTGGTGATTTCATACCTGGTTGCACTGTGTTTTAATGACGCCACGTGCATGCGCGCTCCGCTCCGTGCATGCGTAAATGTTCCCTCGCGTGCGCACAGACTAAAATGCCTAATTGCCTCTACATTTACATTTACATTTAGTCATTTAGCTGACGCTTTTATCCAAAGCGACTTACAAGTTCTGTACGACAAGACAGCAAGAAGGGTACAACTCTATCAGCTGAGTAACAATGTTCATCAAAGTGTTGCGTGTTACAGTGTAGGTTAGTTTATTAGGACAAGTGCATGACAGTAAGGTTAGTCAGGGTTAGATTTTTTATTTATTATTTTTTTTTATTCGGCTGTCCTAACTGGGATGGGTAGTTCATTCCACCATTGTGGGGCAAGGACTGAGAATAGGCGGCTTCTCTTTGATGACCCTCCGGGAGCTTGGATAGGAGTAGGTCTGAGGCGGCCAGAAGATGCAGAGCGTAGGGGTCTTGAGGGTGTGTAGTTAGAGACCATTGACCGGAGGTAGGCGGGAGCGGTTCCCTTTGCCGCACGGTATGCTAGGTCGAGGGCCTTGAAGCGGATACGTGCAGCAATGGGGAGCCAGTGCAGGTCCCTAAGAAGTGGGGTGACATGGGCCGACTTCGGTAGGTTTGAGATCAGGCGGGCCGCTGCGTTTTGAATGAGTTGAAGAGGCTTGGTGGCAGTGGCCGGGAGGCCAGCTAGCAGTGTGTTGCAGTAGTCGAGGCGGGAGATGACTGTTGATTGGACGAGGAGTTGGGTGGCTTCTTTTGTCAGGAAGGGGCGTATCCTTCTGACGTTGCTCAGGAGGAATCTGCAGGTTCTGGTTGTCGCTGCGATGTGAGCAGAGAAGTTCAACTGGTCGTCGAGGACAACACCAAGGTTCTTGGCGGTCGGGGACGCGGTCACAGCTGCATTCTCGACTGTGATGGAGAGGTCGGTCAGGGGGGAGGATTTGGCTGGCAGGTGGAGCAATTCTGTTTTGCTTAGGTTCAGTTTGAGGTGGTTGGTCGTCATCCAGGCGGAGATGTCGGACAGGCAGGCCGAGATCCGCTCAGAGACGTGGATATCTGAGGGAGGGAAGGAGAGGAAGAGTTGAGTATCATCGGCATAACAATGATATGAGAAGCCATGAGACATGATAATGTTACCCAGTGATTTAGTGTAGAGGGAGAAGAGAAGGGGTCCTAGGACCGAGCCCTGGGGGACACCCGTCCGGAGGGGGCGGGTGGCCGACAGAGTCCCTCTCCATGACACTTGGTAGGAGCGGTCGTTGAGGTATGATGTCAGCCATGTCAGCGCAGATCCAGCCACTCCCATTCCTGCAAGGGCTGCGAGGAGGATCTGATGGTTGACTGTGTCGAAGGCTGCAGATAGATCTAGGAGAATCAGGACAGAGGAGAGGCCTTTCGCTTTTGCTAAGTGAAGTGCCTCTGTGACCGCAATGAGGGCCGTTTCTGTGGAGTGGCCAGTCCGGAAGCCAGACTGATTGGGGTCTAGGAGGTCATTCTGTAAGAGATAAGCAGTAAGTTGGTTGGATACAGCACGTTCAAGTGTTTTAGAAAGAAAGGAGAGAAGAGAGACAGGACGATAGTTGGCTATGACGGTGGGGTTCAGGGTTGGTTTTTTTGAGGGGCGTGACTCTGGCTTGTTTTAGGGAGGTGGGGACCACCCCCAAGTTGAGTGAGGAGTTGATGGTTGCAGTTAGGAATGGGAGGATGTCCGGTGCTATGGTCTGGAGGAGTGGGGAGGGTAGCTGGTCCAGCTGGCATGTAGTCGGACGGTTCGACGTTACCAGTGTCAGGGTCTCGGCTTCTGTAATGGGAGAGAAAGATGACAGAGTGAAGGATGAGGTTCTCGATTCAGCATTTGGAATGGGTGGGGGTTGGGAGAAGGAGCTGCGGATGTTCTCCACTTTTTCCTCAAAGAAGATCGCAAAGTCTTCGGCAGAAAAAGATGAGGGAGGAGGGGGTGGGGGGGAAGTGAGGAGGGAGGACATGGTAGCATGCAGTTTGCGAAGATTCTTGGCAGAGGCCTCGATCCTATGGTGAAAGAAAGAAGCTTTGGCATTAGTAATGGTTTTGGAGAATGTTAACAAGAGGTTGTGATATGTGTCGATGTCAGCAGTGAGGCGTGACTTTCTATACTTCCTCTCAGCCGCTCTCAGGACCTGTCTTTGTTCTCTCACTGCATCCGTCAGCCATGGACTGGGTGGGGAACGGCGGGCAGGTTTCTCAACGAGGGGACAGAGCTTGTCAAAGGAGGTTGCAAGGGCTGAGAGGAGGGTGGAGGTTGCCATCTCTGTGGGGAGAGCAGAGAAGGTGTCACTCAAAGGTAGAGCGGATATTATGTCAGAGGAGAGGGTGGAGGGGGATAGGGAGGCCAGGTTACGTCTGAGTGAGACGGTTTGAGTTGGGGTGAAGACCTTTCGGTTAAGCATGAGAGTTAGTGAGAAGGATATGAAGGAATGGTCAGATACATGTAGGGGAGTTACCGTGGTGTTAATGATGCTGGAGTTACGGGAAAATATGAGATCCAAGGAGTTGCCTGCTTTGTGGGTGGGAGGCATGGCAGTGGGAGTCAGGTCAAATTGTTGTAGGAGGGAGACCACTGGGACCGACTGAGATGAGTCAGGCAGGTTGAAGTCGCCCAATAGAAGGAGCGGGGTACCATCTTCCGGTAAGGAGCTTAGAAGCATGTCCAGCTCATCTATGAAGTGATCGAGGGGACCTGGAGGGCGATAGAGTGTAACAATGGTGAGATTGAAAGGATTAGAGACAGATATTGCATGATATTCGAGGGAGGAGAGTGACAGTTCTGGGAGTTGTGTTAGGTTAGGTTAGCCTCTAGGAATGGAAAAGCCTCAACGGACTGTGGTGCTCTTACATGATCGGGGAGGGCATTCCACAGCCGAGGAGCAGCTGGTCAGAAGACCCGAACACACTCAAGTAAACGTTTTGTATACTCACATTTCTTTTTACTGGAGGCCTGTTGTTAAGTTCCAGCTGAGAGGTAGGAGCTGGAAAACACAATGGTTCCATAGCATGAAGTCTTATGTAGTACAGGTCCAAAGTTTATAAAAATCCCACTGAAAATGAACGTTTTAGAAAGGTTTTTGTAATGTGTGTACCAGTAAAGATTTGGCATGATTATCCAAAATGGCCATCCACTGACATTAATTTCGACTTCTTCATCTTCTTGTGTCACCTTTCCCCGCTGTCGGTGCTCGTCTGGGATCACTTTTGGAGCAGACGCTCCTTGGCTACAATGGTGGTCAATCATTTTCGCCATCAGCGGTGAATGGTCAGTTCAGGAGCCGTTCACAGTCGGACGTGGTCACCTGTCCGAACGGCTCAAATTACGCTCGCCTGATGTTTCGTCTTGTAACTCGAGGAAGGAATCACGCAATAGGTTGAGTCTGGTGACGATCGAAAGGCAGCAAATTCAACTCTCCAACAATGTATTGGTTGATCGGTGAAAACGCAGACCGGAGCCGACAGACGAGAGCAATGTGCCACGACGTGCGAGCGAGTGCTTGACGGCCCGAATACGGGCCGTCCGATCCTTAACACAATGGCCGCCAACAACGAGTTTACGGCGGTAATTTCATGTATGGACGAAGAGACATAATAGTGATAATCTAGCGTTGATTTCAGGATGATTAGATAATCAGCCGAAAAATTACAACGTGATGACTGGATTACAGTCAAATGCATTTTTCTCGCCTTTTCCTGGAATTACTGAAAAACACCCAAACCATACTCTATTCAAAACGGTATAAAACGGAAATGTACGAATGAAAAAACAATCTGTCTCTGCAATGTTGACTAGAAGCAGCTCACTGAGACCCGACGGCGTTATTAGACCCATAGATATAATATAAGATATATTTTAAGCACTCGCAAATGCCACAGTCTAAAACTATATCCATTGAATAAAGACCTGGCAATGAATGGGGTATTAGCGCCCCCTGCTGTGGCGGTCAATATGTTAAGACAGTGGTTAATCTTCTACTCATTCCAAACAAACTTTTTTTTATCTTTTATCTTTTTCTCGGGAATGTCCTACCAGACACCAGTGTTTACAACAGCCAAGAACAGAATATGTAAAAGCATGATTCATGAACTGTGTATGGGAAAATGAACATGTCCATTCCTAATGTTTGCATTTTCTTATGTTTGGATCACGGACTGGGCCTTTAAACAGAGGCTTGATGAAGTAAATTAGGCAGTTAAAATACATCAAGTTTTCCCTATAAATAGGGAATATCACTAAAGACATTCATATACTGTATGTTATTTCTGTGTCTTAACATAATCAAGTCAATATTCGTCATCATGAAGAACTCTAATCTAGAAACCAGAGAATCAATAGTCAAATTTGAGATGATCAAGACATCCGGCATCAATCTGCTCCATTAACACTAAATTACTGCCTTTGCGCTCTAAGTGGTGGAGCATTTACAGTCAAATGAGTGATGGCAGGCTTCATGTTAATAGTCCTGAAACATATCTCTCTGTGACCCCCAATAAACCATCCATGGTACTTCCGCGGTCGCCTTTTACCACATTTTCCAATTGATTTTCAATAAAACTATACATTTTGTACAGCGTCTCACATAGGACATGGCTAATTATTCTCTATTCATGGAGCGCAGTGGAGGTTGTGTTACAGCCTGCTGATTGAACTGTTCTGAGGGGGAGAAACAACACGAGTGCATGAAGTCTTTTATCCTCTTGAGGGAGACCCTTGAGGCTGTGCACCTCCTAAACCATTAAGAGTGCCTTATACGTTCATGTGAGGCACCAGCAGAGCATGTTTTCAACACGGGAGCGGATTCTGTCCCTTCAAAGAGGCCCGATGAACGCAGCAAATATTATATTATATACCGTAATTATTATATTATATTTATAGCAATTTCCATAGCTGTCGGCATAAATCCTTTCTACAGTATATACACCTATTTATACACCTGCATATAACCCATATAACTCTGCATATAATTATAATCCTTTTTACTAGATAGTATATCTGTACATATCCCTTACCTACTCTTACTAGTGATACCGCTGGCCAGTATGACTTACTACTACCATAGTGTCTTTATACTTGCATCACTGTACATAAGAATACTATAACACTGTACATACATCTGATTAGCACTATACTCAGTAGTACTAATTTATATATTTTATACTCAGTTTAATCTCCTGTACAATTCATATGTGTGTGTATGTGCATGTGTGCGTGCGTGTGTGTGTGTGGTTGAACATTTTATGTTACAAAATGTACTTTCCAGGAAATTAGGCTTTCGAGTCTGTTTGCGGGGAGCGCGCTCTTTGATGTTAGAAGAGGTCAAAGCAGTATAATTGACTTATTTAGGCAACATTACCTCGTAATCGTCGGCAATTGGAGAGCGCACTGTACACATTTGAAGATTAGCATACGACTCAGCTGCTTTCCCTTTTAATGAGCAATTGCCACGTAGCCAGCCTCCCATTAGGTTGCAGTGCTGTCGCTGCGGGCGTCTTCCAGAAGGAGCTAGGGCTTCATCATCAGGGTCAAGGGGGTTTTCATACGTATTTTCTCCCCATGGCTGCGTTTACACATTTACACATTCGCCCTTTGATTCATAGGCCTATGCTCGCTGTTGGCAGAAAAGGCCCAACTCAGCGAAAAACACCAGCGGTGACAGAGGTGTACTGTGTCTGGGTTTCCTGGCTCCTGCGACCCGTTCATGTATCAGCGTGGGTCTCTTTACTGAGTTCTAAACTGAGGTCCGACTTCAAAGCCCTCTGGTCGGTGCCGTGTCGCGACTTTTATCAATGCAACCGAGCCACCGAGTCTGACCTTAATCCCAGACGTCTGCGGTTAATTGGCTTTGGCGTGGCATGATCTCTGAACTCACGTATCTGCGGGTGTCTGTCTTTCTGTCTCTTTTCCGTCCTCTCTCTCTGTCTCCCTCTCTCTCCCACTCTCTCTCTCTCCCACTCTCTCTCTCTCCCACTCTCTCTCCCTCTCTCTGCTTTTTCACCCACCTCATCATAACCCTCTGAAACTTGTAGTTTTGTCCATTCTGACTGTCAATCATCCTTCTATCACCACTAATCCTTTGCTATTTTCTTTCCATATCTCTCTCTCTCTCTCTCTCTCTCTCCCACGCTTCCTTTTCTTATTCCACTGTCTCCCTACAGTCCTGATGTCATCCCACTTCCCCCAGAGACTGTTTTTCACTGTTATATGTTCAACGTGGGAGACAGCTTTTTGAAGCTTTAGAAGTAATTTTCTCACATTGTGATGAGAATCAGTCGGTTAAGAGTTTTGTTTTTGGAGCTGGTTAAGGGAGGAAAAGTGCAGCAAAGTGGCAACTTCTGAATTCTGTAGTGGGTAAGTTGTCCGTATATAAAAGTAGGAAAAGCTGGTTTGAAAATGGTTCAGGGGCAGATTTCATTTCTCTGTTCATTGCGCTGGTGAAAGCCAGAATCAGAGTGGCTTTGAGTTTTTAGTGGATAGAGTTCAAAGTGGTGGTATAATGAAGCCGTTTGTTCAGTCATTCAAGTCAAGTCAAGTCAAGAGTTTTATTTGTCACGGCATACAAGTATACAATGAAATGTGTGGGGGTCTTGCCCGCAACGATGTGCATAATACCATAGTAATATATAATAAGAATCCAATAGAACGACATTGTGCAATAAAACAAGTAAACAAAGTATGGCATATCGGTATATGTACATGAGTTATTTACAGAGCATGGTAGGACATGCTAGGTCCTGTGATAGTGCAATACACTGTTAGCTACGGATGAGGCACTGGGTCTTTATGTACATTGTTATACAATGCTATATTATACAATCTCAAGTTATACTATTCTTAAAGTGACCTTTCCTTTCGTAAAGTGACCATAAGTGTGAGCGTGTGCAGCATGAGTGTGTGTGTGCTCATGTTAAAGTGGCTGCTAGTGTGTGAGCGTGTACAGTGTGTGTGTCATGTGTGTGCTCATGTGTGCTTGTGTGTGGAGAGTTCAGTGTTCAAGGCTCTGATGGCCTGGGGGAAGAAGCTGAGCCGAAGTCTCTCTGTCCTAGTTGCTGGTGTTCGTCATTGAGGAGGAATTGGTTTTTAAACTCCATTTTTGCTTAGTTTTTAATGCTGTGGAGTCTGTGATGGTTTGTTTGTATTGATGAATTGAGTAGTTATTGGTTAACCAAGGTGTGTTTTCCTCTCCACCTCAATGTCTCTCTCTCTCTCTATCCACGCTTCCTTTTCTTATTCCACTGCCTCGCTACATTCCTGATGTCCTCCCGTCCTCGTCCCCGCGCCCGCGCCGCGCGGTTCAGTTCGACTGCGACAACAACGGGAAGATCACGCTGGACGAGCTGAAGGAGGCGCTGAAGGTCCTCCTGGGGGAGAAGCTGAAGAAGGGAGAGCTGGAGGAGATCCTGGGAGACATCGACGTCAACAAGGACGGCACCATTGACTTTGACGGTGAGTGGGGGGGGGGGGACGAGGGGACGAGGCCGGCTGAGGGAAGAGAGGAAGGAGGAGAGATCTCTGTGGGAGGTGAGGGGGAGGGGGACACTTTCCGTCAATAGATCACAGGCTCATGTTCACTCGTTTCACACTTTTCTCGGTGTGGAATAAGGGGCGTGACTCTCGAGTTTGACACAAATAATCGTAGATTTTGTGCACAGCCTTTGTATTCATTTTGTACCAACACTGATTTAATGATAATTGATAGATGAGTTTTTGGGGGGGGGGAATTCATAGATGAGAAAAATTACGTCACAGAACATCTGCTCTCAGATTGGCGTTCACTCTCTCAAGGGGGAGAAAATGGGGGGGAAACCTGATCACTGACCCTAGATCAGCACTCCTACGCTTTGTAAATATGCCCTTGCTGCTTTTTTTTTTACGAGATAAAATTTTTTTTTGTTACCAGACACTGTATGCTGCCTTTCACTCAGAACAAGGCACAAATTGGTAAGTCAGCTAATGGTTGTGCATCGATTACACGTCAAAAGATCCATACTATCCCTTTAAAGGTCACATATTTTGAACAACTCACTTCAACTGTGAAACAAGACAACCCAGTTTATTCTGGGCTGCCTACGTCAGAAAGCATGTGCGATGCACGGTCCTTGACACGTGTGTGCATGTGAAAAACGTGTGTGTACAAAATGCCAGCTTGCTCGTAAACTTTCTAGTTTTCCACCAAATATCATATTGATCCAAATATAACACAACCTTGATTATAAAATGACCCCTCTTTTTCAAGACATAATTGTTGGACCAATTTTTATAAAGAAAATCATTTCTGTCACCCTCCTGGAAGCGGCCACTTTGCAATCTTTTTGGGTTCGCCATCTTCTAACATTACACTCTGTAACATCTTAATTTCTTGGCTGATTGACAGTTGTTTGATGCGCCTTGCGCTGTGAGAGGGAGAGGGAGACACAGAGAGAAAGACGGTGGCTCGCTTGGGGACCACTCGTTTGGCACGCTCTGTTGTTGTGAATGTATAATCATATTTAAAAGGCTAGACCCCGAAACTAAGACGACAACCCTTTTTCAGATTCCCTTCTATAGGGAAAAAAACCCTGTCTTATATTCGGCACAATACATTATCTAAAATATGTTTCTGACATTTTAGGTGAGAAGTAAACCATGCGATTGCTGGATCTGCAAAGCCTCGTTTGACAGTTTGATCTGAATTTCGTGAGCCAGGTGGTACCACCGGCTCATTAAAGCTACAGACACAGAAACAGCCGTGTTGTGAAATGGATTTTCAGCCAGAAAAACATGTTTTGTGACCTCAGAGACATAATTAACCTGTTGAAAAGGATGTGACCTTTAAGGAAGGTGGATGGGCAAGGTAGAAGAGGTGGCTTTGAGGAGAGAGTAGGGCTGAGGAGAAGTTGGAGGGGGTTAGCAGGGTGGAGGAGGTAAGTGAGGTGGAGGAGGTTAGCAGGGTGGAGGAAGTTAGTGAGGTGGATGAGGTTAGCAGGGTGGAGGAAGTTAGTGAGGTGGATGAGGTTAGTGAGGTGGAGGAAGTTAGTGAGGTGGATGAGGTTAGCAGGGTGGAGGAGGTTAGTGAGTTGGAGGAGGTTAGTGAGGTGGATGAGGTTAGCAGGGTGGAGGAGGTTAGTGAGGTGGAGGAGGTTAGTGAGGTGGAGGAGGTAAGTGAGGTGGAGGAGGTTAGCAGGGTGGAGGAGGTTAGCAGGGTGGAGGAGGTTAGCAGGGTGGAGGAGGTTAGTGAGGTGGAGGAGGTTAGCAGGGTGGAGGAGGTTAGCAGGGTGGAGGAGGTTAGCAGGGTGGAGGAGGTTAGTGAGGTGGAGGAGGTTAGTGAGGTGGAGGAGGTTAGCAGGGTGGAGGAGGTAAGTGAGGTGGAGGAGGTTAGCAGGGTGGAGGAGGTAAGTGAGGTGGAGGAGGTTAGCAGGGTGGAGGAGGTAAGTGAGGTGGAGGAGGTTAGCAGGGTGGAGGAGGTTAGCAGGGTGGAGGAGGTTAGCAGGGTGGAGGAGGTTAGTGAGGTGGAGGAGGTTAGTGAGGTGGAGGAGGTTAGCAGGGTGGAGGAGGTAAGTGAGGTGGAGGAGGTTAGCAGGGTGGAGGAGGTAAGTGAGGTGGAGGAGGTTAGCAGGGTGGAGGAGGTAAGTGAGGTGGAGGAGGTAAGTGAGGTGGAGGAGGTTAGTGAGGTGGAGGAGGTTAGTGAGGTGGAGGAGGTTAGCAGGGTGGAGGAGGTTAGTGAGTTGGAGGAGGTTAGCAGGGTGGAGGAGGTTAGTGAGGTGGATGAGGTTAGTGAGGTGGAGGAGGTTAGTGAGGTGGAGGAGGTTAGTGAGGTGCAGGAGGTTAGCAGGGTGGAGGAGGTTAGTGAGTTGGAGGAGGTTAGTGAGGTGGAGGAGGTTAGCAGGGTGGAGGAGGTTAGCAGGGTGGAGGAGGTTAGCAGGGTGCAGGAGGTAAGTGAGGTGGAGGAGGTTAGCAGGGTGCAGGAGGTTAGTGAGGTGGAGGAGGTTAGCAGGGTGGAGGAGGTTAGTGAGGTGGAGGAGGTTAGTGAGGTGGAGGAGGTTAGTGAGGTGGAGGAGGTTAGCAGGGTGGAGGAGGTAAGTGAGGTGGAGGAGGTTAGCAGGGTGGAGGAAGTTAGTGAGGTGGATGAGGTTAGTGAGGTGGATGAGGTTAGTGAGGTGGAGGAGGTTAGCAGGGTGGAGGAGGTTAGCAGGGTGGAGGAGGTTAGCAGGGTGGAGGAGGTAAGTGAGGTGGATGAGGTTAGTGAGGTGGAGGAAGTTAGTGAGGTGGATGAGGTTAGTGAGGTGGAGGAGGTTAGTGAGGTGGAGGAGGTTAGCAGGGTGGAGGAGGTTAGTGAGGTGGAGGAGGTTAGTGAGGTGGAGGAGGTTAGCAGGGTGGAGGAGGTAAGTGAGGTGGAGGAGGTTAGCAGGGTGGAGGAGGTTAGCAGGGTGGAGGAGGTTAGCAGGGTGGAGGAGGTTAGCAGGGTGGAGGAGGTTAGTGAGGTGGAGGAGGTTAGCAGGGTGGAGGAGGTTAGCAGGGTGCAGGAGGTTAGTGAGGTGGAGGAGGTTAGCAGGGTGCAGGAGGTAAGTGAGGTGGAGAAGGTTAGCAGGGTGGAGGAGGTTAGTGAGGTGGAGGAGGTTAGCAGGGTGGATGAGGTTAGTGAGGTGGAGGAGGTTAGTGAGGTGGAGGAGGTTAGCAGGGTGGAGGAAGTTAGTGAGGTGGAGGAGGTTAGCAGGGTGGAGGAGGTAAGTGAGGTGGAGGAGGTTAGCAGGGTGGAGGAAGTTAGTGAGGTGGATGAGGTTAGCAGGGTGGAGGAGGTAAGTGAGGTGGAGGAGGTTAGCAGGGTGGAGGAGGTAAGTGAGGTGGAGGAGGTTAGCAGGGTGGAGGAAGTTAGTGAGGTGGAGGAGGTTAGCAGGGTGGAGGAGGTAAGTGAGGTGGAGGAGGTTAGCAGGGTGGAGGAAGTTAGTGAGGTGGATGAGGTTAGTGAGGTGGAGGAAGTTAGTGAGGTGGATGAGGTTATTATTTTGTTGTTTATTTTCATTTGTATTGTCTTACGTGACTTTGTTTATTTGTCTTTTCTTGATCGTAAATTCCCTACGAGTTGAGATAAAGGTTTGAAATTAAATTACATTTCACACGATACCATGAAAATGACACCTCATGTGGAATCATACAAAAATCCATGTGATGATAACAAAAACAGTTCAGTGTTTCGGAATCATATGTGATAACAAAAACAGTTCAGTGTTTCTGAATCATAATGTGATAACAAAAACAGTTCAGTTGGCTTTTCTGTGAGGGAACATGTCTAGTGTTAGTGAGGTGGAGGAGGTTAGCAGGGTGGAGGAGGTTAGTGAGTTGGAGGAGGTTAGTGAGGTGGAGGAGGTTAGCAGGGTGGAGGAGGTTAGCAGGGTGGAGGAGGTTAGCAGGGTGCAGGAGGTAAGTGAGGTGGAGAAGGTTAGCAGGGTGGAGGAGGTTAGTGAGGTGGAGGAGGTTAGCAGGGTGGAGGAGGTTAGTGAGGTGGAGGAGGTTAGCAGGGTGCAGGAGGTTAGTGAGGTGGAGGAGGTTAGCAGGGTGCAGGAGGTAAGTGAGGTGGAGAAGGTTAGCAGGGTGGAGGAGGTTAGTGAGGTGGAGGAGGTTAGCAGGGTGGAGGAGGTTAGTGAGGTGGAGGAGGTTAGTGAGGTGGAGGAGGTTAGCAGGTTGGAGGAGGTTAGCAGGGTGGAGGAGGTTAGTGAGGTGGAGGAGGTTAGTGAGGTGGAGGTTAGCAGGGTGGAGGAGGTTAGTGAGGTGAAGGAGGTTAGTGAGGTGGAGGAGGTTAGTGAGGTGGAGGAGGTTAGTGAGGTGGAGGTTAGCAGGGTGGAGGTTAGCAGGGTGGAGGAGGTAAGTGAGGTGGAGGAGGTTAGCAGGGTGGAGGTTAGTAGGGTGGAGGAGGTTAACAGGGTGGAGGAGGTTATCAGGGTGGAGGGGGTAAGTGAGGTGGAGGAGGTAAGACGAGGTAAGTGGCTGATGAAGGAGAAGTAGCTGAGGAGTATTTAAGGGTTGCAAGGTTTAGAGGAGGGAGGACAGAGGAGATTTAGAGAGCAGATTAAGGAGAAAATGATGATGGTGAGAGAGAGAGGGGGGAGAGATAGAGGGAGAGAGAGGGGTGAGATAGAGGGAGAGAGAGAGAAAGAGAGAGAGTGACAGGCTAGAAAGGGGGAAAGACATGTTCCCTCACAGAAAAGCCAACTGAACTGTTTTTGTTATCACATATGATTCCGAAACACTGAACTGTTTTTGTTATCATCACATGGATTTTTGTATGATTCCACATGAGGTGTCATTTTCATGGTATCGTGTGAAATGTAATTTAATTTCAAACCTTTATCTCAACTCGTAGGGAATTTACGATCAAGAAAAGACAAATAAACAAAGTCACGTAAGACAATACAAATGAAAATAAACAACAAAATAATTTAAAACAGTCACAAGTTGACACAGTGATCGGAAATCATATTCTTAAACTCTGTAAATGTTGGAAGAACCTCCAACCTTAGAGTGGCGCATGAATTGAAACGGCAGATCTATCACATTCAGAGCTCATGGCCAAAGGACTCTAAGAACCAGCCAGGCGCTAGATTGGTTCCAATAGGTTCCAACATTCCATTCTAACAACAATGAGATATACAGTAAGGAGGTAGTTTACCAATAAGAGCTTTAAAAATAAACCAATGGTTGTTGCGCTTGTCGTAAAGAGAAGGCCAACCTACCTTGTGATAAAGGACACAATGGTGAGTATCTGTCCCCAGTGATGAGGGCAGAGCGACGGACCGAGTCCACAGGTTTGACGGTTGAAGCCGCAGCATGCCTAGAAATTACATTCATTAATTCAAACCTTTATTTATTCTCGAAGGGACAATTGAGGTCACCCTCATTATCAATGTCGTCGAGACTTTACAGACGTTTCAATGCATAGGTTTTTACAATAATAATAATAATAATAAATATGAATAACTATCTATATAGCACTTTTCACACATGAACCGGAGTCCAGAGTGCCCCACAGCAATTAGTATAAAAGAAACATAGGCATAAAATCAGCACACAATTGACAGAATAAAAAACAATGCATAAATTGCAGACATTATAGGTATAAATAGGTATAAAAGACAACAAAAGTAGTGCAACGTAAACGTGCAGACAGTCATAAAATAAGTACAATAGTACAATGTAGCTCGAAGGCATGTGACCCCCCCCCCCCCCCAGAACAGCCAGTCCCCCAAACACCCCCACATATCATCAATCCCTACCACATCCCCATCCAAGACACCCCCCCCCCCCCCCCCCCCTGATAACGTGCGTCACAAGCAGCCGGCGCGCCACTCACACCACCATGCGCGGTGACAGGAATGTCACCCCGCAGGCCGCCCCTCCTCCCCCACTCCCCTCCCCGTCACCACAGTATAGAACTGCTTCAACGATCCTCCTCGTAATCATCGGTTGGTTCTGTTTCCGTACGAGAAGCCGACTTTCTGTCTCCGCTTAGAGGCGACGTTGTCCACGTGACACTTAAAAACCGTCATCGAGGCACGAGGTCAAGATATTTATACTCGCTGTGTAATGTCGCCTCTTTCACATAAGGCCGTGGTCACGTCTAGCTCGTCCCGCGCGAGGCGCCGTGATCACATGTGACGGCACGCGACGGGCGGTTTGATGAGGTAACCGTACGAAATGACAGCTGTGAGATCAAACACACTGTGAGGTTTTTCCAGCGACGACGGAACAACACAAAAGAGGATTCTCGTCGTGTGAACATGGCTTCTCTGAGCGAGGGGGTGAATATATTCAGCGTGAAGGGGAGGATGATGGAGAGAGAGAACCGGAAAATGGGAGACGATGGGAAGAAATGGAAAACGTTGGTGGGGTGTGTGTGTTTGTGTGTGGGGGGGGGGGGGGGGTTGGGGGTGTCAAGGTAAGGTGGTTGGAAGGGCCAATCCAATCTCATCAGTAGTGCATTAAGACAATCAATACACACGTCTGAACGAATGTCACACGACACACACGGGGAAAACACAGCTTTGGACAGCTCAAGGACTTGGAGAAAAGATGACGCCTACACACAGCGAGAGAGGAACATGCGACTGCACACAGGACCGTGCACGGCCGCACACAGGGCCCGACGCGCACGACCGAGGTTGATCCCGTGTCACCCCTAAAGTCTGATCCCGTTTGTCTTGTCTCATCGACCCGATCAATTATACTTATTGGAAACATGCAAGTCGGCGTGGCAGTTTGGAAAACACATCAATAAGCAGGTGAGCTACGTTATCATCAATTAGCCCTGGCTTATCCGTCTAGTTTAGCCACGTGGGCTGAATGCCAAGCGCGCTGCCCTAACGGCAAAGGGTTAACCCTTTCACTGCCACACTGCCAAATGGTTAACCATTTTAACTGTGACAATACAGAAGGTTAACCCTTTCACTGCCACACTACCAAAGGGTTAACCCTTTTCACCGTGACAATACAGAAGATTAACCCTTTCACTGCCACATAACAAAGGGTTCACCCTTTCACTGCCGCACTACCAAAGGGTTAACCCTTTACACTGCGACAATACAGAAGGTTAACCCTTTCTGGCGGACACATTCCAACACCTCTTCAACGTCTCACTGAGACTGAAGAAGGTTCCCCGGCTGTGGAAAACATCCCTCATCGTCCCTGTGCCCACCACTCTCAATGACTACAGGCCGGTTGCTCTGACGGCACAGGTCATGAAGGTCTTTGAGAGGCTGGTTCTGGAGCACCTAAAACCACAGGTGAGAGGCGTTACGGACCCCTGCAGTTTGCATATCAGCAGAACATCGGTGTGGAGGATGCCATAATCTACTACATGGTCCACAAGGCCTATCTACATGTGGAGAAGCCAGGCAGCTCAGTGAGGGTAACATTCTTTGACTTGTCTAGTGCCTTCAACACTATTCAGCCTCCACTGCTGGCCGAGAAGCTGTCAGTGATGGGGGTGGAGGACGACTTGGTGGCCTGGATCCTCAACTACCTCACTGGCAGACCACAGTCTGTCAAACTGCAGGGGTGTCACTCGGACGTGCTGATCTGCAACACTGGCGCCCCCCAGGGAACTGTATTGGCACCCTTTTTGTTCACCCTTTACACCTCGGACTTCCGCTTCAGCTCCGGGAACTGCCATCTCCAAAAGTTTTGTGATGACTCCTCCATCGTTGGATACATCACCAACGACAACGAGGAGCAGTACAGAGCTGTGGTGGAGAGCTTCACAGAGTGGAGCAAGGAAAACCACCTACAGCTCAACATCAGCAAGACGACGGAGATGGTGGTGGACCATCAGCGGAGCGGGAGGAAGCCCCCAACTCCCATCATCATCCAGGGGGTGGAGGTGGAGATGGTGGATAACGATAGGTTATGTAGATAACCTAGTTATATTAGTATTGGCTAAGCGTCCCGCTCTGCGCCTTACGAGATACTCCTATCTCCTGTGATACCTAATGTATCTCCCACGAACAAAAACACATGCACCCCACCTGTATGGGGCCCCGCCCCTTATGGTGGCACCGCCCATATAACCATGACCCTGGTCATGAAACACCCTTCCTCGCCAAAACCCGTCCCAGGAAAAGATCCCTCAAGAGGGAACTCAGGGCGCGCAGAGCGGGACGCTTAGCCAATACTAATATAACTAGGTTATCTACATAACCTATCGTTATATTTCGTATTGCATCGCGTCCCGCTCTGAGCCTTACGAGATAATGGGGAAGAGCGGGCGCGAGACCCGACAGATGTACCCCCTGAGGACCCGTAAGCCCACATCAAGGGGTGCGGGGAGCCCTGTCACCCCATCCTTCCTAACGAAGGGGGGGCGCAGTCAACTCCACCTGAATGCGAACAAGAGGGAGCCAGAACCCCTTGAACACACCGTACAGGCGGAACCACGTGTGACTCAACACACTGCGGCCCATACCCATACACTCCTGCTACCCGACCAAAGGACGGGAAGCAGGAAAGGCCACAGACCCCAGAACCGCCTGGGAGACAGAACCCCCGGTCATGTCCATGAGGAAAAACCTTACAAAGGAGCCCGGGGAGGACCATGAAGCTGCAGCACAGATGGCCTCCACCGAGGCCCCACCCAGGAGAGCGGCAGAGGCAGCCACCCCACGAGTGGAGTGCGCCCTGACGCCCCCAGGGGGATCCTGCCCAGCCAGCGTGTAGCAGAGGGTAACACCCTCGCACAACCAATGGGACAGGCGCTGCTCCGACAGTGCCTTACCAGCACGAGCCCCACCGTAACAGACAAAAAGCTGGTCGGTAACCCTGAAATCCTGAGTACGGCTGAGGTAAATCCCCAAGCACGGACTGGACATGACAGGTGAAGGCCCGCATCTAACTCACCAGTGTGAGGAGGAGGACGAAACGCCTGAACCACAATATCCCGGGAGCGGAAGGAACTCCGGATATTCTTAGGCACGAAAGCAGGATTAGGTCGCAGAGTGACACCGCAATCGGTCCGAAAAGACAGGCACTCTGGATGTACCGAGAGAGCACAGAGCTCACCTACGCGTTTAGCGGAAGTGACAGCCAGAAGGAACGCGGTCCTGAAGGACAGCTGTCCCAACGGCGCCCGCTCGAGCGGCTCAAACGGGGCCAAGGACAACCGACCGAGGACCAATTGAAGATCCCAAGTCGGAGCCAAGGAGCGTTGCACCGGCTTAACGCGTCGAGCGCCAAGCAGGAAACGCTTCACAAGAGGGTGGCTGAACAAGACATCCCCTCAAACCCCTCATGATAGGAGGATATAGCTGCTGCATATACCCTCACCGTCGAAGCCGACAGTCTATCAAGGAGAGACTGGAGGTAACTAAGGACAGCAACCAGGGGGCAGGAGACTGAGTCCTGGCCCCCCGCCTTACACCACACTTGGAACATACGTCATCTGCCCGCGTAAGCGCGACAGTGGAGGGAGCATGCGCATTCCAGATGGTAACACCATCAGGATCAAGAACCTGCGCCCCTCAACGTACCCGTCCCAACAACTGACCTAACAGATGTATGGGGAAGAATCCCTGGCGGCACGGCATCGGTCCCAGACCTGCCTGGCCATGTCCAGACGCAATCCTCACCCGTCAGGATGAGGGCCGCCCCGCGACAGTACACCTGCACCCACATTCTCCCTGCCGGGGATGTGGGGAGCCCTTAGGCCGCGCAGATGGAGGACGCCCATAGCCAGCCGCCCGCCGCCTGGTGCAGACAGGGGGAGCGTACTCCTCCCTGTCTGTCGATACACGACACTGACGTCGTATCGTCCGTCCTGATCAACACCATTTGTGGACCAGAAGGACCGCTTTCAACACCAACACATTGAACGTAGCGCAGACCGGGCAGCATGGTTTGCCAGCTGCCCCCTACTGCGTTGGCCCGACGCATCACCAGCGAGGGAGGCGTCGGTGAAAACGCGACGTGAGACAGCGCCGTAACCGTCCTAGGACGGAACCTCCCGAGCGTGTTGACAACACGCTCTGAGATGGATGCCCATAGCCCTCCAACCGTTGACTGGGAAGAGGAATACTCTACATCCAGTCTACAGCAACCCCAGGCTGGTAGAGACCTGCCTGGTACGAGACCTGACGATCCACCTTGACCGCGAAGGACCAGAACGTCATCAGGGCAGAACACTCCGTAACCCCGGATGACGCAGAGGCCCCAGTGCGGCCTCCACGCACTTGGTGAAGATGCGGGGAGCCAGAGAAAACCGAACGGCAGCCTCTGGTACTCATACGCTAACCCTGCAAAGGAAGCGTAGGTAAGCCCTAGGATGGAAGATCGGGGATGCGCATACGCATCCTACAGGTCTATGGAGGAGAACCAGACCCCCACCTGACAGTGTTCAACAGGTAGGAGACGATCCAAAAAATGCTGAACCTTCCCATGGGACAGGTCCAGCCTGGGTCTTACACCCCTCCCTCCCGACTTCTCGGGCAGAGAACACCGGGAGGAGAACGCCACGACGATGGCTTGCTTCGTCCACAGAGATTGGATCTCGTCGACCAGAGCTGTCCCTGCTGGAGACCCCGACAACAGGGTCTGTACCAAACCTGAAAACGGGTGGGGTTGTGTAAACACAAGTCCCCGCCTCACCATTCTCTCCATCTACCTCGACATATGGTACTGCCGTAGTCATATGTGACGACACTCCCAACGCACCCGCCGTCACGTGGCGCAGGTCCGCCAGGAACTGTAGATAGTTGGCCCGGTCCCCCCCGCTGTGCGAAGACAACCCTGGAATCGTGCGAGGAGCGCGTTCCATGTCGGAACACCTGACCCTGACACCACCCACGAGGCAATCGCACCCAAGGGGGAACCCCGACAGAAAAAGGGCCTGTCTGATACGGGGGGCTTCCGATCAAAAAAGCCCCCCCACTGAACACCCCTCCAGAACATGCTGAAGGAGTTGTTCTGCAGCCGGACATGCAAGGTGTAAGGCCCCCATGGGTTCCTACACACCGTAGCCCTGCAGTGATATCACTACCACCCCAAACCATGTGAGCTGCGACCACTTGCCAATATTCCAGGAGTGGGAGCACCAACATGATACCTGGCCTGGCGAAGGCGAGGCCGGGGAAGCCCGCACTGTGTGCCTCAAAAGGTTTCGAGCCCCCCTGCTGACAACACTTAAGTTGACAGACGTAACACCAGGCTCAACCAACACAGTTCAAGGTGTGGGAGCCGCTTGACAGCACAACATTCTCACGGACAGACCCAGGCTCAGCCATCAACTGGGTGTCAGCCCCTGTCTCCATGAGAAGCGAAGAATGGGGCCGCATACGCTTCAAGAAGGTTCGCGGCCCGCAGCCAAAGGAACACACCCAGAGCCCCGCTTCTGAGGGTAACAGAAAGCGGACTGAGCGGGGAGCGGGCTGCTCGCGGCAAAATGACGACGGAGTGGTTTACCAACACCGAAATCACCCAAAATGGCCGATCCCTCGGCCGCCAAGACTGTCGGCCTCGCGATACCCTGTCGATTCTCCAACCAGGGCACCACTGGCGGGGGAAACATGGCCGCCTGTCGAGGGCCCCGTCATCGCCGCTGACGAGGCCGTGCTCTCTCTTCTTCTGGCTGCGCGGTGTGAGGCGGTGTAGGGCCTAGGACAATACCGCCCGCGCTCCAGCAGAAGACCAAAATCCCCTGCGGAGAGGGGAACCCTGAGCGGTTATAGCTTGCGGCTGGGTCAAAGCTAATAACGTCAACAACCTCGCGCGATGTGTCGACGTCGGCCGGCCCTCAAGGCCCCTCCACCAGACACCATTTCTTTAATAGAAAAAACACCAATTCGAACACAGTTCTAATCGTTGCCAATTCCATACCGTGGCGGTACAAGCCTTAACAGCCCACCAGCCACTCGCCAGGCCGACCCATGGTGTCGGCCGGGCGGGGCATTGTTTCAATATATCAAAAACAAAGGACTGACGTTAACATGGAGCACCAGTGGTGATTGCAAACAGCACCCTCCACTGTGGTGTGGACCATGAAAAGGTTAAATGAATAAAAGAGCTAAACCACAAAAACTGTAGAATGAGCAAACCCATACACACAAAGTTTAAGGGGAGACGGACCAGACCCGTCTTCATTCAAAATATTCACAACAGAACACCAGCCCTAGTTTAGCCCATTTACCAAAAAAGGTAAACAAAGCCCCCCCCCCGCACTACTCCCCCAGTATACCGATTGACCGTCAGTATGAATGGTTTGAGAGGAGAGAAAGCTGTAGCAAGACAGACCTTCTCATAGCAGAGTGACAAAATGAAACAATAGCCCCCTACACAGGGCCGCCCCAGGAGATGGGGGCCCTCGCGTCTAAAAACGCACAGGGCCTCACATTTCTCCCAAGCGGCCCTGCCCTTATACTACTGCAGCCTAACGCCAGGCAATGTGGAACCCAAGACAACAATTGCCTGTGCACAGACACGCAACATGTTTACCATGTCGGCTGGACCCATAGCCCCACTACCCGACGCCAACCCAGATGGGAACACCGTTCAACAAACCCCGCCGGAACACAAGGTAATACCTGGCTAGAACCTAGCCACGACCTACCCCGTTGTCAACCCATTTACCCGAAAAAGGTAAATAGAACTCAAAACCCCACAACAGCTACCGACTGACCTTCATTGATGAACCGGGCAAGAGGCGGGAGAGTGACAACATCTCACGGCGGAGACATTAAAACAGCATAGCAATTAGCAGTAGTGATAGCATGCGGCAGTAGCGATAGCATGTTAGCATAGCTTTAGATGTTTTAGCAGCACGCCCAAGACAGCTTGGAAACCGTTCCCTGCAGAGAACGTTCACCAAACCATCTTGCCCCTGGCGCCAACACACAACAAGGTTGTGTTAACAACACAAACCAGCATTACTAACACTAATACCCATGCCTGAAGACACAGGGCCTACCTGAGTACAAGCTGGCCCGACAGCCAGCCTTGTACAGCTGAACCTCGATGTGCAGTCATCAAACGAGGAACATCACAGGCCCGTCGTGTCGCCGAAAACATGCGTCGAAGATGCCAGGGGCCAGCAACCTCCGGTAAGCTTCCAACATTATTAATCTTCCTTAATCTTTTCATTCCGCTAGCTCGTATGGTGCACGCATCCAATACGCTGGGACGAAAATAGAGGAAGGGTGTTTCATGACCAGGGTCATGGTTATATGGGCGGTGCCACCATAAGGGGCGGGGCCCCACACAGGTGGGGTGCATGTGTTTTTGTTCGTGGGAGATACATTAGGTATCACAGGAGATAGGAGTATCTCGTAAGGCGCAGAGCGGGACGCGATGCAATACGAAATATAACTACAAATTCCTGGGTGTTCTCATGAACAATAAACTGGACTGGACGGACAACACAGAGACTCTCTACAGGAAGGGACAGAGCAGACTGTTCTTCCTGAGAGGGCTCAGGTCTTTTAATGTCTGCAGTAAACTGCTGCAGATGTTCTACCAGTCTGTGGTTGCTGGTGCCCTCTTCTTCGCTGTGGTATGCTGGGGGGGGGCAACACCAACACAGACAAAATAAACAAACTGGTAAAAAAAGCAAGCTCTGTGGTGGGAGCGGACCTGGACAGTCTGGAGGTGGTGGCAGAGGGGAGGACGAGGAGGAAGCTGTATGCTATCCTTGAGAACCCCTGCCACCCCCTCCATGATGAGCTGACCGCAATGCGGTCCACGTCAGGCTCCAATCAGGCTCCACAACCAGGCAGGGCCAGGACGGGCCAACTGCCGTGGACTGGACGAGCTGGGTTGTGGACTGTAACCAATTAATTTAATTATTTAACATCATGATTGGACTTGTTTCTTTTTCTTTCCACCACTTTTAGCTCTATTTTTAGCCCTATTTTAGCTATTTTAATCCCTATGTATTTGTCCATCTTGTTTTTAACACATACTAATAAGTGTATGTTATGTATTAACTGATTTTACTGTTTTTAAATTGCTGTTATGCTGTAAAGGACATCTGAATCTCCCCTCGGGGATAAATAAAGGTTTTCAATTTAATTCAATTTCACTGCCACACGACAAAGGGTTAACCCTTTCACTACCACACTACAGAAGGTTAACCCTTTTCACTGCGACAATACAGAAGGTTAACCCTTTCACTGCCACACTACCAAAGGGTTAACCCTTTTCACTGCCACACTACAGAAGGTTAACCCTTTCACTGCCCCATGACAAAGGGTTAACCCTTTCACTGCCACACTACCAAATGGTTAACCCCTTTCACTGTGACAATACAGAAGGTTAACCCTTTCACTGCCACACTACCAAAGGGTTAACCCTTTTCCCTATGCCATAAATGTCATGTATGTTATGTATGTCATAAATGTCTATATGAATTGAAAATGGGGGACCCTGATGGAAACAAGACAAACGTCTTTCTCAGGTCTGCATCCCCTTAACAATTGTATGTATTGAGCCGTACTGTATTGTACCCATTCTGCAATCTGTTAAATAAAGTTTTCATTCATTCATTCATTCATTCATTCATTCATTCATTCATTCATTCATTCACTGCAACAATACAGAAGGTTAACCCTTTCACTGCCGCATGACAAAGGGTTAACGTTCTGTAGCGTGGTAGTGAAAGGGTTAACGTCGGGGGAAAGGGAAAGTAAATGTGTTCTGAGTGTGTCGCGCTACAGAACATGTGTAGTTGACTACTCAGACAATTTTGAATGGTTAAAAATGTTGATAACATTATAAAACCCAGCTCAGAAACAGCTCATCTGGCTTCTCAGAGCATTTCTCAGGACTGTGTGGGTGCGCGGTCAGCTCACGGTTTGATTGACGGCTCCCTTTCAGCTCAAGTGCCATTTTATTTTCCCATTCAATCACTGAAATGTTTTGCTATAAATGACCAAATCTAACAAATGGACTGCATTTACATAAAAGGTAAATGGACTCCATTTATATACCTGTAGTGCTTTCATCCAAAGCGCTTTACAACTTACACCCCACGTTCACCCATTCACCGACGGCAGAGGCAGTTAGGGGTTAAGTGTCTTTCCTCAAGGACACTTCATCTTGCTGCCAGGAGCTGGAATCGAACTGGAAGCCTTTTGATTAACGGACGGCCGCTCTCCCTCCTGAGGCACTGCTGCTCCACAAATGGACCCTACTTGGTTAGAGAGCTCGACTAATTGACTCATTAGCAAACTAGGTTAGACCAGTGGTTCTCAGCTGGTGTAGCATCAGCACCCACCTTTTTACTTAGACATTAAAGGAGCTATAGATAACATTCAGCCACTAGATGTCGCACTAGAGCACCAGCAGGTCATTTATCCAATCAGGTGCATTCCACGTGGTGTAATGGCAGGTAGGGAGGGGATACATGCTTGCAAGAACAACACCAACATTAATTTTGGACCTGCAATATATTTTTTTAATTATAAATTCATTAATCAATAATTTTTTGGGGGGAAGAGCAATATTTTTATTCCGCACTTTTCTAAATGCTCTATTTTTTAGAGTATGTAAAAACAGTCGGTCTAACACAATTCAGTACTACATAGTTCAGAGTCTTTTCACGTGTTTTCAGCACCTATTTTCTAACACGTATAATGTGTTCCGAAAAAAATGGGTACCTAGCGTACCAGGTTTCCTTAGTTCTTTTAAAGGGGAACTCCAACATTTTGGGAAATTAGCTTATTTAACATCTTCCCTGGAGTTAGACAAGAAGATACATACCTTTTTTGTCTCTGTGCGTGCATTTTAGCTTTGGGAATAGACGCTCCGTTAGCATAGCTTAGCTTCATCACTGGAAGTGGGGGAGGGTTAGAGCCTTACAGTGCCTTACAGTGTATTGCAAGGTCTGACATTGACCAAACTTGATATGCATGACCTTGGTGGGCTCTAGGTCAACTCCTGAAAAGGGGGTCAATGTCAGACTTTGCAATCAAAAGTTAGGGGGCTAATATCCCTTGCCATAATTTCAGTGCGCCCCTAACTTTTGATTGCAAGGTCTGACATTGACCCCCTTTTCAGGAGTTGACCTAGAGCCCACCAAGGTCATGCATATCAAGTTTGGTCAATGTCAGACCTTGCAATACACTGTAAGGCACTGTAAGGCTCTAACCCTCCCCCACTTCCAGTGATGAAGCTAAGCTATGCTAACGGAGCGTCTATTCCCAAAGCTAAAATGCACGCACAGAGACAAAAAAGGTATGTATCTTCTTGTCTAACTCCAGGGAAGATGTTAAATAAGCTAATTTCCCAAAATGTTGGAGTTCCCCTTTAAAGGAAATACAGTATTTACTGTATTTAGAGCAGTGCCTCAAGGGGGGGGGGGGGGGGGGGGGGTTAATCCAGGCATTATGTACTAAAGTCCAGAATCAATCAATGGCGCCTCACCTACAGCCACGCTCGTCTTTCAGAGCAATGATCTCCAGGAAGAGAATGGAAGGTAGGGAATGGACTGATTGAATGTGGCCTTGATTAAACACCCTCTGGCTATTTGCAACTGCTACAGCAACGCCGTGATTGACGAGACGGGATCAATAGCGAGTGGACCCTCGGCGATAGGCCGCAGAATGCAGAGGCTGGCGGCTCACGGTTAACTGATTCGATTTGAGGATCCGACATAATAGAGATGATGAGAAGGAGAGGCAGGAAGCGTGACGGACAGGTGGAGTCCAGTGAGTTTGATTTGGTTTAGATAAAGAAAAGAAGAAGAAAAAATAGAAACATGCTCTACGGTCACAGATGAAAGAACAGCAAACAAAAGAGAAGCAACATCTGAGAGGACGTGTGGTCAAAGAGAGAGGAAAAGTAATTACATGTATTAATTAAGGGGACAATCCAAAAGCTAATTTATCCTTGACCAGGTCTGATACAATAGACATGGGGAAAAATAGACCAAGAAGAAGGAGAACAAGAAGATGATGATGATGATGATGATGATGATGATGATGATGATGATGATGATGATGATGATGATGATGATGATGATGATTAAGGTAGAAAAAGGAAGAGGAGGTTTTGAGAATAGTGCCACCTTGAGGCCGATTTACAACTTTTGCAAGCCTGCTTTCTGTCGTAGGGCAAACACGTTTAGCATTTGGTCCAATTTGAATTTGGACAAATCGTTCATGGGTGAATGAATGACTTTATTTGACAATATAAAAATAACATGTGACAGAAAGCACAGTCAGGAGATACTGCCAAGGATGAACACAAAAAGGCTCAGAGCTTATTTCCATTGTGGTCCATGTAGGGGGGTAGGGGAGTGTGATGCTTAGACATGAATCATACAGACATGACATCACAACACATCACATATCATTTCCTGTTCCAAAATGTACTTTGTGAGTAATACGTTAACAGATGTTGGTCCCTCGAAGTCACCCCACAGGTTTTGTGAGAATCGGATGAAAGGTTGATGAGATTGAATGGAAAAAGCCAGACTAGGGGTTATCTCATGTGCCAGAACTCATAGGTCAATTTGTTGTCGAGGATGACTATAAAAGTAGTTTCATGACTATAAAAGAGACAGAAGTCAGGAGATCCACTCATTTCAAAATGGTCTTTTTCAGTGTTTAGCATTGTTTCCTAGCTATGTGGACTTATATTAATAGGATCTATGTCTCTAATTCTCATATTGGCGGATTCTTCCAATTCTCCTCTCACAATATTCACCCTCACTGAACTGAGTCATGTGAAAATGTACATATCTGTGATGTCAGAGGTTTCTCAGCTGCATAATAATGTGGCAGTTGATGTGGCAGTTGCCACCAGGCCACACAGTGGTTGGAGCCCAGCCTCAAAACGGCTTAAGATATTGAGGTCGAAAAATGCTGTTTTTGAGTACTTGATTAGAAATACAAAACAATGAATTTTTTTGAACAAAAAACATACAGAGGTGTTCCATAGACTCACAGGAATTGTGTAAAAGTGCCTAAATAGTGAAAGAAATTGTAAAATAGTTCCCCTTTATTCGGGGCCATTTGGATCCGTCTAATCCCACTCTATACGGCCAGCAAATCAAAAAAACGTTCATTGTGCGTGAGGCTGTTTGTAGAGCTAAATCTATACTTTATAGTATTGCTATCTGTCCATTCTCATTGTCAATTGACACTATAAACCGTCCCTTCAATATGCCTTATACAAATAATTTTTTCATCAATACGTTCCCATTTTATAGCATTGTGAATATGAACTATATAGCAAAATGTTCTGGGGTATTTCCTGGAAGGCGAGTTACAAGGCGCTAAGCTAATAACGTTAAATCGAATGGCGTTTCGGCCATAGACCAGCTAGAGATAAAAATCGAAATGCATTTGATCGGTATCATGGTCCACCATGACTGCATGAAAGGGGGGGGGGGGGGCAGGGGACGTCGTTTCGGATTATTGATTACCAATAACGGCATTAGCCTCAGTAGCCTAATTCGCTGACTGGGTGGATGGCTATCAAAGCTAGGCCCGATCAAGCTGTAATTGACGCCAAATAGCTCTTACCTGTGACCGGTTGGACTGCAAAAAGGATTTCCCAGTTATCGATCGACATCTGGTAGATCCATATGTCCATTGGCTGATGATATATTCCTTTACTGCATACTGAATTTGGCGTTGCAAAAGGTATTCCAAGCTACATGCTACAGGCATAGCTTCAGGTAAGCAGGAAAATTCACTGCATGATGAAAAAAAAACGTCATCCGTTCTGCCACAGGCAACACTGCATTATCGAGACAGCGCCCCTACGAGGATCTGGCTGGTAATGCACTTTTCTGAATTCCAAGAGTAGGGTAAATCTGCAGTGCCGCAGGGTGACATTGAGTGGGATATTACAATGGAATAAAAGCCAAAACAACCTTGCCACGGACATGTCCGTGGTTGGCCCTCAACCGTTGGATCCGAAACACGGACATGTGTGAACGGTCACGTTTTTTTGGTGACAATTTCAGTGTTTGAGAGACAATTCTGGGTAAATCTTAATATTTTTTCTACTTGTGTAAACATTTTTAAATAAATTTGTTGTTGTAATTCTTGTAGTTGTAAATGCCAAAAACCATAACTTTGAGGTATGCATTTGCAATGATCCACTGATGTTTCAATTACTAATGTTTCTTGACTACAATGAAAAGCAGTAAAAAAAAATAACTAAAAGTTGAACTCACCACTCTCAACCCTTTTGTTTCTCTTGTTTTGACATTGTCAAACAGTGTTTGGCAGAAGCCTCCCTACATGTAATTAAACTAGTAGTTTAAGTAACTACATATTGGTATTGTAGTTGTTAATATTTTTTTTAAAGGTATAGTTTAAAGGTGTAGAGGCCTGGGCCCTCATTCATCAATGTGTTCTACGCACAGATCTGTGCTTACCCTGTGCGTACGATCATTTCTAAGCAAAGAGTGGGATTCATCAATTTCGATTTGAACTTGACTCCGTGCTTACATCTACGCACAGGTCAGACCAGGCGTACCTGGCGCCCAGTGGTAGAATATATTATTACAACAAGGAAATGAGCTTCTGTGCATAATAACACTGGCATGTTCTGTACGAACCGTAGTTCATTATAGTTCATTGTAAAATAGCAACAGTAGTGTAATTATGGTCAAAACCCTATGAATAGCATTTGGAATAATAGATCTTTCTCTCAGAATGAATGCAGCATGGTTTATATAGCGTTATCGGAATATACGGGGTGTAGGCTACTGACTGACTGCGCTCCGCGTAGCTTGATTGATTGATTGATTGATTGAAAAGTTTATTAACAGATTGCAGAATGGGTACAGTACAGTACAGCTCAGTACATACAATTGTTAATTGGGGATGCAGACCAGAGAAGACTTTCGTATTGTTTACATCAGGGTCCCCCATTTTCAATTCATCATAAATCATAAAGCTCAACTCGTTATTATTTTGCGCAGACCGCAGAAACACGGGAACGTTTTGATTATATTTAAAAGGCTTTACGTTAAACGAAACAAGTGGAATTTCGAAGCTGTAAGCAGAATACAAGTCATATGAATATAGTGTTCTTCCCCCTTTTTACTGTATAAGAAAGAATAGAAAACGCATTGCAATGACACCAGATAGTGGACAGACTATGTATATGATGGGATTCAAGTTCGCGTTTTTGTTGATCATAGGCATGCTGTCAGAGTATGATATCAGAACATTTGTCGTCACAGATCATGTCCTAATAGAACATAGGCTATGGCATGGATCGTGATATTGTGTGGACTGTTATTATTACTGTCTGTACCGGTACCACCCATTGTGACAACAGCCTTGTGAGTCCCGCACACAAACATGATGGAATTCAAGTTCATGTATTGAAAGGCAGGCTACATCATACATGCAGTGAGATTCATTGCTACCCAATACTGACATCAAAATAGATTGTAGTATGCCTCTAGAAATCATATGCAGCAGGTAGAAAATTGACGGGAGATCCATCGCGATTTGGAATAAAATTGAGGAGAACTTTAATCCCTGGGTATTAATCAAACAACACGGGAAAAGGCAGTCATATTCCAGCGCGGTATTTATTAGTGTTTGCGCTGCCCAGGCAGCAATGGTTAATAGATATCATATCCGACATCACCGTAAGTGTACACGTCTGTCAGCCTGTCTCATGACACGCTTCCCTCGGCTTAGTCCATTTTTCCACATTTCATGGGTGTATTCCATTACCGTATATGGTTAATCGGGGCGTTTCTGGTTTGCAAATACGTGAAAGCGTGCACGAGCCGCGGCGCAGAGCCAAGGTGGGATTCATCATGACAGGTGTGCGTAGAGCCTGCGTACGCACGTGTGATGAATCCCGACTTCCCTGTGCGTACACTAGTTCTACATTCCGTGCTTACGTGTGGAAATAGAACATGTTCTACGCACACATTGATGAATGAGGGCCCTGAGCCCTATTTTCTGAAAATCCGCCTAAAATACATACCTAAGTAAATGGAAGATTGCTCCACTTCTACAAGGTCCATTTGCATGTTCTTGGTATCTAGGGACATCTATGGACCTCAGTGAATGTATTCCCAGTGTCAGAAATATTGTGTCTGTTACTAGGCTTGAGTACATGAAACAAAGGAGAATATAAATTGATGATTTTTCTTTGCATCTTTGACAGTGAATAACACCATGCTAAAAATGACCAGACATGAAAAACTGCCACTGAGCTCATTCAGCACCTTCTTGAGATCTCGTGTACAAGAAATCTAAGGAAATGAATAAAGGGAAGATGATTAAACAGAATGTTTTTTAGATACAGTACTGAATTCTGCCATCCAGATACATGCAATTTGAAATATTATTATAGAATATAGAATATGAGGCCTATAAATGACCTTATTACAGCCAACTCGCACATCTATGGATCGGGCCAAATCTCCTCTTTCAAATGGCAGAGTTCAATTTGGATTTAGTATCACCAGGCGTGCACCGAGAATGAATGAATGAATGAAAACTTTATTTAACAGATTGCAGAATGGGTACAATACAGTACGGCTCAATACACACAATTGTTAAAACACTATGCCGTCCGTCCACGTATATATACGTGTTACGAAAAAGAGCGATGTGGACCAGAGCCACGAGTATATACGTGATGAGTTGTTATTGTTTTATTCCATATTTATAGCGCTTCTTAGGTACCCGATCCACTACCAGCATCTTTTCAGATATTTGATTTTCGAAACATGCAGTACCGGCCAAACCCGCTTAGGGGCGCCATTGCTCCACTGCAGTATCAATGTGAATTTTTTAAAAAACAAAAAAGTACAATTCTGTGGGCGGATCATAGTTCCTTGATCCCAGCTGAACATCCTCCAACTTGGATCAGTTTGGCGAGCGGTTTTTTCAGCGTGGAATAATGGGATTTATGATTAGCCAATGTGCATATCGATCTACCAGAATCCGATGAGTGGTGAGGAAATGCTGCCGGCGATCACATGGCCTGACGGTAGGATAATATACCCCAAATTACAGCTGGATTGGACATTGTTTTATAACGTAACGTGATTGGTCAATGAAAATGCTATATTGAACGCACACTGTATTGCGGATCAATAATAGTAATCGGCGTTCCCCGCCGCCCCCATTTCATCCATGGATGCTCTGTAATAGTCCGGATGCTACGCAGTTTGTTTTATTTCATTCGTATATATACAGCAGAAATGGCGTTTGATATAACGGCGCCAACGTTTAGCCTATTATCTAGCTCCCGGGAAAAAAGACGAGACGAAAAGTGGGATAAACCTTATATTCACGACGCTATAAAATGACAACCAACCGATGGATTTTTATTTTATTTAAGCCATTATGAAGGCACGGTTTATGCACTCAAGTGACAATGAGAATGGACAGATAGCAATACTATAAATGATATATAAAGCTCTTTGAAAGTACATCGGTTTGTTTACTTTCTGCTGTCCTCTGAGGCCTAAATCCGCGGGCCGCGCCGGTCGTCATAGTGTTAAGGGGATGCAGACCAGAGAAAGACGTTTGTCTTGTTTACATCAGAATGAAGAATGAAATCTACTGTATGTACAGTTCGATTCTTAGAATGGATATGTCTCCGCCATTTTGGATCGGATTTCAACACAGATGGTTGCTAAATGTTCACAGAAGGTAGACACACTAACTGCGCTCCAATCTATGCCAATAACGTTCAGTTTTGTGGTATAGAATCCCAAGAAATAACAGAAATAAAAGAAATTCATACACAAGTCATTTGCTTGCAGGAAGCTAGAATTCGCTGGGTACTGTAGTAAATTTCAACGCTCATTGAGAGCTCTGGATGCCCTGTGTTCATATGACTACAAATCATCATCATTCGGCGACGGCCGCTAATTCAAAATGGCGGATTTCCGCGGAAATATTAACACATTTCAAAAACTAAAATCTCACTAATAACACTTTAACCTATTGGTAAACAAACGTATTGGTGAAAATATACATTATGACTGCTGTTGTGACATGGTTAGGATGTTTACTCTTGGATACATTTGAAAAAAGAAAAAAAACATTATGTCATACAGTCTAGAGAGATTGATTTATGACGTGATTTAATTTGCTGTCCACCGGCGGACCGTACGGGTAGAAGAGGTTAAAGGTGCTATTTTATGTAGAGTAATTATAAATAAACATCCACAAAGCTTTTAGAAAGGTGTGGAATAAAAGGTGTTGCATTTCCCCCAAAATAATGATTGATGAATTTGTGTATAATTAAAAAAGAATATGCGGGTCCAAACCCCACGTGGAATGCACCCGATTGGATAAATGACGTGCTGGTGCTCTAGTGCTACATCTAGTGGCTGAACGTTATCTAGAGCACCTTTAACTATTTAAACTACTAACTATTTCTTTGTCTATCAAATAAAGGAACACTAACTTTGAGAGCCATATTAATAAGATATGCTGATCTTACAACAAAGCTTGACAGGCCCAATCTTTATACCACTGTTCTAATCACAGTCTAAAAAAGTTAACTTTCATAATACAATTTCTGTTGACTGTTTTAACTGTTATGCAATATGCAAGGCACATACAACAGAAAATTATCACTCCTGTGAAGTAACCAGATTAGATATAGTCATTTAGTGTTGGTTCATGTCCAACTGGCAGGAAGGCAGCTATTAAAATGAAAAATGTGCTCTGTAGCATTTGCCATAAACTAATTTGAGTGGTATATCATGACTGGCCCTGTGCTTAAGCTTGTGCAGCCTGTCGTGCCGTGCTGAAACGGAGTACCTTGGGTGAACAATATATATTTTTGGTGCATTTAACAGTGGTGGAAAGTAACTAAAAGTATTTTTTACTCAAGTACTGTACTTAAGTAAAATGTTTAGCTACTTGTACTTTACGTGAGTATTTTCATTTTAGGGAACTTTATACTTTTACTCCACTAAATTTAAAAGGAAACGTTGTACTTTTTACTCCACTACATTTATCTGAACCCATCATCAGTTACTATTTACATTGACGTTGCATAGAAAACGTGGCATGTATGAAGATTATATACTTTCACATTTTGAAGCCTGTTGATTTCAAGAGAACATAATCAGAGTAGCATATAACTGGACCACATACCACCATGTAGAGGTCAGTGGATCGAGGGCTGAATGCTCCCAAGCACTGGAATACACAAATGTCCTGTAGAATACATACTTATACTTTAGAGTTTAGATACTTAAGTACATTCAATAGCAAAAACATCCCTACTTTTACTTAAGTAGAATTTGAATGGAGGACCTTTACTTTTACCAGAGTACTCATTTATCTAGGTATTTCTACTTTTACTTAAGTAAAGGAACTGTGTACTTCTTCCACCCCTGGCATTTACAGGGAGGTATCGAGTGATTTGGTTGATGTTGAGACACATTGCACTGTACCCAAATTACAAACATCTCAAAACAAACTAGTCAGACTACTGCTTGACCTGACTCCTAGAACCCACCTCACCCCTGCCCACTTTGCCAACTTAGGATGGCTTAAAGTAGGAGACGACAGAGTACAGCAACTTGCAATGGGCCTGGTCTACAAGATACACTACACGACCAAGGTACCCATGTACATGTCAAAATACTTCCCAAAGGTCAGTGAATACCACGATCACAACACCAGAGGGAGCTCCACAAATCATGTAAAACCCAGATTCGGCTCAAACAAGGGACTAAACACGTTTCGCAATTATGCCACATCAATGTGGAACGCCCTACCCAAAGCTGCATGTAAAGGAATGTGAATCACTACCCACTTTCAAAAACACTCTCAAAGAACACCTACGGGGAGACTGCAATTCGAAACTGGCTCCTACAAATGTCCTAACCCGCAGTTGTACAGTAAAGACCAAGTATGGCCTTGTCAGTATTCCAATGTACAGTGCCCCCCCCCCCCCACCTCCAATGTACAGCTCCACCCAACCCCACCTACCCAACCTCCCCCAATGTACAGTTTATATGTCGAATGTATGTCAGTATTCCAATGTACAGTGTACAGTTGTTTACAGTTTACATCAGTTGTACTGATGTAAACAAGACGAAAGTCTTTCTCTGGTCTGCATCCCCTTAACAATTGTATGTATTGAGCTGTACTGTACTGTACCCATTCTGCAATCTGTTAATAAACTTTTCAATCAATCAATCAAAACCCTTGTAGGGTTTGACACATCTCTGACTACTAAAATGATCAGGCCTCAACCTGACCGGCACCCCAGCAGCAAACCGTTACAAGGCTTGTTCTGAGCTTGAGCTGTTCTGCCTTTTCTGTCGATGCTCCTGACTCATGGGACATCCTTCAACACTTTAAAGATCAATACCCTTCTAACTTACACAGTTCAAAGCCATCATCACTAACCACTGTGTGTATCAGTCCGTACCCGTTTTAGCTGATGTTCTTTGTTTTTATCTTGTATTTGATGTGCTTTCTCCTGTTTTTAGCTTGTTGTGTTACTACTTTTAATCTTGTTTATTCCGTTTACTCATGAGGTTCAACCTCAATGATTTTACGAGTTTTAAATAAAGGTTTTTATGATATAAATATATTGTCTAAGTAGTTTGAACTCATTGAAATGTCTGAACTAAGTAACGTTAGTCAACAAAACTCTATTTCTCCTGAGGGTAGCTTTGCTGTAGTTCTACTTCCAGTGTGTAGTAATTGGCAAAACTATACTTTGGAAGTAGTTTCCCCAACCAACCACCTATTGCTTGTTACTTATACCTCCTATGCTGCTCCTTTGGGATGTCAGAATCCCCCCCTGGGTCCTCATCAGTGGATGTGCTGCTGTCTCCCCCCCCCCCTGCAGAATTCGTCATGATGCTGTCCATGCGGTGACCAGCGTCTTCGAAACGAACGTCACACAGACGAGCGTGACGCAAGAGCGACGAAGAGCACAGCGTGGGACTGGGACGCGTATAGAGCCTCGAGGAAATGTTAATTGGACGGAGGACTTAGTCGATTTGACATTAAAAATGTGTTTAACAGAGATTGACTCATTTGGCATGGAATTATTTTTCTTAAATGTCTAAGAGAGGGTGCAATCTGATATCACCTCATATCATTCTTTCTATCTATCTGATAACGACTACAATGTGTATGCCATACCACATTATCTTTCATTCCTATCGTGGCATTTGCTCTGTGATACTTTCAGCATGACTGGGGGTGTAAAATAAGTCAAAGCAAGAGCATTTCTCATAGTAAAAGTGGTTGAGTAACTGCAGAGGGCAACGGGTGAGTTATGAAACCATTGTTATGTAGCAATAATGTGGCGCTATCGCCCCCCAGTGGCTCAACCATGCAGCGTCAATAGAACACTGAATAGTCAGACTAGCCATTCCTGAACAATGGCAGTGCATATATTCTCCCGTAACAATGAGGCTTTGAGAGGCTGAAGTTGAAAAAGTGCATTTATTCAAAATTGATAACTTATAACATTTAAGCAAAAAGCAAGATCGGTCCAAAAATACTTTCTCTTTTTACAAATGGTTTACGATAAAACATAAGCTTCGATCTTTTTCTTTTTTTCTTTAAAATACTGTGGGCGATTCCCGCTGAGGCGACCGAAAGGAAAATAAAATGAAAACATACGTATCATTATGGTGACAGGAATGGTAACCAGGCCAACACATTATGCTGTTCAAATCTGAATGCAAAAAAAATGGTATAAGGCAAAATGTGTCCTGCTGATTCAGGCAACCCAGAGTGTCCTTTCTCTTCCAAAACGGGCAGAGCGCAGGTTTCTGTTAACGACCAGGACCAGCGAAGCGCCGACACCAGCTTACTCGTACCGTTTTCTTTCACCATTTGTCATAATATTGCAAGTTCCCCTTTGTTCCATTATTAATACATACAAACACATGGTCAAAATATATAGATATTTCTTCTAAGACTTAGCTAGCATCGGATTAAACGGAAGGTGTTTGACTTAGTTAGAAGGGGTTGATAAAAACACATGTTTAGAGACGCTCTCAAACAGTCTTCACTGCAGAATCAAGTGCTGAAGAAAAACTACCTGGGATTTGGGAGGGATCTAAATCCATAAGAAAACAACAACAGCAACAACAACAACAAACAAAACAGCATTTGGGAAGTCTGGATTTGTGAGCTCTGATAAGTGGAAGAATAAAACATTTTGAAAAAAGGACAAAACCGAGTTTGTGTGTGTCAATAATATACGATCGTTCGTCCACCTTTGTGTGAAGAAAGACAAAATGGCTGCCGCTTGGAAGAGGCTGAGAACGGAGAAGAAAAAAAGCAGAGACACAAAGGGGACAGGCCTCTTTCCCTTTCAATTACGAGGGTTCCGCTGCCGGGGGCCGACGGTTGAAGTTCCGCACGGTAGATAGAATAAACATGACAGAATGAGATGCATGGAAGAGCAAGATTAATGCTTCTTTCAGTATTTTCCTAAACCAGCGTCAGCACGCCGTTGCGCTCGGTTTGACACAAAACTCATCTTTTCTTTTCACATTTCGGTTCACCATCCCCAAAACGTCACAACGCCGCAGAGACACACAAGCGCTTCACTTTTCCAAACACCAAAACATCCTTTGTTGGTTGGGACTTAACTTCAGCATTCAGGATTTGTACTTCAGAGACAGTATTTTGAATGATGAATTGAAAATGGGGGACCCTGATGTAAACAAGACGAAAGTCTTTCTCTGGTCTGCATCCCCTTAACAATTGTATGTATTGAGCTGTACTGTACTGTACCCATTCTGCAATCTGTTAATAACGTTTTCAATCAATCAATCAATCAGACGCTCTCGGCCACGAACGCAGCGCGACAAAACATTTCTTTTCAGGTAGCCTACTTCAGTAGAGAGATAGTATACAATTAAATAGATGATCATAAATAGACTTTTATTTTACCTCTACTCTAGACTCTATCCTTTACTTTCACAACTCGAGTAATATCCTCTTTAGTGGCACATTCTGAATGCACTCTGCTGCTGTACCAACCACTGCCCAGGATGCCACACAATACGCCAAAGGGAAACAGACTGCTCGCACCTCTTCCTCAGAGGCCACATGGCAACATTTTTAGTAGTGTCTCTTAACCCTTTCACTGCCGCACCACCAAAACGGTTAACCCTTTCACTGCGACAATACACAGACGGTTAACCCTTTCGCTGCCACACGACAGCCGGTTAACCCTTTCACTGCCACACGACAGAAGGTTAACCCTTTAAAGGGTTAACCTTCTGTCGTGTGGCAGTGAAAGGGCTAAAGATGTTTTATTGGAGTTAAATCAGCGATATTCTAACTGTCTCTGGCAAAGTCTGTGTGCCGAGTGTAGTATCCCCGAGTTGTCTGGGTGGCTTCTCTGGTTGTCGTCTTTGTCGTCATTTCCTCCGCAGTCAGTGAGCAACGTCCCACAGTCACTTCCTGTTTGGCTCTGATCTCACTCGGACACCCGGCCCCGACATTGGAACGATGTTTCACAGATATCTCCGACAGCGGCAGGGAGAACAACGTGTAGGAAGCTTCCGACTTTGAGGGGGAGATTTGGCATTTAACACTGCAGGCTTTAAGGTTGATAAGGGGGTCGGCCGCTGAACGTCCAGCGTGGAGGGTCGGCGCGGGCGGCGGGAGAGGAAGCTCTAGTCGCTGGGGATGCTCTGCAGGTAGGCGAGGATCTGCTGGATCTTGATCAGGCGCTCTCGGAGGGCGGTCATGGAGAGGACAGAGAGCTGGTAGCGCGGGTCGATGGGCAGGACGGCCAGGAGCCACCAGCAGCACGCGGGTCCGTTGGGAGTCGCCTGGAGGAGAGGGAGAAGAACCACGAGATACGGTGATTCCACAAGCCGGAATGTCACCGGCCACGTTTTACTCATAGTTTACTATAGTCGCTAGGATCGTGGGGGAAATTCATAGGGTTTTCTTGGAAAACGTGTGATACTGACGAAGACATTTCAATAGGGATGTCCGATATTATCGGCCTACCGATATTGGCATTAAAATGTGATATCGGAAAATATCGGTATCGGTTTAAATATATATATATATTTTTTTACATTTCTATAATCTTTATTTACCCAGGCAAGCAAGTAAGAACAAATTCAGATTTTATTTATTGTCAAAAGTATGCATAATGTTGTGTTAATTCCACAACAAAACATATGTAATGTTAATTACCTGAAATTATTATTATATTATTATATTATATACCCTGCATATATCGGTATCGGTTGATATCGGTATCGGAAATTAAGAGTTGGACATTGGACAATATCGGTATGGGTATCGGTAAAAAAGCCAATATCGAGCATCCCTACATTTCAAAAGAACTTCCTTAAAATAATCCCCATTGCCACTATTTAGAACCAAGCCACATAATCTATTGATTAGGCTTAACTATCATTTAATCACAAAACCCTCCGACATATTTGAAATCTGGGAGAAACTAAAGATAAATGAGCTTTTAAGAAAAGAGGGATTTCCCCAGCTATGTAACTCTTGACACCGCATCTGGTTGTAATATCAACCACGTAAGCAGCTTACACAACTGACATTATGGATTCCATATCCACAGCTACAACATGCACCGAACTCTTAGGACAAGCTAATCAAATTCAGCCTGGGCTATGGTCCACTATAGGACAAGATCACTGGCAATTAACCCAAGCATTGTCATATTTAGCTATGAATCCAAAAGTACACCCATTTACCATTTATTATATCCAATCAAGGAAACTATAAAAGGAGGAAGGGTTGGGGCGCCCGAGTGGCGCACCGCATACAGCACTGCGGTTCAACGCGGCCGACCCGGGTTCGACTCCCGGACCCGGTGATCCTTGCCCAATGTCTTCCCCCGGTCTATCTCCCGTTCCTCCTCTCTCCCTCTCTCTACCGGACTGCCCGGTAGCAAAAATCAATAAAAACCTACAAAAACATAACTTGTCCAAAAGGACAAGTAACATTTAAAGAAGGAAGGGTCATCACGTCACTGTGTGGTGCGTGAACGCACATGGGTGCTGCCAAGTAGGGATGGGTACCGAATTCGGTACTTTTGAGGCACCGAACCGAAACACGTCGGTACTACCGAGTATAGAATCAAGTGAGAAACCGAAAAAAAATAAAAATAAAAATATATATATTCTTTTTTCCCTTTTTTTACTTTTTTCTTTTCATGTCAACGTTCACACGCACAATATATGCTTACCTAGGATTTGACTTGATTCAACAACAAAGCAGTCGGAGCAATGACAAGCCGAAAACTGTCGAAATTGTAGTTATTTGAAGTTTGGATTTTTTTTTTTTATGACTGAGGTAGGTAAATTTAATTTCTTGAGACTAAAGTACCGAAAAAAGGTACCGTTGGGTACCGGTATCGATTCACAGGTACCGGTACCGGTATCGGTTCAAATGTGAAAGGTACCCATCCCTAGTGCCAAGTGTGGAAACTTTCAGTTCTGCCGACATTGAGTTGAGCCATCTCCTTGTTTATGACCATTTAAACAGGTTATTACCTCGGATGTCAGAATCATCTGCGAATTGTTGCCTTGTTGTTAACTAGCTAACGTTTGATATATTGGTTGATATATTTCCTCAGATAGCTGGTATATTTTGAATTTTTAATACAAGCTTCAAAAGAACTGGCACCAACGTCCTTCCTTCCTTCTTTTATAGTTTCCCTGTATCCAACGAAGGAAACTGCGTGTGTGTTTGAGAACCTCCTCCTCATAACTCTTATTAATGTCTGATGTAACACGACGAGAGGGATTAAGACAAGGAGCACGCATTTAGTCTACATGTTCAGTGGTCCCCGCCCCCTTGGCCTCTATTCTGGAGTAGTAAAGCAGAGCTGTAATCCCCCTAGATTAACACCGCCGTTTCCTGTGTGTGTAGCTAAGCCACAGGACCATGTAGATGGAGCTGGTCAGGAAAAGAGCTCAGCCTCTCAATGACCCCCATGCTGGCTGTAGAGGCAGCACATGGCTAGATCTTAGAAACACAGATATAATCAATCCAACACCACTGTCTAATGGGATGTCACCGTCAAAGTCAGCCAAATGTGGCACGGATTGGTAAAACTACCAATCCGTGCCAACCCCCCCCCCCCCTCATACACACATATATTAGGGGTGGGGGAAAAAATCGATGCGTAGTAGTATCGCAATACTTTGCGTGGCGATACTGTATCGATACAGGGACGCCAAGTATCGATATTTAACTATTCATAATTTTTTTTATTTTTTTTGTATAAGGAAGTTGCATTGTTAATTTCAATACCTGTAATAGTACAGTAGTCCACACGCACACATGTGCATTCAGTTAAGTTGGAATATGACTGTAATACGTTTGTCAGGTACATGCAACACAGATCACAGTGTTTACATCTGTCTGCTTGAGAAAATACCATGTTCTGCAATAGAAATGATTGAAGTGAGATGAACAGACTGAACTTTATTTTATTAGATAAAACATGTTGACAAAGTTTTACTTTGCAGTTGAAAAAAGGTAATAAATCGCAATATATTGCAATATTAATATCGCAATACTCAGCATATCGCAATATATTTAGTATCGCAATACTATCGTATCGTGACTCAAGTATCGCGATAGTATCGTATCGTGAGGCCTCTGGTGATTCCCACCCCTAACATATATACACACATATTATACACACATATTATATAGGGTTCCTGCAGGTTTCAACCAGTTCAACGAGGACCAGTAAAACTACAGTAAGGGCGCGTTCACACCTACTCTGTTTGGTCCACTTTAAGTGGACCATGGTCCCTTTAAGTGGACCATGGTCCCTTTAGATCGATAGTCCGTTTGGTTTGTACAGGTGTGAACGCAAACCGAACTATAATGAGGACCAAACAACCGAACCATGGTCCTCTTGAAAAGTTGGGACTCGGTTCGTTTCAATCGAACTATAGTACCTAATCCAGGAAGCAAAGTAGCCTACTCCTCTCTAGACTGGCGCCGCACGCGGACAGTCTCTCTCTTCCTCCCTCTCTCTCTCTCCTCTCTAGACGCAGTCTCTCTCTTCCTCTCTCTCTCTCTCTACTCTAGACTCGCGCCGCGCGCGGACCCCCCAACTTTCTCCTGCGTGAGGAGGACATTCGCGGACATTCTCTCAGATAAAGAAAAAAAAAGCTTACATACTTTTTGGGTAATTTCATAATAGCAGCATGGACCAGCTCTGTAACAACAACGCATCTCGAGCTGCTTCTATGCAGCTGTCTAGTAGTTGACAGCTTACGCAGGAAGGAAAGGGGTCTCTCTCTTTCTCTCTCTCTCTCTCTCTCTCTCGCTCGCTCGCTCTCTCTCGCTCTCTCTCGCTCTCTCTCGCTCTCTCTCGCTCTCTCTCGCTCTCTCTCTCACACACACATAATAGTATCTCTCTCATTACGCTGCCGGCAACTGATTATTACGTTTGTGAGTGCTATAGTCCAATAGATGCGACAGCATGTCATTTGTTTACAAATTAGATCCGCACCAAACAGGGTAGTGTGAACGCAGACCAAAATTAAACAATGTATCATTTTCACATTTGGTGCGGATCTAATTTTTGTAAACAAATTAGAAAGTCCGGACTATCCCTGGACTTTCAGATGTGAACACACCCTAAGAGACCACTTTGAATGGAATTGAATACCTATTTTGCGGCCATACTGGCAAAAAAAGGTATGAATGAAAATGACTGAACGGTATGATCGCAACGCGAAGTGTCTCTTTACCTCCCTTTACCCCTGACTGACTGACAGCTTGGTTGCTAGGCACAGTTGCTAGCCGGGTTCTCGCCAGGGGCGGCAAAGTTAGTGATTATTGGTTCCATGTTGATTTATTTCCATACGAATGGCTGGGTGTGGAACTGATCACTGCTTCCTTTGCAGCCCGGACATCATCCCCCAAACACATTCAAATGTGATACAGAGAAAAGTTATCGCAACATAGAAGTAACTTATATATATATATATCAAAACCATATTTAAGACAGTTTTAAGACATCTTAATTATTAAATGGAAGCCTTTTTAAGCCCCCGTGGGAACCCTGTATATATATAGTAGGGCTGCACGATTTTGGGAAATAATGTAATTGCGATTTTTCTGACAGATATTGCGATTGCGATAAAATTTGCTATTATAATAATTATTTTTTTAAGCAGCCCCACAGAAATGTATTGTAAAATGCGGCTTGCATCTGGCCTACGCGGTGGGTCTGTTCGGGACGCGTGAATACTTTACCCAAGGCAGTTGTCCTTCCGCGTTCGGTTTGCGCGCCCTGATTGGCCTCTCAGCGCCCAATCGACTGTCGCCTAACTACTCGCTCAATATACTACTCAGCTTTCAGTTCCACAGCCCAAGTCCTCTATATTAACGGCTCGCTAGTTCTGCCTCTACTAACAGCCTGCATTATCCAATTCATATCAATCGAAATAACGTATCTCTATATTAACGGCTCGCTAGTTCTGCCTCTACTAACAGCCTGCATTATCCAATTCATATCAATCGAAATAACGTATCTCTCTATATTAACGGCTCGCTAGTTCTGCCTCTACTAACAGCCTGCATTATCCAATTCATATCAATCCTCTCTGTAACTGCGGGGTACAATTCCCTGACTGTATTACTAGATATGATACTTACTACCACTACCTTTGTACTTAATATTCGGCCACCCAGTACTCGGCATAAATATATTATGATGAACACTGTCACGTAGATGAAACGGATCCAACACAAATGTACGAATTAGAAATAGGTCTTTATTTCTACACAGCGATGGTGTGTAGAGCAAGCACTTAATCAAATCAATCACATTTATGAATGGGAATTAGTATGCACTTTTATGGCAAGAGTATTCGTCGGTATATCAATAGAGAATGTCCAATCTCTGAAGGCGCAGGTGGTACATATACGACCTGGAATAGTTTAAGGAATAACAGCAATGATACTTTAATGATTATATACTGGATACACTAAGGGGGGGTTAATCCGGTCGCTTGTAAGCCGACAGGAGTAGGAAGGGGGGGGGTAGAATCCGGCTGCCTCAGGTGAACCCACTGTAGTGCCGTTCAATGCGCCGGCGATCCTTGGACCACAGATGAAAGCAGGTGGACTCTTTGTGGGCCGGCGTCCTCCGGTCCACGGAGGAGAGACGTGAAGCGACCTCGTCTTGCAGAGCGTCTCCTCACCTTGCGTCCTCTCCAGGGGGGGGGGTTCCAACACACGGCAGTGTCGGGGGTCTTTATCCATGGAATAATCAACGTATACAAAGCATAATCCGTGCCGGGGAAGGCGGGCTGTCGTCGGTAGAATAATCCGGTATACAGGTCCACTCGCTCGTCGGCTCTGGGGCTCCTCGGGTGCAGCTTCACGTGGGGTCAACCACCCTGTATAAGCAGCCAGTTCTCTGCCCGAAACGATGGGGTACTGACTACGGTAGTATTCTCACCGCACGAAGCACTATATATTAACAGACTATTATTAGCTTAATAGACTACGTCCAACTCGACGATATAGTGCCAAATATGACTATTCAAATATTAATATACACGATGTCTCAATACCGATGGTAAGCCGAACTTGGCCTTACTCTCACACGTGGCGTCGCGGGGAGGCTTTACGTCTGTGACTCTATTGGAGGGTAAGAAACTGGACTGAAAAGGAAGTCCTACTTTAGTAGCGCAGTATATATACGCACTATGAACAAATAGTCCCATTAGTGGTGCGGTAGCCAGATTCCTACGCGGAACTAGGACTTGTTCGTACATGTTGAGCGGTACGTTTGAACTGGGTCTGAGGGGTATGGCAGCCTGGCACCAAGGTCTCGACCAATAGTAGAATGGAGACTATTATGGGATGTTCAGTAGGCTAGAATGGATATTCAATGCATATTGTACAAGGAATATACAAGGGATATCAGGGAATATTAGAGAATATACAAATACAATTAAATATATATATATAAATAAATATATATATTCGGTTTAATCTGGCCCTTCACAACAGCCACCCCCTGATTGGTCCCAGACCTAATCAGTTAAACAGAGACAGATTAATCGCGTTGTCTATTTACACATAAGGGTTTGCTGTAGGGGTCAGTCAACTTCACAAAGTCATAGGGTTATAGGGTCATGGTCATCATCGATTGTGTCTGGGAGTCGGGGCAGTTCTATGAGCCTCGCCACGGGACGGGTGTAAGTGCGACCCTGGACAAGCACTTCAGCTGCTCGGACCTTGCCGTCGGCACCGGTGATCACTTTGCTTACGCGGCCGGCCGGCCACATAGCTCTGGGCAGTGATTGATCAATAATCATGACGACTGTTCCTTCTGTCAAATTGTCTCTCTCCTTTACCCACTTCTGGCGGGTCTGTAGAGACGGTAGGTAGTGCAGTAGGAAACTGCTCCAAAACTTGTCGGCTAATACTTGGCTGTACCTCCACATTCGTCGGCCGTTCGCTTCTTCAGGCCGGTACATTGTCTGGGGTAATGCAGGATCTAGCCGCCCCATCAGGAGTGTGTTGGGGTCTGCGGAGATAACAGTGCTCAATCCACAGAACACAGGCTTCTTATTCTCAGCCTCCTCCTGACTGGCTTCCCTCGGGATAGGCGTGGGCCACTCTCCTTCCGGGAGCTTTAGGAATGCTGGGCCGTCACTGTAGACCATAGGTGTCAAACTCACGGCCCGCGGGCCAAATCCGGCCCGCCACGTCATTTGATGTGGCCCCCCAAGAGCTCAGGTAAAAAAAAAAAAAAAAAAAAAAAAAAAAAACGTTTTTTTTTTTTTTTTTTTTTTTACATTAATATTGGGTTAAAAAATACCAGTGTTAAAATAATTGTGGGTTAATGCGTTAATAAAGCTTTAACTTTGACAGCCTTAGTTATTACACATTCTTACACATACATGTATGTTGAACATCTGAGGTAACAAAGGAAAAAAGCCAAAAGCACTTACTCCTCAGACATTCTTTGACAATTTTACAGCCCAAAATACAAAAACGATCCAGGCGGAATAGGTAACAAAGGGTTGAAGAAATATTGTCTGAACTGTCAGATGCAAACTGGCTGTGTGACATAACCGAGCATCTCGCTCAATTGAATAAGAAGCTGTAGGGACGCAAACAAGTCCCACCCAAAACTTGACCAATATAGTTGTGAACTGAGACAACCCTTATTTTGTTATTTTTGAGTACAGTTACAGTTGTGTGTTCATGCAGACACATAATAGCAATTTCATTACGAATTGAAAATGGGGGACCCTGATGTAAACAAGTCGAAAGTCTTTCTCTGGTCTGCATCCCCTTAACAATTGTGTGTATTGAGCTGTACTGTACTGTACCCATTCTGCAATCTGTTAATTAAAGTTAATTAAACTATCTTCCATTAGTTGGATGTATGGCCTCTGCAAGGTTGTGTGCAGCCATTTGTTTTTGTAACATCTGCTACATCTGTCCCACGTGTTCTTTGCAGCTCAGTTGTTAGTTCTGCCCCTCTTGACTGTGACAAAAAGGTTTTGAACAAACTTAATGTCATAGCTTGTATTTGATGATATTCTTCTTTGTTATTTACTTGAATGGTTTGATCATTGATTGGTGGAGTAATATGGGGTTCTGATAAACTAAAATTATTTGTTAAAATAACATAAGCTAACATATATTTTTACATTTATGCAAATGAATATGCAATATGTATAACTTGAATAAGTAATAAATACAGAAACACCATGTTTAACAATATGTAAATGTGTAGCTACATTTATTTTACATTACATTAACATTTATACGGTCTTTGGCCCTTTGAGGGCAACCATAATGCTGATGTGGCCCTCTGTGAAAATGAGTTTGACACCCCTGCTGTAGACATTGCGACGGGTGAGGTCATCCAGGGGCATTCCCCGGGTGATGACGTCAGCTGGGTTCTGTTTTGTATCAACGTAGCGCCACCCTGTTTCTCCGGTTAACTCTTCGGTTAAGTCTTGAATCTCGGTGACTCTGACTCCCACGAAGACTTTGTACTTGCATGAGTCCGATTTGATCCAGGCGAGTACTGTCGTGGAATCTGACCACAGGATTGTTCTAGACACCGGTATGGTGAGCTCACGTTGGATGAGCGTGGCTAGGTGCGCTCCGGCTAGGGCTGCGCAGAGCTCTAGACGTGGGATAGATTGTTGCTTGCGTGGGGCTATTCTCGAGCGGGCGAGGACAAATGCTGTGTAGATCTCTCCCCCCCTTTCTTGGGCCCGCAAGTAGGCTACTGATCCGTATGCGACCTCTGAGGCGTCACTGAAGACGTGTAAGTCCATTTTACATGTCTCTGGCCTCACCGTGGGTGGGAAGTAGCTTCGGCGCATATTAACGCCTGGGAGTGAGTGGAGCTCCATCTCCCACTCTCTCCAGGTGGATGCAAGGTGTGCGGGAATGGGGTCGTCCCAGCCCTGGTCCTTGTCCCACAATGCTCGTACAATCATTTTTGCCCTGGTGGTGTACGGTAGAATACATCCTAGCGGGTCATATTGTCGGGCGAGTGTTGTGTACACACTCCGTCTGGTGGTCGGCGCCGCCGCCGGCCTTCCCTGCTCCGTAGTCAGGGGCTTGTGTCTGTAGTGAAGCGAATCTGTTTTGAATCGCCACACCAATCCCAGGGTCATCTCCTGGGCTTCTCCCGGGATTGTAGCCATCCAGGTCTCGCTGCTGGCTGCCTTGTCCTCGGAGGAGAGGCTGCGCAGTACTTGCGGATCGCTGCTGGCCCACTGCCTGAGATCAAAGCCGCCTTTGATCAATGAGGCGCGGAGTTTAATCAGGAGAGCCTCAGCTTCTTCCTGGGTTGAAAGGCTTTGTAGACAGTTGTCTACGTAGAAGCTGTTCTTTACGCTGTGTCGGACCTCTTCGTCCGCTGCTGGGTCCTCTGCTACATGTTTCTGTAGTGCAAATGTAGCACAGCAGGGGCTGCACGTCGTTCCGAAGGGGAGGACTTCCCATTGGTAGATGGCTGGGTGCTCATCTCCTGGCTTCTCTCTCCATAGGAACCGTAACAGGGGCTTGTCCTCCTCTACTAATCTCACCTGCAGGAACATTCCTTTAATGTCCCCGCTGATGGCCACCTTTTCCTGGCGGAAGCGGAGTAGAACGCCGAGTAGGGAGGGGCCGAGTGTGGGACCGGGCAGTAACTCTTTATTCAGATTTTGGGATCCGATCTGGTAGCTGCAGTTAAATACTATGCGGTCTTTACCGTTGTGATGGACCTTGTGGTGATGCACGTACCACGATTCAGTGGTCTGGTCAGCCTCTTTAATGTCCATCTTTGTGACGTGTCCCGCTGTGATGAGCTTCTCAATCTCAGCGCGGTATACACTCTCTTGGGCGGGGTTCTTGGCTAAGCGCCGCTCCGTGTTCAGCAGGTACCGTTCTGTGGCGTCTGTCTTGGCGTGGAAAGTAGGCATTCCTTCTCGCCGCAGGAGTGGCGTGGCGTATCTCAACACGCCGTTGACCGGGACTCTCTTGGTCCCTGTCTCGAGGAGGTGAATGGCGTAAATGTCATCTTTAGAGCGAATGTCTTTCTTTCCGTTCTTAAAGGGCATTTGTTCCAAGGTCCATAGCCGCTCTACGTGTTGCAGGAGTGCGGTTTCTCCCTCCGTGACTCGGGAGTGGAGACATCTAGTGGCTGTACTTCGGTTGAGAGATTTGGCGAGCAGGCCTTGGAGAGTCCATCCCAAACGGGTCTCGACTGCTGCAGGACAGCCTCGGGGTCCGGTATGAACCCGGTCTATCGGGACAATGAGGTCTGCATGGTCGGAGCCTATCAACAGGGTCGGCATAGCATTGTCTATGAGCGGGATCGGTAACTTGCGCAGATGTGCATATTTCTCCATCAGCTTGGCGACGGGGTATGTGTACCGCGACAGTCCTATTTCTTGGCTGGTGAAAGCGTCTGTAATCTGGTACCGTCGCTCAGGCTGGCCGCTTGCTGCGATAGAGAATGAGACATTCTCGCCCTTTATCGTCTTCAAATCTCGTCTTATTGTCCGAATTGTCATTTGGGTTTCGCTTCCCCGCAGCCCTAGCTGGGCCGCAGCGGAGGCGAGCAGAAGGGTCTTCTCGGACCCGTCATCGAGGACGGCGTAAGTGTCCAGGACTTTATTCTGGTAGCTTAGTGTCACACGCACTACTTTTAGGAGTACTCGGGCTCCACTGCTGCTGGCGGGATCGATGTACATGACGCTCGCTTTGCTGCTGGATGGTGCGGGTGAAGGGCGCCGTCTGTTACTGTCGTGAAGTATGTCCAGATGGGCTCCATCGCACTTGGTGCACCTTTTCTTTAAGCGGCATTCGGCTGCCATGTGTGAGCGCGCACAGCGAAAACAGCGCTTGTTGGACTTTATCCATTGACTTGCTTCCTCCGCGTTCAGCTTGGGGAAGGAGTCACATTGCGCTAGCCAGTGTTCTTTCTCACAGTAGGGGCACACTATCTTCCACTTCTCCGTTCTGGAGGGGGTACTGTGGCTCCTGCTGCTCGGTACTGACTCCGATTGGTGCATCACAGTCACCGATCTTCTTCCATCATTTAGTCGTCTGGTTCCTTCTCTGGAGCCAGGGGTGCTCCGTCCGAATGTATCTAGCCGTAGGCTGCTGACTTCTCTCGCCAGGAAGTCTGCTAGATCGAGGAGGTTCGGTTCGGGGCCATTCGGGTCTCGGTGGTCCCTCTGCCGCCTGAAACGCTCCTGTCGAGCGGGCGGCAGCTTCTCCAAGATCCTTTCCACATTTGAGTTGGCGTAAAGTTCATGCCTCCCCTTCTCTCTCTGCGCTCCCAACATCCCTACCAGGGACTGCACTCTGATGGACAGGTCGTCCAGTGCTCGATTGTCTATTGCTGGGGGTAAGCGGTCGATGTGTCGGATCTCCTGGATCACGTAATCCCATATGCGCCCATACCTCTGGTCCAATGCTACCAGCGCTGCTGTGTATGGGGTGGTGGAAGTCGCGTAGGCGAGCGCTATATTATGTGCGCGGGGTACCTTTAAGTGCTTCAGTAGGATGCCGTATTTATGGCGTTCATCCAATACATCCACCAACATGGTCTCCAGACACATGCGGAGTTCTGTATACTGGGCCCGGTTCTCTTGGGTGAAGTCGGGTACCATAGGCGTGCCAATGTATGACGCTGACTGTGGATACATCGGCGAGCGTTGGGGGAGAGGCCTACTAGGCGAGTCTCCTCCCGCTCCTTGGTATGGGCTGGTACCGGCAGTGTACCATGGCCCGCTTGTCCAGGTGCTGTTCCTCGGTGCGGGTCGTGCGTCGTGCTCACCCGTGTATAGAGTCGGGGGTCTGTAGCGCAGCTCCGCGGGAGTATAGCCTGGGCTGTACCGGACCTCCTGGTCCGGTAGAGTACTGTGCTGTCGTCGGGCGTGGTTCTCCTCCTCTTCCTCTCCGTCTTCAGTTAGGTCATCCAGTGCTTGTAGTCTCTGGTTTAGCCTCTCCACAGGATATGCTGCTCCTTCCCGGTTGCTAGGTCTCGCTTGGACCGGTGGGGGGAGGTGGTCTGTGGGGGGTATAGACCTCGTCTGTTGGTCAAGTTCAGGGTTGTTTACTCGGCTTGGGGATGCCGCCCTGGAGGTGTGTCTAGACGAGTTCCTGGAGCCTCTGGCGGAGGGAGAGGGTGTTGTCCGTCTAATCAGCTGTTCTATTATTTCATTTCAATATTAATAACACTATATTAATATTACACTGATTACCCTCCGGCTCGAAGGACCAATTGTAACTGAGGGGTACAATTCCCTGACTGTATTACTAGATATGATACTTACTACCACTACCTTTGTACTTAATATTCGGCCACCCAGTACTCGGCATAAATATATTATGATGAACACTGTCACGTAGATGAAACGGATCCAACACAAATGTATGAATTAGAAATAGGTCTTTATTTCTACACAGCGATGGTGTGTAGAGCAAGCACTTAATCAAATCAATCACATTTATGAATGGGAATTAGTATGCACTTTTATGGCAAGAGTATTCGTCGGTATATCAATAGAGAATGTCCAATCTCTGAAGGCGCAGGTGGTACATATACGACCTGGAATAGTTTAAGGAATAACAGCAATGATACTTTAATGATTATATACTGGATACACTAAGGGGGGGTTAATCCGGTCGCTTGTAAGCCGACAGGAGTAGGAAGGGGGGGGGGGTAGAATCCGGCTGCCTCATCCGGCCAAGGGTATCCCAGGTGAACCCACTGTAGTGCCGTTCAATGCGCCGGCGATCCTTGGACCACAGATGAAAGCAGGTGGACTCTTTGTGGGCCGGCGTCCTCCGGTCCACGGAGGAGAGACGTGAAGCGACCTCGTCTTGCAGAGCGTCTCCTCACCTTGCGTCCTCTCCAGGGGGGGGGGTTCCAACACACGGCAGTGTCGGGGGTCTTTATCCATGGAATAATCAACGTATACAAAGCATAATCCGTGCCGGGGAAGGCGGGCTGTCGTCGGTAGAATAATCCGGTATACAGGTCCACTCGCTCGTCGGCTCTGGGGCTCCTCGGGTGCAGCTTCACGTGGGGTCAACCACCCTGTATAAGCAGCCAGTTCTCTGCCCGAAACGATGGGGTACTGACTACGGTAGTATTCTCACCGCACGAAGCACTATATATTAACAGACTATTATTAGCTTAATAGACTACGTCCAACTCGACGATATAGTGCCAAATATGACTATTCAAATATTAATATACACGATGTCTCAATACCGATGGTAAGCCGAACTTGGCCTTACTCTCACACGTGGCGTCGCGGGGAGGCTTTACGTCTGTGACTCTATTGGAGGGTAAGAAACTGGACTGAAAAGGAAGTCCTACTTTAGTAGCGCAGTATATATACGCACTATGAACAAATAGTCCCATTAGTGGTGCGGTAGCCAGATTCCTACGCGGAACTAGGACTTGTTCGTACATGTTGAGCGGTACGTTTGAACTGGGTCTGAGGGGTATGGCAGCCTGGCACCAAGGTCTCGACCAATAGTAGAATGGAGACTATTATGGGATGTTCAGTAGGCTAGAATGGATATTCAATGCATATTGTACAAGGAATATACAAGGGATATCAGGGAATATTAGAGAATATACAAATACAATTAAATATATATATATAAATAAATATATATATTCGGTTTAATCTGGCCCTTCACAACACTCTCTATAATCGGCACTTATTCTACCAGGTAGTTGTTGCCACGGTCGGTATTGGGTCTTTGGGTGAATACTTCATTGGCGGGGAAGAAGAACACTGGTAGCGGGGTGTGGACCGTCCCACGAACCCCAGACCACCGCCCCGCGAGCCGCAGACCACCGCCCCACGAGCCCCAGACTCTGGGGAGCCGCTGGGGCTCGCGGGACGGTCCACACCCCGCTATCAGTGTTCTTCTTCCCCGCCAATGAAGTATTCACCCAAAGACCCGTGGCAACAGCTACCGCACTACCGGTAGAATAAGTGCAGAGGACCGTGGGAAGTGATGCAAACTGTCTTGTCGTGTTGATGCACGGTGATAGTAGTTAGGCGATAGTAGGGCTGTTAGGCGATAGTAGGGCTAATGCGATTGGGCGCTGAGAGGCCAATCAGGGCGCGCTGGGCGCTGAGAGGCCAATCAGGGCGCGCAAACCGTTCCGGACACCGAGCCTGAAAATGTTTCTTTTTACCTGGGAATCGATACCGGTACCCAACGGTACCTTTTTTCTGTACTTTACTCTCCCTCTCTGAAGTCTAAACTTCACAACACACAATCTAAAACCCCTTACCTCCCTCTCCCAAACCGTTCCTACAACAATAACAACAACTTGCAAAGGAGATCTTGTATCTCAATGGGACTTCCTGGTTAAATAAATAAAAAAATAATTGCGATTATTATATTTTTTTGCGATTTGCTAATTGCATCATTTCAAATCGCGATTTCGATTTAAAAAATCGGTTAATCGTTCAGCCCTAATATATAGTATAAACACTGCAGGATGGACATTATATTTGAGGTCTACCTGGATGTCAGCTTCCCTCTCCGGCATGGGCCCAAAGTGCTGCAGGATCTGGTTGTGGAAGCGGACCTTGAGGTTCTGGAACCAGGTGCAGGCCTGCTCGTACACCGCGTCGTGCAGCTCCTGCAGTCTGGACAGCTCCTCCCCCTCCTCCACCTGATTGGCCAGACAATCCACCGATTAATGGACCAAATTCATATTGAAAATAAACGGATCATCGGAATGTAAGTCGAACAGTTTGGTTTGTTACCAAAACCCTACACAATTGTTGTACTGTACTTGTGCTGTATAATGACAACGAATCTAATATAATCTAATCAATACATAAGAGTTAAATGAGAATAGGGGGTGGTTCTTAGATTAGATTACAATTGATTGTCATTATTCATTCATTATTATTCATAAGTACAGTACAGTTTTTTTAAAACAATACATCCACAGAGCTTTTATAAACGTGTAGAATAAATGTATTTCTTTTCCCCCAAATAAATGATTGATTAATACAAAAAAAAAAAAAAAAAAAAAAGTACAGTACAATGAAAAAAAGTTGTAACCAGAGTGCAAATTTTGCAGTAAAGTGCAATAACAATAATGATGCTAATCTGATGCATGTACAGTGTTACAGGTATAAAGACACTATGGTGGTAGCTATACTGGCCAGTGGCGTCTACTCACTCTGGTGTCCTCCAGATGCTCGATGTCTGCGATGCTGTAGCCGTCCCTCATCCCTCTGGACAGCACCCGGAAGCGCTTCCCCCCCACGGTGTCCACCACCGAGCGGCCGTCTGGCAGGAAGTGGACGCTCCGGATGATCAGCATGCAGCCGTGATCCACAAACCTGGAGAGGAGAGAACCAAAGGTTAGTTTAGACATGAAGAGATTAAGACTTAAAATCCCTGGACTCTGCCCTCAGATTCATCACTAATGATAGATATGACATTCATCACTATGTCCTTTATAAGATTGGTTGGTTCTCTCTGATGGAGAAGCGCAACAAACACTGGTATTTGTTCATTTTTAAGGCCCTTATTGGTAAGCTACCTCCTTATACTACATCATTATTGGTACGCTTACGCTACCTCCTTATACTACATCATTATTGGTAAGCTACCTCCTTATACTACATCATTATTGGTACGCTACCTCCTTATACTACATCATTATTGGTAAGCTACCTCCTACTACATCATTATTGGTACGCTACCTCCTTATACTACATCATTATTGGTACGCTACCTCCTTATACTACATCATTATTGGTAAGCTACCTCCTACTACATCATTATTGGTACGCTACCTCCTTATACTACATCATTATTGGTAAGCTACCTCCTTATACTACATCATTATTGGTAAGCTACCTCCTACTACATCATTATTGGTACGCTACCTCCTTATACTACATCATTATTGGTACGCTACCTCCTTATACTACATCATTATTGGTACGCTACCTCCTTATACTACATCATTATTGGTAAGCTACGTCCTTATACTACATCATTATTGGTAAGCTACCTCCTTATACTACATCATTATTGGTACGCTACCTCCTTATACTACATCATTATTGGTACGCTACCTCCTTATACTACATCATTATTGGTACGCTACCTCCTTATACTACATCATTATTGGTAAGCTACCTCCTTATACTACATCATTATTGGTAAGCTATCTCCTTATACTACATCATTATTGGTAAGCTATCTCCTTATACTACATCCTTATTGGTAAGCTACGTCCTTATACTACATCATTATTGGTAAGCTATCTCCTTATACTACATCATTATTGGTAAGCTACCTCCTACTACATCATTATTGGTACGCTACCTCCTTATACTACATCATTATTGGTCAGCTACCACCTTATACTACATCATTATTGGTAAGCTACCTCCTTATACTACATCATTATTGGTACGCTACCTCCTACTACATCCTTATTGGTAAGCTATCTCCTTATACTACATCATTATTGGTAAGCTATCTCCTTATACTACATCCTTATTGGTAAGCTACGTCCTTATACTACATCATTATTGGTAAGCTATCTCCTTATACTACATCATTATTGGTAAGCTACCTCCTACTACATCATTATTGGTAAGCTACGTCCTTATACTACATCATTATTGGTAAGCTATCTCCTTATACTACATCATTATTGGTAAGCTACCTCCTACTACATCATTATTGGTAAGCTACGTCCTTATACTACATCATTATTGGTAAGCTACCTCCTTATACTACATCATTATTGGTCAGCTACCACCTTATACTACATCATTATTGGTAAGCTACCTCCTTATACTACATCATTATTGGTACGCTACCTCCTTATACTACATCATTATTGGTAAGCTACCACCTTATACTACATCATTATTGGTAAGCTACCTCCTTATACTACATCCTTATTGGTAAGCTACCTCCTTATACTACATCATTATTGGTAAGCTACCTCCTTATACTACATCATTATTGGTAAGCTACCACCTTATACTACATCATTATTGGTAAGCTACCTCCTTATACTACATCATTATTGGTAAGCTACCTCCTTATACTACATCATTATTGGTAAGCTACCTCCTTATACTACATCATTATTGGTAAGCTACCACCTTATACTACATCATTATTGGTAAGCTACCTCCTTATACTACATCATTATTGGTACGCTACCTCCTTATACTACATCATTATTGGTAAGCTACCTCCTTATACTACATCATTATTGGTACGCTACCTCCTTATACTACATCATTATTGGTACGCTACCTCCTTATACTACATCATTATTAGTAAGCTACCTCCTTATACTACATCATTATTGGTACGCTACCTCCTTATACTACATCATTATTAGTAAGCTACCTCCTTATACTACATCATTAATGGTAAGCTACCTCCTTATACTACATCATTATTGGTACGCTACCTCCTTATACTACATCATTATTAGTAAGCTACCTCCTTATACTACATCATTAATGGTAAGCTACCTCCTTATACTACATCATTATTGGTAAGCTACCTCCTTATACTACATCATTATTGGAATGGAATTTTGGAACCTATGGAAGCCATTCTAGTGACTGGCTGGTCCTTAAGGTCCCTCGAGTTTGCATTTTGTACAATTGAGTAAATTTGCATTTTGTTATGATGCCTCTAGCTCATAGAATGGACTCCAACAGTCCTTAAGACTTGAGATTCTCTCCTCCTGTTGCAGAGTTTAAAACCTTGATCTCCATCCTTTGTCAATCAAGTTGTACATGTTTTAATTGATTCGTTATCCTTGCTTGCTTTATATGCCGTGTGATTTTACACGGCATATAAATACACTCGGCGTGACTGTAAACGGGGGAAACCGCTGTTGCCTTTTGAGTTTAAAATAATGGTTTGAAATGAAACGAAAAACAGTGAAATAAAAAAGGAGAGTGATGAAACCGCACGAGAGGCCAGAGCGCCTCGTAATACCACTTTGTTACCCGACGCGCTTGAGGAACAGCGTTTTGAAAAGCAGCACAGTCCTCACTTTTCACCCCGCTGTTGTTCTAAAAAATCTGTCCTTTTCCAGACGTTTATTCAGCTCCCTTACAATGCTCCAATATTTAGTCCGAAATCCCATTAACTGAGATTTCCACAGCACTCTGCTCCCTTTCCCTCTCATTATCTCGTCCCGGCAGACACCACGCCATTTTAATTATCTCCCCAGGGCGCGGTATGAGAGAGGAAACCCACTGGTGGCGAACAGAACAGTGTGTGTGTGTGTGTGTGTGTGTGTGTGTGTGTGTGTGTGTGTGTGTGTGTGTGTGTGTGTGTGTGTGTGTGTGTGTGTGTGTGTGTGTGTGTGTGTGTGTGTGCGCGTGTGTGCGTGCGTGTGCCCTGACATCTACGCGTGCACGGTGCTTACCCTTTCTGAGAATCGCTGATGCACATCCCGAACTGCCGCGTGCCGGTTTCCATGCACCGGCGGATCATGAGGCGGTACCGCGGCTCGAAGACGTGCAGAGGGCAAGGCACGGTGGGATAGGCCATGGTACACACAAAGATGGGCACATTCTTCGTCAAACTGGGCGGGGGGGGGGGGGGGGGGAGAAAGAGAGATGAATAGAGGGCAAGGCACGGTGGGATAGGCCATGGTACACACAAAGATAGGCACATTCTTTGTCAGACTGCAGACGGTGGAGGGGGGGATGAATAATAAGTTACATTCCTTTTGTCTTTCTTCTTTCATATTGAATGAACTGAGTCAGAGACCAGGGTATCTGCAGGTTTCAACAAGTTATATTGAAGACTTTTTAAGACCTTTTTAGAGATAGATTTAATACCAATTTCACACACAGCGACACTGAACTGAACTGGCGGCTGCACTTGTGCGCTGATTTAATACAAGCTCTCGCCCAGACACGCCAAGCTCTAGGTAGCCCTGCAAAAAACGGCCTGAATACAAAAACATTTCATGTATTAAATATAATTTCATCTCCCGACAACCTGTGCGAATGAAATGGAAGACTTTTCAATACCTTTTAAGGCCTTAAATTGAGAATTATTATTTAATACTTTTCATAACCCCCGCAGATACCCTGATATTGAACTGAGTGAGAGACTGAGACAGAGATGGAGGTGAAGACGTGTGAATGGAACTCACTCTGAAAGCTCCTGGGTCTCCTCTAGGTGAGTCTTGGTCCTCTCTGCGTGCTCGTTGCTCAAACACTGTTTAATTAAGGCATCCAGGATACTGGTCACCACATACTTCCTGGACGCTAGATACTGCAGAGAGAGAGGGTGAGGGAGAGAGAGAGAGAGAGATATGCAGGTATGGTGGGGATGAAAGAAGAGAGTCAGTCATGCTCACCCATCTGGCCAACCACACACGCCTTAGAAACAGGCGCCCACAAAATTGGTAATTTTAGTTTTTGTTTTTGAGGACTGCATACTTTCTTTGCAAACCAAAACAACATACTTTATACTTATAGCACATGCATGAGCCTGGTCTCTTTTGAAAGATGACATTCTGAAGTTTCTGATTCAAGATTTTTTTTTTTACTTTTAGTGCTAACGTAATAGAGTAACATAGGTCTGAACTTGAGTTGTACTTGTTACTCAAGTTTTTCTGTAGTAGTTAGTAGTCCAGAGGTAGTATTTCCCCAGAAGGTGGTATGGCTTACAAATCCAGACCGAGCCATAGCCCGAAGCCTTATGTAGTACATATCCAAATTTCATAAAGATCTTCAATTAATTTGGCTTCCTGTTAAAGAATTGAGTTGTTCACCTAGATCCCTGATTCACATAAAAAAAAATTAAACGTATTTCAAGAAATCTTGCAAAGTTAAATTAGCTTACTGCTTACTTGTTTCAAGAACACATTTGCTTAAAACTATTATGTTTTTTTATTTCTTATTTTTGTCAGACCATTTTTGCAGTGTCTGTAAACGGTCCTGATTGGATAAAGTCGGAAGGGATACCAGAAATGTTATTTTCTGTTTACTGCAGACCAGGAGGAAATGAGAGACCCATGTTACTGACCAAACATTCTATATCAGTGATGGCTGTCGGAATGTAGAGCTATAGACCACTCATTTTAACAAACAAAAAAATACCACTTACAGCACCTCAGCGCCAGCCATTACCCTCATCCCTGTAGTCAATGCGCCAGCTTTCCATTGCCTATTTTCACTGTGCGTCACTATGTTTGCAGAGCTATATCTATATTCTATATTATAGCTATGGAGACAATACTATGGCTCCTTTGACAGTCACTATCTCTCGTCCAACATGCAAAAAAGTAAAATTTTTCATGTATATGTTCGCGCGTTATCCCGTGGTGAATATTGTGTAGTTTCAGAGTGATCCGGGCTAATTCCTGAAAAGCTGAGTTATAGGGCGCTATGTGGATTTAGCTAAACTCGTTGGCGTTTCTCGCCTAGACACGCTACTATTTCCAAATCAAATGTATATAATAGGTATTATGTTTCATCATGAATGCATCAAAGGGGGGGGGGGTCGTTTTTGTATGCTCTGATCGGCATTCGTTTTGAACACCACACACGCTGATCGGCTGGATTAATATGAAATCATTGTAGGATCAAGGTGGAATTGACGTCAGATAGTCCTTACCTTAGATCAGGGTTATTCCAAAAAGAATATTCCAATTGTCCGATCGCGATTTCCAGTATTGATGTCCATCTGGTCCCGGACATAATTTGGCACAACTTATGGATAGAGTGTGCTCGACGCGGTTCAAGTTGCTTGGGTGAAGCGTTAGACTTGCCTGAACCAAAATTCTCCGCCCGGACGACATTAGATGTGACACACAGTCTGGAACAGGGTTTCAAAGGGTGGGCGATACTGCCACCTAGCAGGATCTGGCCGGTACTGCACTCTCAGGGTCTCAGCATGGCTTTCAGCGGTAACATATAGGTCCGTGAGTGTAATATTGATATTAAAATCGAATAAAAGAAATTAACGATCTAAAAACGTAATATTACGTTTTAGGCGCCCAACGGTTGGCATGCAAACAGGGGAGGAAATTAGGCCACTTTACTCGCCAAATGCGAGTATTTTTTACGTTTGGCGAGTGATTCATGAAGACCACTCGCCAGTCTGGCGAGTATAAAAAAAAAAAAACATTCTGCAATCACTGCACTGGCAAACGGTGCGCGTCTTCTGAGTGCTCGCTTTAGTTGACAGTGCCACGAGAGCACTGCACAAGACCACCCGCGGACATATAATGTTTAATAAAAGTTTGCGCAGTACTGGCCAACCCGCGGACATATAATGATAAAAGTCCTGCGTTACTAGGCTAGCCATCAGGAGCACTCTCAAACGGATAACGTTAAACACAGCAGAAGATGGAAAACAGACAGACTGACCAACGGGGAACTGCATCCAACCCTAGTACAACCCTCGAGTATAAGTTACTAAGGACACATTTAAATCACAGAGGTGTAATGTTAGTCTACTGGAAATGTATACAGTGGTTAGCTTCTAGTTTTAGCGATAGCTGCTTGCTAGCTAACGTTAGCCCCGTGTGCTCAAAGCAGCCAGCTAGGTGTATCTGTTATGACTATAATGTTTCCAAAAAAGCACCGGACTACGACGTAAGGTTAGACATTTTATTTCATGCTCAAAAGCCCCTGGTTTGCACATCGCAGTCACGAAAGGGGCTAGCTAAGCTCAACCAGTGCACTGTGTACAACAGCACACCAACCCAACTGACGTTATCACAACACTTGACGGTACTGTCGTAAGACCACCGTGCTGTCTTAAAGGCACAGTGTGCCTACCCAGATGCATACACAACATTGACGAGGCTTGACAACCGAGGTTCAAAGTTAACTTGATTGATTGAAAACTTTATTAACAGATTGCAGAATGGGTACAATACAGTACGGCATTTTCAATTCATCATAACATATGACATACAGATAGACTACTGCTACATCTATATATTTCACATCTATCTATACACTTCACAACATACTTCGGTTTTTTTCTTTCACTGCCCAACCCAGTCCAACCCAGCATCTTTCACTGCCCAGTTCAGCCCAACCCAGTCCAGAATAGATACCTCTTTCATGTTAATATGTTTTATGCTAATATTGTGAAGAGTAGAGATTAATGTTTTATGCTAATACATATTTTAAAGAGTAGAGACACGGTGTGATTATTTTACTATGATTGAAAATCTATTTAGACGAAGACATACAAAGAAGTAATTATCACAATTAGCGATTTTTTTTGTCTGGTAAAAAATCTGTTTGGCTGGTAAAAAAAATCAGATACTCGCCAGTTGGCTGGTAAGCCAAAAAGTTAGTTTCCTCCCCTGCATGCAAACACGTGATATTACGTGATTGGCCGTGAATGAGTTAAGACAAGGAGGAGGCTTGTGTTCTTACCTCTTTGAGGCTCTCTTTGCAGAGCGGACACTGAGGCGTGTGGTCCAGGCAGCGCTCCAGACAGTCCCTGCAGAAGCTGTGGCCACAGGGCGTGGTGACCGGCTCGTAGAACAGCCTGCGAAGAGAAACACAGTCGTGAAAAACACGCCCTTCTCAAGTCTTTTCACACATAAATGTCATTCAGGGAGATTAGGAGTAAAAATGTTTCTCATGTACAAAGAAAAATTGTCTGTTGATATATATGGTATAAAGAGAAATGACGAGCTTACTGTCTCATAAAAGATAGTTAAAGTGAAGAACCTTATGTTAAGTATAATTTAAACAAAAGACAAATAAAGATCCCTATGTGCAGTGTGCACGGATACGGTCAGGGATGGGTAGGTTTAATGCCAGAGGAGTACAGGCTTTGTTTGGTGCGTGAGCTCACTGTAGGTGAAATTGAGAATGAGGTTTTGAGTTTTACTATTGATTGATTGAAAACTTTATGAACAGATTGCAGAATGGGTACAGTACAGTACAGCTCAATACATACAATTGTTAAGGGGATGCAGACCAGAGAAAGACTTTCGTCTTGTTTACATCAGGGTCCCCCATTTTCAATTCATCATAACATGACATACATGACATACAGATAGACAGTACTGCTACATCTATACATTTATGACATATCAGATTTGCAAATACAGTACCGTTTGTGATACCAAGAGTCCAGAAAAGAGAGTATATACATTTGACGTAGAAACTGTACATTGGAGGGTAGGTGGGGGAGGCTATACATTGGAGGAGGTTGGGTGGGTGGGGTGGGACACTGTACACCTGTACAAGCAAAACTGTACATTGGAATATTGACAAAACCATACTTGGTCATTTACTGTACATTGGGTTGGGTTAGGACATTTACAGGGGCCAGTTTCGAATTGCAGTCTCCCGTAGGTGTTCTTTGAGAGTGTTTTTGAAAGTGGGTAGTGATTCACATTCATTTACAGCTTTAGGTAGGGCATTCCACATTGATGTGGCATAATTGCGAAACGTGTTTAGTCCCTTGTTTGAGCCGAATCTGGGTTTAACATGATTTGTGGAGCTCCCTCTGGTGTTGTGATCGTGGTATTCACTGTTCGTATCCTGGTATCCTGTTCACGAGCACGTAAGGGTATGTCCTCCATTTATATAGATTGTCTTGAGCTGGATGAATATGAAATACTCGAGTTGCGCTTCAGGAAGGATTTTTTATTTTTTTTTTGCAGATTTTATTTTGCCAAGCTTGGGAGAGAAGTCACAATACTTTGTTTAAGACCGAGCTGTGATCTGTATTTATGTAATCCGTATTTAGATCATGAAATGTAATGTGTAATGACTGTAATAATGGAACACTGCAACAGTATTTTTGGTGTCTTATAAACCCATGAGGGTTGGGCACAATCAATTATGTACAGTTTGAAAGAGCGTGTGTGTGTGTGTGTGTGTGTGTGTGTGTGTGTGTGTGTGTGTGTGTGTGTGTGTGTGTGTGTGTGTGTGTGTGTGTGTGTGTGTGTGTGTGTGTGTGTGTGTGTGTGTGTGTGTGTGTGTGTGTGTGTGTGTGTGTAGGTGTGTGTGTGTGTGTGTGTGTGTGTATGTGTGTGTGTGTGTGTGTGTGTGTGTGTGTGTGTGTGTGTGTGTGCTCCCACCTCATGCACAGGGAGCACTCCAGATCGTTGGGGTCCAGCAGGTCCTGAACCACGGCTCTGGGTGCTTTGGTTGTGGCAGCCGCCTGGCTGGAGGCCCCTGTTACACAGTGAGGAGAGAGAGAGAGAGAATACATGAAGGTCTCTCTGCCGTCAGGGTTACTTCACTGTTAGTGACATCAGCTGTGAGGCTGCGCCTTAATGTATGCTCTATGAAAGAATATATTGAAGTAGGGATGCACCGGAATGAAAATTGTTGGCCCAAAAGCGAACTCATCAAAGCTATCTGGATCCACTCCTTGCTCTGGTGAAATGACCAGCGCTCCTCTCCTCTGCACTACTCAGGTTGCACTCTGCTCATTTGTACCATTGCATGAACTAAATTAAATTTATATCGCTTTTGATTTATGCTTTTCAATGACAAAAATCTATTACAAAAACGACAAGGTGATGAAAAAACGTGTTATTATTGTCTATTGTCCATCAGATATTATACCAAAAAAGCACAATAACTGAAAATAAATAAATAAATGAGTCACCGTCTGTGCTTGTGGATGGGGCAGACAAGTACCTGCATGCCATCTGTCCCAGCCCTGGAAAGAGGCCTCGATTGGTCCTCCAATATCCAAGAGGGCTATTGCGACTGTACTTGATTCGTGGTATAAAGACCATTGATCCAGGGTAAATTGGATTTAATTGAAATGCCAGTTGACGATGGAGACGAGGCACGCAGCACAGAAGAGCAGAAGAGCCTTTATACCATGGATCAAGTACAGTTGTGATGCAGTATAAGGGGTTCAGACTCCGGAGTGCATTGCATTCGCAGAACAGCATGGGTTGCTGGCACTTTTTGAACCACAGTCTGAGCGGCTGAGTAAGAGGAGCTTGACAACACTGTTTGAACCGCGGTCTGAGCGGCTGAGTGGGAGGAGCTTGACGACACTGTTTGAAGAACCACGGTCTGAGCGGCTGAGTGGGAGGAGCTTGACAACATTGTTTGAACCATGGTCTGAGTGGCTGAGTTGGAGGAGCTTGACGACACTGTTTGAACCACAGTCTGAGCGGCTGAGTGGGAGGAGCTTGATGACACTGTTTGAACCATGGTCTGAGCGGCTGAGTGGGAGGAGCTTGATGACATTATTTGAACCATGGTCTGAGCGGCTGAGTGGGAGGAGCTTGACGACACTGTTTGAACCACGGTCTGAGCGGCTGAGTGGGAGGAGCTTGACGACACTGTTTGAACCACGGTCTGAGCGGCTGAGTGGGAGGAGCTTGACGACAACGTTTGCTTCAGGCTCTCATAGGAAATGAATGGGATGTGGTTTGAACGTGTCATCAATAGAAGAGCAACAAAACAGACATAGAAAATGGAATTATTAACGTTTATACTTTTGTTACAATAACAAAGAAAACTCCAAATACACATTTGGTCAAAGATGTTTTGCCAAATGCCGTACGCGTTATTAATTGTTATTTTCAGTGACCGGAATTTCGGTGCATCCCTATATTAAAGATTATTCAGGGATTAAAGCAAAAAGAATCTCCTGACTGAACTTTTTTTCTGGCCAAGTCATATTCTTATTTTAACCTCCACTGTATTTTTTTTTTAATAGCGTTAGCGTTTTAAGGGAGCCTACTTGTAGAGCCTACTGTCCTGAGTGTGAATATAGACCCTACTGTTGTGGTTGTTGTGCCAGGCAGGGAGGCTGTGTGCTGGAGAGTGTGAATGCAAGTCTTGTGGCTAGCTTCTGATTGATGGCGAGCTAGCACCCTTTTCCCATTACTTTGAACCATGAACTAAACGGCTTGTTATCATACAAACAAGGGACTAAACACGTTTCGCAATTATGCCACAACAACAATGGACAGTCTCCTCCCCACCATTTGTATATATTTTTTACCACCCACCTCCCTCCTAATGTACAGTCTCCTCCTCATCATATGTATATATTTACTGTTAGGATCTCTGGGTAACAGTACTGTATATTTGCATATCGTATATGTGACAAATGTAACAGTACTATATACCTGTAAGTCATGTATGTCCCTATGTCATAAATGTCATGATGTCCTGTATGTTGTGTATGTCATAAATGTCACTATGAATTGAAAATGGGGGACCCTGATGATGTAAACAAGACACACGCCTTTCTCTGGTCTGCATCCCCTTAACAATTGTGTGTATTGCTACTGGATTTACCAGATCCAGAGTGAATGAATGAATGAAAACTTTATTTACATGAGACCCTCTAGTGGGACCAAGTAAGGTTTCGTCGATAATCCAAAGTATTTCTCTGGTCTGCATCCCCTTAACAATTGTATGTATTGAGCTGTACTGTATTGGAACCATTCTGCAATCTGTTAATAACAATCAATCAATCAATATTTAACAGATTGCAGAATGGGTACAATACAGTACAGCTCAATACACACAATTGTTAAGGGGATGCAGACCAGAGAAACACGTTCGTCTTGTTTACATCAGGGTCCCCCATTTTCAATTCATAGTGACATACATGACATACTACAGGTATATAGTACTGTTACATTTGTGACATATACGATATGCAAATATACAGTACTGTTACCCAGAGATCCTAACAGAGATTATACATATGATGGGGAAGAGACTGTACATTAGGAGGGGGTACTGTGAAGTAACACGACAATGACAAATGTGTTGTTTCTGTTTTTCTTTTTGAAATAGTTGCGGCACACGGAACAAGTAAACAACTCACCACTACAGACAGCCCCCAGTAGCCTAGGTTTCCGTTAGGAAAAAAATGGTGCCGGTCTCCGTGTCCTTGAAGATTTCAATCTCCGGGACAAATGGGAGAAATTCCGGTCAAGAGTTTATTGAGCTTAAAAACAATTGATAACGCAAATAACGTTCTGATTAACAAAGGCATTCGTTTTGTGGCATTAACGTTACCTAGATTTATCAACATTCATATGTACATTTGTCATACACGGAAAGCGAGCGGCGCAAGCACACACGCACGCAACAACAACACAGCACACTGGTTGTCGCGTAAATAGCGTTCTGATTAACAAAAGGCATTAGTTTTGTGGCATTCACGTTACCTAGATTTATCAATAGCAATAGTAATATATATGTTTCTTTAGACTAGAATAAGTAAAATGAACTTACTATCTCGGAAAAGTTGCCGCATGTTCAGTGTTGTTGAGTCAAGTTTACTCCTCGAGTAGAGCTAAAGCAATGGCCGACATTTCAGAAACTGAAAAAGCAAATAGTCGCTTCCCATTGGTGCTGAGCACAGCGGAGGCGGGTGAAAGCGCTGTAAACGATTGCTCGCAAATGACTGCTTGACGCCTCTGATTGGCTCAGGTTCAAATCCGTCACGACTCAGAATCAAATGACGGAATCTCCTAATCAAATGGACGGATATCCGTCTCAAGACGGAACGCTTTAATGCCTGCAACTGAATAGATTTATACTGGGATTTAGAATATCCTGACGATGAAATTTTTTTTGAAGAGGACTGAATTTGCATCATTCAAATACAATTACTCTCGATAATACTTTTACTCCCAGCGTTTAGTTATCTTGCGAGGAAATCCAGAAAAGCTCAGATATTTCACCAATTCTGCCATGCGGTTAGAAATGAAGTACAGTACGCCACAGAACCGACGACCTCCAGCGGTGCGACCGGTGGCTGACCTTGCTTTTTATGTTTCACGCTGCTCCCACTGTAGACGACGCAGGGCCCCGCCCCCGACAGCTTCCTCTTCAACAGGCCCCCCCTCTCCTGGTCCCCCAGCTGAGGGGCGGAGCACACTCTCTTTAGCCCCTCCTCTCGTGGCGAATGGGGCCGGCTCAGCCCCAGGCGCTCCAGGCTTTCTGCACGTCCCAGTTTCTACACATAAAAGAGAGACGGGAGAAAGACCGTTCTTGATCACAATTCCGCATATATAAACAGGAGTACTAATTGCTTTCAAATGTCACACCGTCATACTGCCGAACACCATGTATTATGGCAACACGGTCTCATCAGAAAACATAAATAAAGTACTAATCTCGACCACAGGGAAAAAAGGTACATAATGTACATTATGTTATAGCCATACGTAATATATTCACATAATTTCTTTTTTGGACCTTCGTCGATACGAAACGTAAATATAATACATTATACAATACGTAAATATATTACATATCGATGGCTGAAAGGCAAAACCTCTTATCTGCAAAATTTCCGATTTTCTGATTTCACTTTGGATGATGAGCAACATCCTGATCTGCACCTATTCAGTCTGTCTGCAAGATATCTTCCAAAAGCCAAAAGCAGTGTGTTGTATTGTATTGTATTGTATTGTATTGTATTGTATTGGGTATCCTTAAAATAAATTGCATTCTGCAAGAAAACAACAATTGTTTTTTTTTAGTTTTCTCAAAAAAGTGACATTTTCAGATAGGAGGTTTTTGCGTTTCAGCCACCGATATCGGCTATAACATAACATACACTTATACATACATTATACATACTGTTTCCTGCGGCTGATAACTACTTTATCCATGTATTTTAAGCGTGATGGGGCTGGTTCTGGTGCCGGTACCTCCAGGTTGTTAGAACAGTGGTGCGCTGAGGCAGCGTGGGCCATGTGTTGCTGCTGAACCGGACTCTGCTGCAGGTCCTGGACCGCGTGTTGCTGCTGAACCGGACTCTGCCGCAGGTCCTGGACCGCGTGTTGCTGCTGAACCGGACTCTGCCGCAGGTTCTGGACCGCGTGTTGCTGCTGAACCGGACTCTGCTGCAGGTCCTGGACCGCGTGTTGCTGCTGAACCGGACTCTGCTGCAGGTTCTGGACCGCGTGTTGCTGCTGAACCGGACTCTGCTGCAGGTCCTGGACCGCGTGTTGCTGCTGACCCGGACTCTGCTGCAGGTTCTGGGCCGCGTGTTGCTGCTGAACCGGACTCTGATGCGGGTTCTGGACCGCGTGTTGCTGCTGAACCGGACTCTGCTGCAGGTTCTGGGCCGCGTGTTGCTGCTGAACCGGACTCTGCTGCAGGTCCTGGGCCGCGTGTTGCTGCTGAACCGGACTCTGCTGCAGGTTCTGGACCGCGTGTTGCTGCTGAACCGGACTCTGCTGCAGGTTCTGGACCGCGTGTTGTTGCTGCTGAACCGGACTCTGCTGCAGGTTCTGGACCGCGTGTTGTTGCTGCTGAACCGGACTCTGCTGCAGGTTCTGGGCCGCGTGTTGCTGCTGAACCGGACTCTGCTGCAGGTTCTGGACCGTGTGTTGCTGCTGAACCGGACTCTGCTGCAGGTTCTGGACCGCGTGTTGTTGCTGCTGAACCGGACTCTGCTGCAGGTTCTGGACCGCGTGTTGCTGCTGAACCGGACTCTGCTGCAGGTTCTGGACCGCGTGTTGCTGCTGAACCGGACTCTGCTGCAGGTTCTGGACCGCGTGTTGCTGCTGCTGAACCGGACTCTGCTGCAGGTTCTGGACCTGTGCATCAGCCACTAGAGTCTTGCTGCGGAGGCGCGGCGAGCTGCTGTGTGCCGTCTCCCTCAGGCCCACCTTGACATTCTCACCAGCCGGAGATAGTAGGTCACAGAGTAGCTGGGGAAAAAATAAAAAAATAAACTGTGTTGGTCATAGGAGGCATGAAAATGAGAGAGGCGACCTCAAAAGGACGTCTCTTGGGAGTGATGCTGGACTGCACTCCGTCTTGGTCTCAGCATATTAATTATATTGGTTTTAAAAATGGGAAGAGCAATTGGTATTTCCAGGAAATGTGCTTCTTTTGTTGCCCGTCCCCTTTTATGTCAGATTGATAGTGCAAAGTTTAGTTTTATATGTCATCTTGACTATTGCTCTGCGATGTGGTCATCTGCTGCCAGTGGTGACCTCAGCAAGCTCCAGGTGGTCCAGAACAGGGCAGCACGGTTGGTACTGGGCTGCTCACTAAGGTGGTCTAATGTGAGCCGTATGCATGCCCGCCTCTCTTGGCTTAACGTTGAAAATAGATTGTCTTTTAAATATACTTGTGCTGTTCAAGTTGGTCATGAGCAGTAAAACTCCTGTTTTTATACATAATCAGATTGTTTTTAGTAATACTGTGCACGAGCATTACACTAGAGGTTCCAGTAGTGGGCAGCTTGAATTGCCAGGTCCTAAAACCAACGCTTTAAGGAGATCTTTTATTTTTAGAGCATTAACTCTTTGGAATAACCTGCCTCAAAACCTGCCTTTAACACTGTAAAAGTAATTTTTTGTTTTTGTTTTACACTGTAATGTAATTTGAGCTATCTTAATTGTTACAGTAGTTTCATTATGCATTGTGTGTACTGACTTTTAATAATTAAGTTTTTGCAATAATAATTGTTTTTGTATGTTTTTTTGTGTGTGGACCCCAGGAAGACTAGCTGGTTGCTATGGCACCAGCTAATGGGGATCCCTAATAAAATCAAAATCAAAAATCAAATCTTCTGGAGCCGTTTAGATTCTAGAAATGTATTGACCTACGTCAAATCCCTGCCCTCTTTTCTTGATCCTCCAATCGCAACTAAATGGTGCATTTATATATAGCGCTTTTTATCCAAAGCGCTTTACAATTTTGTTCCTCACATTCACACACTCACACACCGATGGCAACCATGCAAGGTGCCAAACTGCTCAATGGGAGCAATTAGGGGTTGCTCAAGGACACTTCAACAGGCTGCCCGGGAATCGAACCGGGAGCCTCTGGATTACCAGACGCCTGCTCTAACTCCCGAGCCACTGTCGCCCGCAACTGTTGCTTCCCTTGTCCGAGCAAGTGAAGAAAGAATAAGTAAATGACGCACCCATTCATGAATAAACGGCCAACGTATCGCAAACCCCCGCAGTACGATGAAACGCATCGCCATGACGACACAGCGACAAAACGGCCGGGCTTCCCATGGACGAGAGGCACATGGAGGGGTGGAGGGCGGTCAGTCAGCGAGGCAGCCAGGCTACTCCCAGTATGAATTCGAAGCAGAGGGCCAAGTGCCACCGCGGTTTGGCTGACCCCATGGTGGTGGCCACCAGCCAGGCGTTCTGTCCTTACTTCACCCCCGATGGTACAGGCTTGGGTTTGCTGAGGTCAATATTTATTTAGCTAGCGGTTTGGTGAAGCATCAGAGCCCCAGATCCGCTCTCGCTCCATCTGTCCTGGATGCAAGGGGCGTAAGGTTTGGTTTCAGGAGATTTTGAGCATCAAACACTTCATTTCCTGCATTCTGGTGTACTTTTATGCACAAATGTGTGCCTTTTTCTGCATCAATTTATGGTGGAAATGTCTTTATTTATGTAAAGGAAAATACTATATTCAGGTACCCGCTGACACATTGCAGTAAGGCTCTCAGGCATTCTGTATTGCTTTCAAATATTTATTCTCTTGTATTGTTCCTGCACATTCAAAACACATCACACGTGTTTTGGGTTATTTTCTTTTACATTAACTCATTGGGCGCCACCCTCTTTCCCCATCTGTACTCAATGCGTTATTGACCATTTTAGCGATGTTTGCAGACCCATTGTGTGTTCTGTATTATAGCTATGGAGACAATAGTATGGCTCATTTGACAGGCATTGTTCATAGTCCATCACTGACTAATCAGTTCACTTCTACATACTGTAGTTTGTGCGCTATTACACGCTAAACATCGCCCCTTTCCAAAATAATCCAGTCTTTTTTCATAGATCGCAAGATATGACACGTTATATGCAATATGCCCAAATCGGTACAGAAGCATGTTTTACGTTAAAAAAGGTACCAGCAGGTTACCTAAGATAGACCTTACCTCAGTCAGAAAGTACTCCAAAATGAATAAATCCCAGTCGATCCCATGGCGATCGCAATTACTCGTGTATATTGGATGGTTACCATACAGGAAAGAATAGCTCTGATGCACCAAATCTTCCACCGATTGCTATGTTGTGATCCACTCCTAGGTGGAAACAGCCGGTGGTAAACTCAGTACTGGGGACAAGCGATATCCCCAGTTCAAAAGGTAGGCGATACTGCCACCTGGTGTGATTCGATCGTCATTGCCATTCCAAAGTATGCAGATGAGCCAGGGAGACATAGGGAGCTCCGGCTGAGTGTATAGAACGGGGATCAAAGGGAAAAGATCAAAGGATCAAAACCTGAGTATACTACCTACTACACTGGCTGCAATACCTCGCGCAAAGGCTATTTTCTTTTTACCTCTTTTGGAGAGGGGGTTGTCTTTCACATAAGCTCTATTTTTTGAGGGGGACAAATTTACCTCTTCAGGATATAGATAGATAGATACTTTATTGCCATTTCAACACATGGTTGATTGGGATTTGTCTCTGTGTGCAATGCTCATTTCAGCATAAAAAACATACAATATAAAAACATACAAGAATACATACAATGCAATCCCTGAGGTAGAATAAGTATTTCATAGTATTTCATACAGGGCGACATGTCCCCTGCAACCCCCCCCCCCCTAAACCTACACCTATGTGTGTTTTCTTCACCACAGTTCCTCTATAGCTGCGTAAGCGGAAAGACCTTTCTTTGTTCGTTTCTTCAACTCTTTTCATAATCCCTCCTCAGTGCTCAGTCTCCCTCTACATACCACACATACTGTAGCTACTGGCCAAGCATCAAGGCCCGTTTCCCCCCCGCTGTACATGTAAGCCTCTTTTACGCCGCTTCTGGTACCAGGACGGTACTTTGTTTTTCCCACTGAGGATAGTGCCGCATCGCCGCATGAAACCGCCACGCCCCGAACTGATTTAATTGGTCACCCCGACTGCTTCTTCTGGTCCACGCAGCTCTCTGGCACCCCGTTTAATGCCATAGTGACTCGTATTGTCGTTGATATACATGTGTAAAAAAAGACTGCTGTAAAATTCCGAACTGGCCATTTAATAATGCACGCTGATGTCCGCTCGCACCTGACGGGAGCGGATGCTTATCTAGCCGCCAGGAGACGCGCTCTGGAACTCTCTTAGTTACATCAATATAATGCTGTCAGAAAAATGTTATGTTACATTAATATTGCGATGTCAGAACAGTCTTATGTTATGTTACATTAATATTGCGATGTCAGAACAGTCTTATATGTTACATTAATATTGCGATGTCAGGACAGTCTTATGTTACATTAATATTGCGATGTCAGAACAGTCTTATGTTACATTAATATTGCGATGTCAGAACAGTCTCATGTTACATTAATATTGCGATGTCAGAAACAGCCTTATGTTACATTAATATTGCGATGTCAGAAACAGCCTTAAGTTACATTAATATTGCGATGTCAGAACAGTCTCATGTTACATTAATATTGCGATGTCAGAAACAGTCTTATGTTACATTAATATTGCGATGTCAGAACAGTCTTATGTTACATTAATATTGCGATGTCAGAACAGTCTTATTATGTTACATTAATATTGCGATGTCAGAACAGTCTTATGTTTGCAGGTTAAGTATTTAATGTTCACTTCATCTTCTTATAAACCAGGAAATGCTCACGTAAAACCTAGTTCTATGCATGTAACTCGTATTAGAAGTTCATAAAAGTGATCTAAGCAGGGTTGTGATTATAGGTGAAGTATTTCCAATGTTCACTATTTGGCAAAACAGGACGGGTGCTCTAGCAACACTATTCTGGCCGGAGCAGCCGCCCTGTTTCGCCAAGCAGCATTACAAACACCTCACCTGTCAGTCAGCACAACCCTGCTTAGCTACTTCCACAATGTTGTTTTAACAAAGTGATTAGCTGAAACAAATAATCGTGTTTGTGCACAGATCACTATATTTATCAACTTCTAATACGATTTTCACATGAGCGCATTTCCTGGTCGGTAAGAAGATGACAGTGCTGTTGTCTTGTAAGCAGTGATGGGAATAACGGCGTTATAAATAACGGCGTTACTAACGGCGTTCGTTTTTTCAGTAACAAGTAATCTAACGGATTACTCTTCCAATCTTAATAAAGCCGTTACCGTTACTGCCAAAAAATGCTGCGCGTTACTATGATTGAAGCTGTTTCTTTCATCAGACAGATCTCTGTTCTTCCTTGGTTAGTGGGCAGTGCACGAGACAAGCGCATACATGCTGACTAGTGATGCACCGATGTGAAAATTGTGGCCGATACCGATAACCGATATTAATATTGCTGCTCTGGCCGATACCGATATTTACCGATGTCGATATCTCTGTATAGAAAACACTTTTTTATGATAATCAAATAAAGAGCTATTATCCAAAACGCTTTTTTTTTTTTTTTTTTTTTTTTTTTTTTTACTTTTGTAACTTATTTTCAGAAATGACTGATATTTTGAAACTATTTAAGGCAAAAGCATGTAAAAAGAAAAAGAAAAAAAGATTTAAAAAAAATAATAATAATAATAAAATAAAATAAAATTATATCTGCCCATATCGGACCAATACCGATGTGTAAAAAAACTGCCATATCGGCCGATATATCATGCATCACTAATGCTGACGATTGGCTGAGGTTGAGTAAAATGTCATGGTAAGCCAATCAGAGGTAGAGGTGGGCGGGTGTTCGAAAGCATGCAGAGTCTGACACACAGCGACAACACAAGCGAGTCACAGTCAACGACAGACCGCAGGTTCATGAGCGGTTTTTGTTCACTCTTGTGTTAGTTGTGTTGCAGCACAGGGCACTACAGTAGTGGAGGCTCTACTGCCAGTGCTGACAGCCTTATCAACATAGTGCTGCACTTCCTGGTTTAATAGCACAGTCTTCAGGTGCTCAGAGATATATATATATCTGTATGTCATGCATGTCTTAAATGTCATGATTAGATTAGTTTAGATGATTAGATTAGATTCTTATATCTGTATGTTGTGTATGTCATAAATGTCATGAATTGAAAATGGGGGACCCTGATGTAAACAAGACGAAAGTCTTTCTCTGGGCCCTGTTCCTCGTACCTGGCTAACTGAGTTAGCCGGATAATTTTCAGGATAGCTTGACTTAAGCCAGACCTTTCCGTTCCCCGACGTCGGATTGTCTAAATCACCATGGTAACAGATCAGAAAGTTTGAACCTGGTTGAGGGCAGGGTTTAGTTCAGTTAGCTGGATAACCTGCATGGCCACACCCTCGCAAAGAAATGCCAGCTCCCTTCCTGAAATAATTCTCACAGTCTAGATCCCATTATACCATTCTGAATTATGTTTTTGTGCTTCGTTTTTCTAGAGGGGGCTTTTGAAATGTAAAATAATATAAATCATATTCAGCCTATGAATTTACTTTGTCCTATATAATGCACGTCATATTTATACGGCTACGGCGCTCGCGACACACACATTTTAATAACGGACTAAACGGAGCATTGCAAATGTGAATCCCGCGGGCCGCAGGGATATTTTTAATGAATGAAACATATCGGGCGTTTGGCTCTGATTAGTTTAATATTCTTCGCTGTGTATTTGCTTAACGGAGTGCCCGGATTGTGTTTCATTCAAGCAGAAATTGAAGCGTCTATGCGCGGATTGTGGATATGAATTATGAGGAATCTTAATCTGTGGATTGTTTAATCGTATCACTGTCACTGTGGCAGTGTCACACGTTATTGTGATATTGTAACTGGGTTTAAAATATATGAGGAGATGCGCTGTTTGATGGATTTGATGACGTGACGTGACTTGATAAATTGAATGAGCCTTTGACGTTTTTGATGAATGAACCATGTATAATATTTATATTGTACATAATACCTAAGCACATACAGTACAGATATCCTCATAATATAATTCATATCAATTAGATATACTATTTGGGCTTGTTTTTATCCTTATTCTGAAAGAGTTGAACTAATTATTTTCGCTAGCAAGATCTCATTTGATTATTCATTCCATTAAGCCTACTGCCAGCAGGCACATTTAAAGAAATATAATCTGATTGATTGGGGTAATGAGGGACTTAAAATTAGCCTATAGATTATGCATTTAACTTGTCGGCAAGGCTATTGAGCCGTACTGTATATTGTACCCATTCTGCAATCTGTTAATAAAGTTTTAAATCAATCAATCAATGCCGTTAGAAAATCAGGATTTCTGCGATCGACACCTGCTGTCTTTTCAGCTGAGGCGGCCGCACACAATTATCCTGAGTATCAAGTCTGGTTCGAATTAACGAGACTGAATCAGCGTTCGAAGAACAGGGAAAGCATGGATTCAAACATCGGGTTAATTGAATCTGCATAATGGGACTTTTGATCGACTTAGTTGAACCAGGTATGGGGAATAGGGCCCAGTGGTCTGCATCCCCTTAACAATTGTGTGTATTGAGCTGTACTGTACTGTACTCATTCTGCAATCTGTTCATTAAAATGTTCAATCAATCAGTATATATTTGTTATTTATTTTTGGTATAGTGCTTAACAAGCATAATTTAATGTTGCCCAGTTGTGGCCTGTTGAGGGGCAATACATATCAAAAGTTCCAAAACATCTATTGTGTTTGTATTTGTATGATCCACTATATAAACATAGTAATTATAATATCTACATATACATGGCATTTGATTGGAGGCTAGTCTCACTTTGTCCCACAGCAACATTAAAATAGTTTTTTTGTATTTGTGTATGTTGTTTATGTAAAAAATGTACTTGAAAGTAACGCAATAGTTACTTTCTGAAGTAACTAGTTACTTTTATAATTTGTAACTGAGTAAGTAATTTAGTTACTTTTTGGAAGAAGTAACTAGTAACTGTAACTAGTAACTAGTTACTTTTTAAAAGATAAAAAAAAGTATCGATACCAAAAGATGAGGCTAAACCACTGCAGACCACCGATTGGTCTGAGATAATTGTCACTTACAACACAACAGCACCGATTAGTCCAAATTCCAAATGTTGGAACCTCAACGGAAAGGAAAAAGGTACCGGGTACTATCCACACATTCTGCCCGATGGAAAACCAAAAGAAGGCGAGTAGAGTGAAGTGAAGTGAAGCTGCTAACCACACGGTGGAATTACACTCTCGAAAGAGTTCTGCTCGAAATGTTGCTGAGAGCACCACAGGGAACATTAGTCCAATATGAGTATCTTTCCTTTACATCACAATTCATTACCTTCATTTCAGTTCAATTCCGCTGACACAACAAATTGTCTAATAATGTCAAAGGTAAATTATATATATTCATACTGTATGTAGGGCCTTTCGCTTGAGTGGGCAGCTGTACTGTATATGTGGGACTAATGTCATTACAGCAAAGTCACAAGGCACCCACTCTCTTTTTTATGCAATTTCACGGAAACGTATCTGTTTAACATGTGACATGGGATGGGAATTCTAAAGAATTTTGTTGACTGCCTTGCATCATTTAACACAGAAAATGCCTGACATACAGTAATATATATATATATATATATATATATATATATATATATATATATATATATATATATATATATATATATATATATATATATATATATATATATATATATATATATATATATATATATATATATATATATATATATATATATATACTGTATGTATCACGCTCCACTCTGCTCACATGCTCTGTTATATATATAAAATAACAGAGCATGTGAGCAGAGTGGAACCTGAGTAGTGCAGGGTGGGCAGCACTGGTCATTTCACCTGAGCAAGGAGTGGATCCAGATAGCTTTGATGATGAAAATACCTAGTAGTTTAGTTAGTTTCCTCACCCCTCACGCGTCACCCCTTACACCTCGCCTCACCCCTCACCTCACCCCTCACACTCTCCTCTCACGCCTCGCCCCTCACACTCCTCTCACACTCTCCTCTCACGCCTCGCCCCTAACACACTCTCCTCTCACACACTCTCCTCTCACGCATCACACACTCTCCTCTCACGCCTCGCCCCTAATACACTCTCCTCTCACACACTCTCCTCTCACGCCTCGCCCCTAATACACTCTCCTCTCACACTCTCCTCTCACACTCTCCTCTCACACACTCTCCTCTCATGCCTCACCCCTCACTCTCCTCTCACGCCTCGCCCCTAATACACTCTCCTCTCACACTCTCCTCTCATGCCTCACCCCTCACACTCTCCTCTCACACACTCTCCTCTCACGCCTCACCCCTAATACACTCTCCTCTCACACTCTCCTCTCACACTCTCCTCTCATGCCTCGCCCCTCACACTCTCCTCTCACACTCTCCTCTCACGCCTCACACACTCACCTCTCACACCTCGCCCCTCACACTCTCCTCTCACACACTCCTCTCACGCCTCACACACTCACCTCTCACGCCTCACCCCTCACACTCTCCTCTCACACACTCTCCTCTCACACACTCCTCTCACACACTCCTCTCACGCCTCACACACTCACCTCTCACGCCTCGCCCCTCACACTCTCCTCTGATCCACTCACCATTTCCACCTGTCGCTTAGCGAAGGGGAAGTCCTCGTTCACAGCCAGGCAGTGAAGGAAGACCTGAAGGGACTCGTCCACCTGTCCCATCTCCTGCAGCACCATGGCTTTCCTGAAGAAACCCTGGGAGAGAGAGAGAAATATTTTAGATGTTCTCTAATGAATAATAATAAGAAGAAATCAAATTTATATAGCACCTTTCAAGAAACCCAAGGTCGCTTCACAAGTCAAGAGGGCTAGGGAAAAGGGGCAATAGGGGAAATGGGTGTGATGAGGGGGCAGATAGAGGTAGGGCTGGGCGATATGGAAAAAAATCTTATCGCGATAACGATATGATAATTTTATTTTATTTCTCGATATCGATAATTATCGAATTGTTATAAGTATAAAAAAAATTAAAAAAAAAAAAAAACATTTTTTTTTTTTTTTTTTTAACAACAGATGTATGTTTATTTTGCAGCAATTATTTGTCATTGCCGCCATCTTTAGTGTTACATCCCCTCACACTCCAGTTCTCAGGCTGCAGCTGGTTTAAAAGCTAAAGTAAACCGGCTTCTCTGCTGGCTGTGGCTCCAGAGGAGTTGAACAGTTCTGGCTCTGCTCGTTTATTTTCGATCTTTTGGCGCTTTTTTGGTGGACAAACCACCGCACATGTGCACTGTGACTCGTGACTGGAGTCTAGTTCTGCTAGTACACATAGCCTACTGTGTACAGACGGTTTCAAAATGTATTTTAAATTAGAAAGCAAACAAAATAAATGGACAAGAGAAAAAGAAATCTGAATTTGGTCAGTATTGTCATTTGGACAAGCAAAGCCATTACTTTAAGTTGCAGGCAAGAAAGACAAGTCTGTCCACTGTCTCTGGTTTTAAAACTGCCCTGTTGCAGGTAAAAAAAAAAAAAAAAAAAAAACGATTTTTCGATTTTTTTTTAATTTCGATATTCGATATCGATTATTAAAATATATCGCGATATTTATCGTTATCGTTATATCGCCCAGCCCTAGATAGAGGGATAATGAAACCTAAATCTAATCTAAACTAACTAGTGGGGAAGGCCTTGGTGAAAAGGTGCGTCTTGAGAGCTGTTTTGAAAGTGTCCAGGGTTGGGGCGTTGAACAAGGACAAATTACATTACTGCTCTATGAGCATCATCAAAAATAACTCAACACGGTTCAACCACATTGAATGAACCTACTGATCCTGCTTGATGTGATTTTCATCAATGAGTCATAAAATCTGAAAAATAATAATTAGTGCTGTCAGGCGATTAAAAAAATGTATCTAATTAATTACAGGATTTGTAATTAATTTATCTAATTATCGCATTTTAATCGCATAACCATTTTAGGCCTGATATTCTATATTCTATAATCATATTTCAAATGGTATGTGTCCGGATGGCAGAATTCAGTACTGTATCTACAAAACCTTCTGTTTAATCATCTTCCATTTATTCATTTGCTTAGATTTTTCAGGTCTGGTAAATTTTAGCATGGTGTTATTCACAGTCAAAGATTAAAAAAAAATTATTGATATTCTCATTTGGTTCATTACAATTTACTCAAGCCTAGTAACAAACACAGTATTTCTGACACTGGGAACACATTCCCTGAGATAGATGTCCCTAGAATCAGATACCAAGAACATGCAAATGGACCATATTAAAAAAGAAGTATGTAAATGTGTATTCTACGTTCTTATGGAATGAATGAGATAAATAAAATAAATAAAAAAATAAAAATAAATTTTGAGTTAATTTTCATAATGCGATAATTTGCTGTGTAATTAATTAATCTAATTAACGCGAGAAAAACTGACAGCCCTAAAAATAATCATACATCGCGTTGCCTATGTGGTGAGAAATAGGAATAGGGGCAGTAAACAGTGAAGAGGCAGATGTTCTGTAGCGCCGCCGGTTCCTCTTCTATGCATCACTAGTGCGGCGTGTGCAGTCGGTCCGGTGACCTACCTCTGCAGAGTGGCTGGAGCTGAGGCACTGCTCCGTGTCCTCCAGAGCCAGTCGGTACTGTCTGAGAGCCGCGTAGGCCTCCGCACGGGACAACCGGGCCCCGGCCGCAGCCCCTGGGTCTACCGGGAGACAGGGAGGGATGGAGGGAGGGAGAGGTGGAGGACATAAAAGTCTTCATTAGACACTTTAGAGTAGAGTTTTACCATTAGATGTTGGAAACGGGTGCATTTCAGATTTGATGCATTGTTTATAACACAACTGCATTCCTTTGTTTTAAGACATAGGTCACTAATAGGTCATCATGGGTAACTAATAGGTCTCATCATAGGTCACTAATAGGTGGACCGCAGCCAGTCCCAGACGGCATCTGGCTGTACGTTAGCCTAGCTTAGAACAATGAATGGATGCAGACATGGCCGGTTAGCCTTCGGGAGAGGTGTTAGTTGGACAATGCCTGGGCTAGCCGGCCATGTCCGCTTCCATTCATTGTGCTAAGCTAGGCTAACGTGCAGCCAAATCGCCTTCTAATGGACGCACAGAGAGGAAACTGGTATCTATCTTCTTGTCTCTCTCTGGAGAAGACAGTGAGCTAATTTCCCAAAATGTTGGCGTGTTCCTTTAAGATTTAAATTATCTAGAAAATTTACATTTACATTTAGTCATTTAGCTGAGGCTTTTATCCAGCGACTTACAAGTTCTGTACGACAAGTCATCGGGAAGGGCACAACTCTATCAGCTGAGTAACAATGTTCATCAAAGTGTTGAGTGCTACAGTGTAGGTTAGTAGGACAAGTGCATGACAGTAAGGTTTGGTTAGGGTTTGATTTTTTATATTTTTTTTAATTTCAGATAATGGTTGTAGAAGTGCGTCTTTAGTCGACGGCGAAATTTTGAACGGGTTTCGGCTGTCCTAACTGGGGTGGGCAGTTCGTTCCACCATTGTGGGGCAAGGACTGAGAAAAGGCGGATTCTCCTTGATGACCCTCCCGGAGCTCGGATAGGAGTAGGTCTGAGACGGCCAGAAGATGCAGAGCGTAGGGGTCTTGAGGGTGTGTAGTTAGAGACCATTGACCGGAGGTAGGCGGGGGAGGTTCCCTTTGCCGCACGGTATGCCAGGTCGAGGGCCTTGAAGCGGATTTGTGCTGCAATGGTGTGTCATCATATCACCAATGAATGCATAATATTTTATAAAACATTACTAGGTTATGCACTCCGTCTTCTGTAATAAAGACGTGTCTACTGTGCGTTCGTTGCTATGTCACAATAAGCATAATGGACAGGTTGCATAAGCCTCTTCCTGTGTGGGAACAGTGATATAACAATAAGAGTAGATCAATGGATTATATATCACACATCTCTCTTTCTGATTGGCTAATGCCGGCGCAGCCTCGTGACATCAATGTCAAATCCTGGCATCACTCGAAACAAACTCGCAGCTCAGTGAAAGTGGATCTCTTGGATTGTGTGAGAAGTTACAGAGTTGTTGTCGTTAACACTTTCAGTGCCGGCCTCCGTTTCCTATTTACCCCGTTGAATGCCACCACCCACTTCAATGATAGCGTTAAAAGCGCATAATCTATGTTTTAAATTATGGCTATGTGTCTAATCTGCCCGTCGCTTATCAATGACTTGTTTGCAGTCAACATTGTCGAAACGGATTGTTTTTTTAAATCGGTTCATATCCTTTTTATAGCATTTAGAAAAGCTATCGTTTTCTCGAAAATTTCAGGAAAATAGAAAGATTCCGTCATAAACGGCATTTATTGGAATAATCTCGAATACACTAGACACGTTGTCATTTGTCTGCCTATTTATGAATCGTTTTCAAATAAACGCTAGATTATCGATAGTATATGTGTACTTATGCACGCTATAGAAGCGAGCTGAGAAATCGATTCTCTTATTTCCTCAACAGCACACACACACACACACACACACACACACACACACACACATACGGGACACGCTGTTATCTCAGTGAAAACAGCTCCGATTACCCCAAGACTGGTAACATAGATTCCTTACCTTAGATCAGATTAGGGCTGGGCGATATGACCAAAAACGTTATTGCGATAAAATTATAAAATTATTTTCATACAATTCGATATCGATAATTATCGTCGATATAATGTCTGTCAAGTTTAATTAACTTCTGCTGCTGCGAATGTCTCGAGTCGAGTTGATGTCGTCATCAGGCCGCGCACGTTAGCAGTTAGCCGACAAGGGAGTATCTCATGACAATTTAATAAATATGACACTAAAATACTCTCTTCCGCCACAATATATTGAAACGACGTCCACTGTATTCCCCACACTACTATAAACGTGGCCTCAGAATTCAAGCCACACACATACTCTGCACGTAAATATATAAAACAGCGCCGTGCAAGCTAGTTATCCTAGCCAGCCTGTTGTTTCTAAGCGAATGTCTCGAGTCGAGTTGATGTCGTCATCAGTCCGCGCACGTTAGCAGTTAGCCGACAAGCGGAGTATCTCATGACAATTTAATAAATATTACCCTAAAATACTCTCTTCCGCCCCAATATATTGAAACGACGTCCACTATATACCCCACACTACTATAAACGTGGCCTCAGAATTCACTCCACACACATACTCGGCACGTAAATATATAAAATAGTGCCGTGCAAGCTAGTTATCCTAGCCAGCCTCTTGTTTCTAAGCGGTGTATTCCATGACAATGTACTAAATATTACCCTAAAATACTCTCTTCCGCCCCAATATATTGAAACAACGTCCACTGTATACCCCACACTACTATAAACGTGGCCTCAGAATTCACTCCACACACATACTCGGCACGTAAATATATAAAATAGTGCCGTGCAAGCTAGTTATCCTAGCCAGCCTTGTTTACTACTAGAGTCCTACCTCTCTACCCAGAGGTGCACCGCGGGTCTCCTTCACTGTCGGCCATCTCCTTCACTGATTGGTTGTTAGTGCGTGTGTTCATATCCAAGCTTGGAAAATCGATATATCGAAACTTTGCGACCACGTTTCATGTTTATTTTCGAGGAAATAATTTATCGCGATAGTTATCGTTATCGTTTTATCGCCCAGCCCTAGATCAGATGTTCTCCAAAAAGATTATTCCAATTCCTGATCGCCATTCCAAATATCGATCGCGTTTATTGATTGATTATTGGCTGCTGTAAATATATAATCCAGGCTGCTTTCCATCTCGCGATCACTTCCCTCTTCATCAGACGGCTCGCCAGCATAGTGGAGCCAGTAGGCTCCCCCCCCACACATCCACCACACATCCACCAGTCTAATCGAATGGCCTGCAGTTACACAGGGATAGACGATAGGGGGCGGTATTTTCCCATCGGAGCTCCTAGAGGGGCTGCTGTACCAACGGGAGACTCGGTTGATGAAATATGAATTCAGATCGCTAATAAAAAATAAAAACGACAATTAGCGTCGTCAGCACTCAACGGGGGGCATGAAATAACGACAAAACGTGTCGCTGGCACTCAAAGTGTTGAGGAAGACATCCGCAATTTACCCAAAGTGTCAACTTGTAATAACATACAGCAGTGGTTCTCAAAGTGGGGTACAGGGACCCCCAGGGGTCCTGGAGGGGGTCCCAAGCAAAGATAATAATTAATTTCACTAATATGCACACTCAACTAACCGCCTCGGCCAGTCCTTCGTACCAGCGGCCATCAGGCTCCACAACAGTGGGCAGGGACTGAACTAACGGCAGTGGAACTCGGGAACTACTAGGAATGTCTGATCACAGAGTGTTTCTGACCTAAACGGACTACAACGTATTATGTATATCACGCCATACGTACCTTATTCATACTGCACCCTGTGTATACTGTATACTTACTTACTCATAGTATATATTTAGGTCCTAGTGTCAATTGTAGGGCTGTCCCCGACTAAGGATTTGGATAGTTGACTATGATTGGCCGAAATTAGCCAAGATAGTCGACTATTAGTCGACTATGAAACGTTTTTTTTTGGAAAAATAAAAGTATATATATATTTTTTTTATCATTACATTTGGGCTGTGGGGGGTGCTTAATGTCTGAAGGAGTCAACTGAAGGCTTCTTGTCCTCTGCAAAAGCATGCAATTGGTCCACTGATGGATACATCTTGATATTTGTCTAGTCTAGTGTGTTCATTAGATGGGTGAAATCCTCTTTCAGTGCCTCTGTGCCTGTTTTCTTAGGCAGTTAGCCTCTGGTATGCGTGCCATTAGCGTTAGCCACGCTTCTAGGCCTCTTTTCTTTTGGAAAGAATGATAAAAGAATTTCAAAAAATTAATGCATTTTTATTTATTTTTTGTATTCGACTAAGTCGAGGTTGGCAGTCGACTACGGCTCCTTTCGATCGATTAGTCGACTATTAGACTAATAGGGGTCAGCCCTAGTCAATTGTAACCATATTTATTGTAATGCATAATATAACTGATAGGGCTACAGACCCTCATCTGCACCTTGATTAAACTACCCACTTGCTCATATGCGTACATACTCAGAGCTAATTATATTGTTTACACTGCCTCATTTTTATTACCTGCATTATGTCTTCTACTATTACCATGTAGCCTACCTGTACCTCCCCTCCCCATCAATCAATAATTTTTTATTTATATAGCACATTTACAACAGTTGTGACTGTACCAAAGTGCTTCACAGATAAAACATAGAGCAAAAAAGAAAATACATATACAAAACATATACTAAATATAAAAGTGCAAACAGTGCAAATTACAGATAGGTGCAGGGGTATAATCCCATGCTGCTATGATGCCTGAATTTCCCCAAGGGGATCAATAAAGGAATATATCTTATCTTATTCTCCACTAGATGTTAGTACAGAGAGAGGGGCTATAAGAGTGACTATTCTGCTCTCTCCTCTAAATATCTCCACCTACAGAATAATATAGACAGTTATGGAATCCTGGATTAAATCATACCATGATGTGACATCAAATATCTTGTCAGATGGGGGGGCCCTGGGACAACATCTTATCAAATGGGGGTGCTTGGCCAACTGCGTATCAATCTGAGAGGGTCCTTGACGTGAAACGGTTCTGAGAATCATTGATGTACAGGAACACGGTAAATGGATTCCGTGCGGATGAGCACCTACGGCCTAACCGTCGCGGCTCAGGAATGCTATTATGTCATCGTGACGTCAGAGGAGGCACAGTTGAACATCTAGAACGTTCTATATTGAGGCCCTGGCCGTCTACCAACCAGCCCAGAGAGCCAGCAATGTGTCCAGTGCAGATGGATGACTCTATAGGTCCCTGTCTGCCAGAAGGTGCTCACTGGTTATTAGGCTTCATCAATGCAGAGAATATATATATATATATATATATATATATATATATATATATATATATATATATATATATATATATATATATATATATATATATATATATATATATATGCAGTATATCACATTAATTGAAAGAGATGTTTTTTTTTGTTTTTTTTATATATATTTATGAAAATCACATCTCGCATGGTAATGCATTACCTGAATTTCCCCAAGGGGAAGGAATATCTTATCTTATCTTAATTGGAAGTGTGATATCAAACTAAAACTGTAATCTTCGAATATTTCAGACGTTTTTGTGAGACATTTTACTTCACATGTGCTTATAATGAAATTGTGTGCTACAATAAAAAAAAAGACAACACAATACGATCACACTGACAACAAGACGATAAACAATATAATATGAATGTGTCGCCTGGCCCTTTGATACAACACTCAACGCCGGTTTAAACACATTTTATCGATATGATTTTCTTATCTCGGTTCATGTCAACCTTTAACCCTTTCACTGCCGCACTACCAAACGGTTAAAACCCTTTCACTGCAACAATACACAGAAGGTTAAAACCTTTTCACTGCCACACGACAGCCGGTTAACCTTCTGTATAGTGTGGCAGTGAAAGGGTTAAGATGAGCAGCACATTTGAGCGCATTGAAGGAACACGCCATCCATCTTCGAGGTACTGCGTCACACCTTCCAATGTCCTGGCACTGTGTCCAACGCAAGAATATAAACGACGACTGCTTGACTGTACACAATAACAAAACAAAAAAACACCTGACCTCTCTTGTTACTCAAACATGGTCGTCGTCTACAGCCGTAATGAAGTGTTCCTTCATTAATGGAACACTTGAACCGACTTGACGAGGCTGTAGTTGAGGCCTAGTGTGTATATATTCATAACCTGACAGTGTGGCCGTGGCCTTGTGCCATGTTCTGTAAGGGTCTTCTATGGAAACCTGGGGCGTAGGTTTGGTTTCAACAAGCAGAGAGGGTCGTCCCCCAGGCCATTTTGAGCATCAAACACTTCATGTCCTGCATTCTGGTGTTGTTTATGCACCAATTTGTGACTTTTCTCTGCAATCAATTTATGGTGGAAATGTCTTTTATTTAATGTCTTCTATTTATGTAAAGGAAAAGACAACATTCAGCCTATATATGATTAGTAACTTTGATGGAAACGGACCCTTTTGAAGCGTGGGGATGACTAAATAAGATGCTCAAGAGGAAAAGGGTGTGGATTATTAGCCTGATCTCTGATTCTCTGAAACCTGTCTGGACCTTGTGATAGAGCAGCTCACTACCCCCCTGCCTACACTACAGTCTGAGTCAATGACTACCATAGGGGGGGGGGGGGGATAGGCCAACCGACTTCAATAAGCCATCCTTTATAAGTGCAGAGCAATTTTACGACTGCAGCATCACGTGGCATGACTATATCTTAAGAGGGGACTGTGTTTACAGTTGTTAAGGCATAACAATTGGATTATCTCAAATCCACGTGATAGACACAAATAGCTCATAATGTTTAGTCCATTGTATAATGTTACAAAAGTGTATTGCTGCACATATCGAGACACGGAGACAGACGATATGTCTGCGGCTTCCTGTACACCCTAACAGTCCTGTAATCTGTGGGGTATAATTAGGCTTAAATGCTATCAAATTTAGAACTAAATAATCCCCTCCTACTCGCTAAAGTTACTCAATCTTTTTACAGTATAGTGTCACATCAGGTCACATCCAGCCTTATGCAATGCTGTATCCAATGCGCATGCCCAAGTGTGGAATTTCGTAATCGGGTCACGTGATAGCAGCCCAACGGAGAAGTAGGGTCCAGCTGCAGCGCCGGTGAGTCCTCTCACTGGGCAAGCCTGTGGCACGCACGTCTCTACTTTTCGTAGCTCCATTTCTGCAGACCCCTCTCTGATTGGTTGAGCTCCATTTCTGCAGACCCCTCTCTGATTGGTTGAGCGAAGCCCCTCTCTGATTGGTTTAGCTCGTCGTCTCTATTTTTCGTAGCTCCATTTCTGCAGACCCCTCTCTGATTGGTTGAGCGAAGCCCCTCTCTGATTGGTTTAGCTCGTCACGCGGTAAAAGGCGGATGTAATGTTATCATATCAAGAAGATAAAAAGAAATGTACTACCAGATTCGCGTATAACGTTATTTCGCGTGACTTCGCGGTTTATTCATAACGTTATGCACATTTCACAACACAGCCAGCTGTCAGAAACTGTACATTGTAACGTTATGTTATTTTGCGGTTTATTCACATAACGTTATTTCACGTGACAAGTTCAACACAGCCCAGCTGTCAGAAACTGTACATTGAGGGGGTTTGATTGAATCACTAGTGTTTACACTCCCCACTTACTGTAACTGTACCATGACGCACTCCCCACTTACTGTAACTGTACCATGTTCTACATATAACCTCATCTCATGCACCTTGTTGTGTATCCTGTTTATTTTTCCTCATTATATTCAGAGTTAATTATATTGTTTACACTGTCTTTCCTGCCCATTTGATGTTCCCAAATCATATTCAGAAAGTATCACAGAGACTTCTATTGACCAAGGAATTAATTATTAGTAAGACACAACATTTCCGTAGCAATTGACCACCAGACTCTTTCTCTTAAGGCATTAACTGGGTTAATTAATATAAATGTGCTTGTCGCGGCTCATGCGCATGCGCGCGCTCGGCCAATCAGAGAGGGGTCTGCAGGAATGGGCTCCAACCAATCAGAGAGGGGTCTGCAGAAATGGAGCTACGAAAAGTAGGCCAGCACCATAGATAATCATATGGTCTGTTTTAAGTGAGAGGAGCTCCGGCGCTGCAGCTGGACCCTATTGGAGTAACGGAGGGCGCAGCGGCAGACGGGCGCACCGTGCGACGCGTGCCGTGATATATAACATTTTCAAAATATTGGTCAGTAGTAGAACTCATAATAGTGTATACTATAGACACACTGCACGATTAAGAGACAATACAATAAACACACGTTTTCATCCAGAGCGAGCAGAGACGCGCAGAGAGAGAGAGAGAGACGCGCTTGTTGTTGACGCGATAATAATAATAACGGAACGGACACTTACCGGATTCGATCACATCGGTCGCTAGTGACACGGCCTCTGTGTAAAGTTTTCTCCTCGACAGCTCGTCTATTTCACTAATAGCTTTGGATCGTCTCAGCTCGTCGGGGAACAGTTTATCTAACAGTGCGCACAGAATAACGTTGGCTCTCAGTCTCGCGTCTCTCACGGTGACCGCTTCACCGCACAGCTTGCACTTGGAGAGCAGCCCGTGTCGTAACAAACACCTCCTGCAGTACGAGTGTCCACAGGCTACTGTCACAGGTTCTGCGCCCAAGAAGCCACGACAACTGGGACAGTCGAACATATCATCGTGATGATGATCCGTCCCAGAAAGAGCGTCCGATGGTGATTCTGCGCTCGTTCTCTTGATGAAGTTGCGCAGAACACAGTCCACTAAAGTGATTAATTGCCCCGGGAGCACTTGGCCACATCTCATTGCCATTGAGAAACAATCGATCGCTTCTTTCAGACAGTTTCCCGATGCAAGTGCATCGGCTTTCTGTAGAATAAGTTGATGGCGGTCCAAGCCGCGCTCATCCTCCTCGCCCCGGTGACCGTATTCTAATTCGAGATCATCTATAATAAAGAATCCGCTCCTTTCCTCCAGCCGCGCGTCCTTCGTTATGATCGCGTCTTCGGGCAGCTGTAATAAGGACATGGTGGCATAAAAGAAACTATGCATATTATTTCAAGTAAGCCTCGGTGTAACTGTCTATACATGTCTATAGGCAGCAGCACTATACTGTATACTGCTGTGGTGGGGCTCGACTTTACAGCGGACACCCGTTTATTACATAAAAACGCCATCACGTGACCACCAGTGTCGCGCCGTGATTGGCCAGCGCGTCTCGATTACAAAACCTATGTTGGGAAGTTTCATAACTGCGGAAGTAGCCTCTAGTCTACAGGACCGTGGCTCTCGTGGTGTTGATGGTGGTGGCACAGTACTGTAGTGTAGTGTAGTGTAGCACACATTTGCCTGGGATACTTTACATTATTGATTCTCCACGATACCTATCTTTAAAATATCTTACTTTTTGTAATACAAGCTGTGTTTACTGTGTAGCTAATTAATCAGAATTTGGCAAATCTGCACAGTCACTGACGGACAATTATTTCAAATAGACAGTCAGATTTAAAACAGTTACATCACTCCACCGAACAAGATATTTGAATGTTCACACAATCGCCTAGTTATTACCCACATTGAGATGATGACATGTCTGGGATCATCTTTGGTCACCAACCCGTCGATCGCGATCGACTGGTCGATCTTTGAGACTTTCCCTGTAGATCTTTCCCTGAAAAATAAAAATATGTAAACAAATAAAAAAATAAATCTTTATTTATTTTTAATTTTTTTAGATCTTTCCCCGAGAGTCCACATTACAGTTCTACTTTTGTTTTGATGTGAAAAGTGATGCTGCATAAGATTACTGCACTTAGCACTGACTGAGAAAGTACACATTACAGTTCTACTTTGACAAACATATTTACAATTAGCATTTTATAATGTTAATAATATGAGAGTCCACATTACAGTTCTACTTTTGTTTTGATGTGAAAAGTGATGCTGCATAAGATGACTGCACTTAGTTAGCACTGACTGAGAAAGTACACATTACAGTTCTACTTTATAAAATGCTAATTGTAAATATGTTTGGCAATGTTAATAATATGAGAAAGTCCACATTACAGTTCTACTTTTGTTTTGATGTCAAAAGTGATGCTGCATAAGATGACTGCACTTAGCACTGACTGAGAAAGTACACATTACAGTTCTACTTTGACAAACATATTTACAATTAGCATTTTATAATGTTAATAATATGAGAGTCCACATTACAGTTCTACTTTTGTTTTGATGTGAAAAGTGATGCTGCATAAGATGACTGCACTTAGCACTGACTGAGAAAGTACACATTACAGTTCTACTTTATAAAATGCTAATTGTAAATATGTTTGGCAATGTTAATAATATGAGAAAGTCCACATTACAGTTCTACTTTTGTTTTGATGTGAAAAGTGATGCTGCATAAGATGACTGCACTTAGCACTGACTGAGAAAGTACATATTACAGTTCTACTTTGACGTTTTAATGTTGGACCAAAGCATTGCATGTAATTAGAATACAGGCAAATAAAAGTCATTTAGTTTAAAGTAGGCCTACAATCTTGGCTGTCTTTTTCTCTCAACGCTTCAATAGGTAGATATTGCCTTCACCAACAAAAAAAAGTGATCTTGGGCTTAAAAAGGTTGGTGACCACTGATCTAGGGCATTATCATTTATAATCAAGGGCGCAACACAAATAGCCTAGTGTTTTATTTGTCATATCAACACAAGGCTACAAGACATGTATCTTAACAGATTGCACTTGTGTGTAGCTTGTAACCATATAGACACGGCAACATCAACCAAGTGGTCTTAATTCACTATACATTAGCAAGAAGAACAAGGGCAACACAGGAACCACTGACATAACCTCACACACGGCCCTCTTATGCGTGTGTATGTTATAATATATGGGTCATTCGACTCCCTCAAGGTCATGTGTGGTTATGCAGTACAGCACCGCAGCAGAGCCGAGCAGAAAGCGCTGTATCGTTACAAAAGCTCAACCCATTTTCAACCACGGCGGAAGTAATTGGCAAGTGTTCTGCGTTGAACAAGCTGGATTCAAACCACAATGACTGCATATGTGTGGACGTCTGTGGCTTCGTGACCACTACGCATCATACCCAGACACGCACACGCCGGCTGGAGCTTGTCCCCGGACATTAAGTGTCACATTAAGTAACGGTGCAGCGGTTACGACACAGTGCCCTGCTTGTCACCTGCTTATCGCCACTGGAGACGTCTAACCTCTGGGCCAGTCGTTTATCACGCTGACCTCGCTTACAGCGCGGAGGCAAAAAACCAGACTGTAACCTATATTACAAATTGGGATCTCGGTTGTCTTCTGGGGGCGACAGTGGCTCAGGAGGTAGAGCCGTCGTCTGGTAATCTGAAGGTTCCCGGTTTGATTCCGGCTCCTCCCGAGCAGCGTGACGAAGTGTCATTGAGCAAGACACTTTTAACCCCTAACTGCTCCTGATGAGCAGCTTGGCACCTTGCATGGTGGCCTCCGCTGTGAATGTGAGGCATGAGTTTTTAAATATTGCAATTATATATAAATATATAATTAAATATATATATAAATGCAGTCTATTTACTCCTTACAATAGCTGTAGTAGTTCATTGCTGGGTTAAGTACTTATATTCTATTCACATATATGCTTACTACATGTATCTATTCTATTCACATATATGCTTACTACATGTATGCTATGTCCGCCCACCACAAACACGCAAATTGTCTAATGCCTGTCTCCCTGTCTCTCTGTGAGTGGATGTCTCGTGGTGATGGCCAGGGTGGTGGATGCCCTGTGATGATAGCCGGGATGGTGTGATCCTCTCTGCATCGCCCCCCGTGCTCCGGATGGATCCGAACGGAGTACATATACTCATGTGCAAAAACGGAATGACTCTGATATTTTGAGCTCCGAGCCTTGACATTTATCCTATTTTCACACTAGTGCTCATCTCCCTATGCGTTCTCTTTTGTTGTTGTTGTTCTTAGCTCTATTCTATTTCAATCTTTCAAAAAAGTTCTTATGTACCCCAGTTGCTACCGCATGTACATATTTGTGTTTTTATTACACGTATATGTTCATACATACCAACTATTTCACCTGTTTTATTCTCCACCCATCGATTATCCATAGCAACACTACTATCACCGACATCCAAGAAGGGGGATCCCCCCTTTAACGGCCCTTCTAAGGTTTCTCTCCTCCGCCTGTGGTGCTTTTTTCCTATTGCTAGGTTTTTAGTGAGTTTTTCCTTCCCTTCTCTGGGGTATGTCTGCAGGGAGTGTTGTTTTGGATTTCATGGTGGGTTTTTTGTTCTTGATTTATTGTGATGTTTCTTCTTGACCTGTTTAAAGAAGACTTGTCCAGCCCATGGGGACATTAATGTGTGATTGCGGGCTTTACAAATACACTTGATTTGATTCTGTAAATCTAACATGTGAAAAAATTCCATAAGGATTTTGCTTCAAAGAAAGGCACATAGATGACTACTTTAAACACAAATTCTGATCGAAAATCGGGTCTCATTCACCAAGGACTTACGACAAAAAGGGCTTTATCTTAGGGCCATTTGAGACCTTTTCGGGCCGATTTTGGGATTCACCAACCGTCCCAATAAAACATATATAATTAATATTATATTATAATATATTGTCTATATTCATGTCTTGCCCGAAAAGGTCTCAAATGGCCCTAAGAGAAAGCCCTTTTTGTCATAAGTCCGTTGGAGAATGAGAATTGTCTTGTTGACAGTTCTCTGTCAGGTCTGTGTCAACACTGGGGCAAGCGAAATCAATGAGAAAGACTACACAAAACTTGTCCCCTGCTTCAATTTTTTTGTCTCACCCTATTGCGACATTTATGAAACCATCAGTGACATAATGTGTTGTTCATGAAACCATCTGATTTAAAGGGATATTTCACTTTAGTAGAACTGCTACATTCTCCCCCTCGGTCACATCATTCGTAAATACAACCTCAACTTCCACTGCTACGCTGACGACACCCAAATATACATCAGCACACAATCCCCCCACAACCCACCCCTCAGTCACATTGAGTCCTGCATTTCATAACTTCAAACCTGGATGACGCATAACCTCTTCAAACTAAACAGCGACAAGACGGAACTCTTCATCATCGGCACCAAAACCACCCTCAGTCAGGGGCGTAACTTAGGCGGGGGTCCCCGGGAAATGTCCCCCGCATGATTTCAGAATAGAGTTATTGTCCCCCCCACGTTTTTACCATCCAAAAACAATGTTACATGATAATAAACGGTGACCCGGCACTAACTGCTTGTTCCATCTCTGAGTTCAGGTCTTCATCATATCTATGTCTGTCACTATAGCCAATTGAAATGCTAGAAATGGTCACGTGGACTGGGAGAACCAATGGAATTTCACTTTCACTTCCTCGTTTGGGATGCGAATCGATCATGCGAGCGAACGTTTGCAAAAACAAAAAAAGAACCAAAACAAACGTCTTTGGATAGCTTCTTTGCAACGGGGAAATACCAACTGATGAGCCAGAAGAGGAGCCTACGACCTATAAAGCTTATTTTAATAAACAAGAGTCATGCTTAAAATACGGGTTTATCGCAACAGGTGACTCTCGCGTGTTGACATGGCAACACGAGGCAATGACGCAACTGTGTTCAAGTTGCAGAAGATAAAGTAGTTGCATTCAACGCGAGTGGACATTTGACATGTTTCAAAGTTGGGATTTTGGAGGACCGAAACAATAATAAGCCCAGGGCAGGGCTGCATTATGGTGAGTTGTGTTTTAATAATAATACATTCGATTTATAATACACCCGCCGAGGTGCTGCAAATCAAATGCCCACCCTACTGATCTGTTCATGTGTTATAATAATAATAATACATTCGATTTATAATGCGAGCACCTGCATTAAAATCAAATGACTGATCTGTTCATGTGTTATGCACCCGAGAGGCACTTTATAATAGAAAAAAGACAGTGCAAACATGTATATGTCGCTCACAGTTTATTATGCCTATGCAGCTCGTTTATTTTGACAGAGTTAAACAATTTTCACTAACATTACAAGAGGCGCCACCGCCTGGGAAAATGCGTATTGCACACCTGGTATTAGAAAAAAAATATTAGGTAGGCTACCCCCGCCCTGCGACGTCACTGACCACGCCCCCTAATCTGTCCCACGCACCACTAGCAACAGAGTTATGCCATTGCCCTCAGTAGACCCGGACCCATCACACTCACCATCAATGATTCTATCATCACCCCTTCCCCCCTAGTCCGCAACCTCGGTGTCATCCTCGACCCCACCCTCTCATTCGACCCCCATGTCCGCTTCATTGTCAAAACCTCATACTTCCACATCCGCAACATCGCCAAAATTCGACACTGCCTCTCTCCCCCCCTGCCGCTGAATCCCTCATACACGCCTTCATCGCCTCCCGCCTCGACTATTGCAACTCCCTCCTCTCTGGCATCACCTCCCGCTCCCTCCATAAATGCAAATTCAGCCGCCCGCCTCCTCACAAACACCCGGTCCCGTGAACACATCACTCCTGTCCTCCACTCTCTCCACTGGCTCCCGATCAAGGAACGCATCAACTTCAAAACATTACTCCTCACCTTCAAAGCCCTCCATAGCCTGCCCCCCCCCCCCCCCCCCCTTCCTGACTGATCTCCCTCTTCCTTACCGCCCCACCCGTTCCCTCCGGTCCTCCTCCACTGCTTCCCTCACTGTACCGTCATCCAAACTTAAAAACGTTGGTGATCGGGCCTTCTCACGCACTGCACCCCGACTCTGGAACTCCCTCCCTCAGACCATCAGAGACTCCCCCACACTCTCCACCTTCAAATCTCGCCTCAAAACCCACCTGTTCTCCCTAGCCTTCAACCTTCCCCACCCATAACCCCCTCCCTCCAACCTGTTTTGATGTTTGTTACTGTGGCTTTATGTTTCTCCTGTGTATCATGCTGTTTCCCTGTTGACAGAATCCGGCTATAGGGCGACAATAATGTGGTCAAGAGGCATGGTTTCTATCTTTAGCCTTTAACTCTTCTTCTTCTTCTTCTTCTTCTTCTTCTTCTTCTTCTTCTTCTTCTTCTTCTTCTTCTTCTTCTTCTTCTTCTTCTTCTTTTTCTTTCGGCTTTTCCCGTCAGGGGTCGCCACAGTGGATCATCCGTTTCCATCTGTTTCTGTCATCTGCGTCGTCCTCCGTCACTCCCACTGCCTGCATGTCCTCCTTCACTGTGTCCATAAACCTCCTTTAAAGCCTTTAACTGGCGTGGTTTATTTATTTACATGGTATGAGCAGCAGTTCTAGAGTTCTCTCACTGAGAGGCTGGGGGGAAAGAGGAAGAGTGGGAGGAGACATCTCTATTTATACTCGCCACCTGGTGGTGTTCCTGAGTGGCTCCGCCTAGAGCGCCCACTAGTGGAAACAGTTATACATGCAGTTAGACAGTTACTAACAATCCTACACAGAACCTCTGACTTCAACATTGTGGTCTTTTTCTTTTACTTAAGTTTATATTTTCATTTTTTTTCAACAACATACATAGACAACATTCATAGACAATACATTTCAACATATCAACAGTACATAAATATAAAACAAATAGACAAAAATGAGAAAAGAAAAAGTGTGGCATGGGTCCTTCGGTCCATTCTATATTTGCATTATTTATTTACATTTTCATTCATTTCTTCGTATCCTTTTCAATCCCCTGTTATGTCGTTCCTTCCCCTCCTATATTCTTCCCACTTTCCCCATTTCCATTCAAACTTTTCTTCTTGCAGCCTCAGCAGATGTGTGATTCTCTCCATTTCCTGTATTCCCTCTACTATCTCTATCCATTGGTCCTTCGTCGGCACTTCTACCTTGTACCACAGCTTAGTTAAAGCTTTTTTGGCTGCCACTATCAAGGCAGGAAGTGGTGAAGGCAGCGTGACCTCCCACTCGTTACACTTCACCAATGAGAGTCCTCGCTGCCAGGTGAAAAGAGAGCCGCTGTCTGTCTCCACGCGTTACACTTCACCAATGAGAGTCCTCGCTGCCAGGTGAAAAGAGAGCCGCTGTCTGTCTCCGCATGTGTCGGAGGAAGCATGTGGTAGACTTCAGGGTTCCCTTGTACCGACCAGTAGGGGGAACATGCGCACAACGACCAGGTAGGGGAGGAGGGGAATTGGCATAAAACGACTAAATTGGGATGGGAGGAAAAGCATAGAAAATCAGGCAGAGAAAATATATATTATTTATACTGCTTTATTGATTAATTTAATTTGATTTAATTTAATTGTCTTGCACTTTCTTTATTATTAGTGTTGAAGTACTGTCCTGTGATGTCTTGTGTATTATTATTATTATTACTGTATTGTGTTGTCTCTTGTTATGTGGAAATGAAAGCAATGGAAATAAAAATGTGATCACAAAAAAGAAAGTTAAATAAAATGAGCAGGTGCAACCATGTAATGTTATAGAAGAGAGATAATAAACATTATAAAAAGGGGGGAAAACACCTGCCCATTATTACTTCCTCTCCTGGCTGTCCCTTCATATTAATCACCAGGCCACGGATTCAAACGTACTGGTGACAGATATGATACGCACCGCTGTGTCCTTTATCCTCAGGTGAGCCAAAAAGTGGCCATTTTATTTTTAGTTTTAGTTTTTGAGGACTACATACTTCTTTTGCAAAAGCTTAGCTTTATACATATAGCACATGCATGAGCCTGGTCTCTTTTGAAAGGTGACATTCTAAAGTTACTAAAGCAAAAAAGGATAATCACTTTTAGTGCTAATGAAATAGAGTAACAGAGGTTTGAACTTGTGTACTCACATTTATCTTCAGTGGTTGCCAGATTCCCGTTCTTTAAGTTCCAGCATAGAGGTATGAGCTGGAATACTATGATATACTATGATTCTACTGTCACCATGCATGCATATGCTCACTACATGTATTTATTGCTCCATCTCCCGCCCACTACAAACACGGGAACTCTCTAACCCCTGCCCCCCCCCCATCTCTCTGAGTGGTTGTCTCGTTGTGCTGACCAAGGTGGTGGATGTCTCGGGTCTTGGCCAAGATTGCAGTGACTGTTCTACGTGCACCACCGAGGCCATGGATCAGCTTCTTACCGTCTTCTGTCCGTGGTCTGTCAACGTGGTTTAGACGTGGAGTTCATTAGGTTAAGTACTTCTATTCTATTCACATAATATGCTTACTACATATATCTATTCTATTCACATATATGCTTACCACTTGTATCTATTGCTATGTCCGCCCATCACAATCACGCGAACTGTCTAACACCTGTCCCGTCTCCCTGTGAGTGGCTGTCTCGGAGTGATGATCGGAGTGTTGGACGTCCCATGATGATGACCGGGAGGATGCGACCCTCTCTCTGTTGCCTCAAATAGATCCGCTATCAGCTCTATCTTTAATCTTTCAAAATGTTCAGTTGCTATCGCATGCACTTATCTGTGTCTCACCACATATATGAGTGCATGCTTACCAACTGTTTTACTGCAAAACTACTATCACCGCCATCTAAGAAGGGAGATCCCCCCTTGAATGGCCCTTCTAAGGTTTCTCTGCTCCACACTGCCTGTGGTGCATTTTTTCCTATTGCTAGGTCTTAGTGAGTTTTTCCTTACCTTCGCATGGGGTATGTCTGGGAGTGTTGCATTTATTTAAAAAAAAATTGGACTTTATGGTGTTTTTGTTTTGTTCTTGACTTATTGTGTTGTTTCTTCTTGACTTGTTTAAAGAAGACGTGTCCGGCCCATGGGGACATTAACGTGTGTTGTCGGGCCTTACAAATACATTTGATTTGATTTGATTTGATACACTGCGGTTCCATAGCCTGAAGTCTTATGTAGTACAGGTCCACATTTAATAAAAATCCATAAAAAAATTTGCTTGAGAAAGGTAAACGTGTACCAAATTTTTTTTGTATCCAAAATGGCTATCCACCTCTGTGCATTCTGAAGCTTTAGTCCCAACTAATTTCCGCTTGTCAACTTTCACCTACTTCCCCCGCTCGCACCCCCCAGGTGGGGTATCGTTGAGAGCAGACGCTCGTTGGCTACAACGCTGACCAATAATTTTCGCAATCAGCTGCGATTGGTCAGTTCGAGGGCGTATACAGTCAGACGTGGTCATTTGACGCGTGGCCTGTAAAAAGACGCCCGCCTGACAAATCGTCATGTAACTCGAGAACAGAGGCACACAATTGGTCGAGTGAGGTGGCGTTTGAAAGGCGGCAAATTCACCTTTCGAACGGTATATTACATGATCTGCGAAAAATGCAGCCCCGAACCGGCAGACGAGAGCAAAGTTCTGCGACATGCGCGCGAGTGCGAAACGGGACGTATAGGAGCCGCTGCACGTTAAGAGGTTATGAAAAGATTGGACAGCCTTCTCTGGTTGAAAGATGTAACTATCATTGGTATTTGTTTATTTTTTAAAGCCCTTACTGGTAAACTTCCCCTTTACATCACAGTGTTGGAATGGAATCTTGGAACCTAATTCTATACGTTCGGGTTTGCTCTAAACTAGGAAAAACAGCTTTTTCCTTTGATGCGTCCAGCACCTGGAATGCCCTCCAATTGACTATGAAGCTGAAGGCTCTTCCTTCTTTTGCTGCATTTAAAAGTATGATCTCCGACCACTGTGTGTTGACCAGTGTTGTAGTCTCGAGTCTCGAGTCCCCAGTGTTCAAATCCGAGTTCAAGTCCAAGTCACCAAAGAAGAGCCTGAGTCGAGTCCAAGTGTAGACCCTCCGCCTCGCCCCAGTTTTCTCATGGCCACGCCTCACCTGCAGACCCTCCACCTCTCTACGCCTCACCTGGTAGACTCTCCACGCCTCACCTGGTAGACTCTCCACCTCTCTACGCCTCACCTGGTAGACCCTCCACCTCTCTACGCCTCACCTGGTAGACTCTCCACGCCTCACCTGGTAGACTCTCCACCTCTCTACGCCTCACCTGGTAGACCCTCCACCTCTCTACGCCTCACCTGGTAGACTCTCCACGCCTTACCTGGTAGACTCTCCACCTCTCTACGCCTCACCTGGTAGACCCTCCACCTCTCTACGCCTCACCTGGTAGACTCTCCACCTCTCTACGCCCATTGTACCCATTCTGCAATCTGTTAATAAAATTTTCATTCAATCAATCAATCTGCACGGTGATTGATTGAATGAAAATGTTATTAACAGATTGCAGAATGGGTACAATACAGTACGGCTCAATACACACAATTGTTAAGGGGATGCAGACCAGAGAAAGACTTTCGTCTTGTTTACATCAGGGTCCCCCATTTTCAATTCATAATGAATTTTAAGTAATTGCTCTGTGCAATCCATTCTTTGTGGATCTAGCAGACTAGATAGAATTCACTATTTGATCTAAAATGCACACTTCTCTCGGTATGCATGCTGTGTATGAATGGAGAGGAACCATAGAGAATACATTAGAGGGACTGCCCACAGAGAATACATTAGAGGAGACATTGCTCTTGCATTGGGGTGAAAATGCAGAACTATTCTCAAATCTCCATAACAACCAGTATTGTGTCATCGTTGAACCCTTGTACTGATGAACCATAATGATGAACGTCCGTTCAGCTGTATTTGCAGTTGTAAAATCACTCCAAATCAATCAACAATACTCTTAAGGTACCATTAAGATAATAAAGGTTGAAAACATTGTTCCTCTGAAAACGTCCCCCCTTTCATATCTCATGAACTGTTTGTTGTAGAGACTTACATTGGTCAGGGGTGTCTTTTTACACAGAGGGCCAGATTTGGTAACCTGATGGTACCTGGCTGTTCTGAGCGACGCCAAAAAAGGTTCAGTTGATAGTCTGTCAAAGGAGAATATGAACGAATTATTCTAACCCATTCTACCCTTATTCTCTGGCCTTACATACTTATTCACAACATCACAGGGTTTCTTTCCCCCGCAGGGTTTGATTTGTATGAGGGAATGAGTGGAGATGGTTTTGCAGCTTGCATAAGGCCATCATAAAAGAGAATAGAAAGAATGTGAAGAACTGAAGAGATTAACTGAATAAATCCATCCCTCTTATCTGTCCCTTATTTGACTCTGGAGGTCAAGTAGTTTTTCTGAAATGTTCATACCATCATTGCACATCAGTGTTTGTGTAGTTATCTTTCTTCCAGCATGGCTGCCTGTAATATAGCAACCATTATTTTGTGCGAGAGACAATGGTTGCTGTGTGCAAAAACAATGGTCGCTATGTGTTGATTTATGAGAAATATATCAACAACCACATAATAATTGGGTGTCTTATAACTGGATCTTGTAAATAATTAATAGTAGAATAGCAATAGCGTGCTTTTCCAGTGTGTTAACTCCTCTACCACTGCACAGAAATTAGGCATTTGCTGGAAGATAAAGAACTACACAAACATCCAGTGCAAGGCCTCTGTTCCTAAAATAAGCAAATGGGGGGGGGGGGAATCTAAATCCGCCCCCTGCTACTCACTTGTCTCTTGATGTCTTTCTTCGATTCTCTGTGCCATAGTGTTGAAAGCAAGGCAAACATTTGTAACCTGCTTCTTTTCAGAGCAAATTTTATCCACAGTAGGCCTACACAGTATTTGCCCTCTGCAAAAGGCTTTCCATGTTTTGCAATTATCATCACCACTTCATAACTAGCCCTGGTAGTGATTAGTGATTATCATCACCACTTCATAACTAGCCCTGGTAGTGTTTAGTGATTGATTAGCATCACCACTTCATATAGCCCTGGTAGTGTTTAGTGATTAGCATCGTGTTTAGTGATTAGCATAGCCACTTCATAACTAGCCCTGGTATAGTGATTAGTGATTATCATTACCACTTCATAACTAGCCCTGGTAGTGTTTAGTGATTGATTAGCATCCACCACTTCATAACTAGCCCTGGTAGTGATTAGTGATTAGCATCGCCACTTCATAACTAGCCCTGGTAGTGATTAGTGATTAGCATCGCCACTTCATAACTAGCCCTGGTAGTGTTTAGCATCGCCACTTCATAACTAGCCCTGGTAGTGTTTAGTGATTAGCATCACCACTTCATAACTAGCCCTGGTAGTGTTTAGTGATTAGCATAGCCACTTCATAACTAGCCCTGGTAGTGTTTAGCATCGCCACTTCATAACTAGCCCTGGTAGTGTTTAGTGATTAGCATCACCACTTCATAACTAGCCCTGGTAGTGTTTAGTGATTAGCATAGCCACTTCATAACTAGCCCTGGCAGTGTTTAGTGATTAGCATCGTTAGCCTTGGTAGTGTTTAGTGATTAGCGTCGTTAGCCCTGGTAGTGTTTTCTTTTGACTCCTTCACCTGTGTAAAAAGCCGCTGCTGGGATGCTAGGCTAGCTTCCAGCTGTTTCACTTTTTCCACCCATTCACTGCAAGACAATCGCTGGTATGAATTATGCTTAGTCCCGTAATATCTTTTCACAATGAACTCTTTCATAGCATCGACGGTCTCTTGGTAAATTAGACTCGAAATGTATGTTGCTAGGCAACCATCTGTTTTCTTGTTTACTATCTTTTCACTGATGTTTTAAAATGCTGTGAAGCACTCTGTGCACTCGTGCTGAGAAGGGCTTTGCTTGGTTGATCAATAAGTCAATACCTTTATAATTCATAAAGGCTAGACTAAGTGGATTTATTTAGCTATAACTCTCTATTAGAATAAGGGGTTGGATAGAGAGGTGGAGACGTGACTCAGAAAGCTGTACTGGGGGCGGCTAGGTGGTGCAGTGGGCAAGGCGCTCACCACCAATGCGGGAGACGCTGGGTTCGAGCCCAGCTCTCCGCATTGCTATCAGCTTGGCTGGTCGTTCATACTAATACAATTGGCAGTATTAGGGGGTGGGAAGCTGATGGGTGGGGATCGGACGTTGTGGACAGCGACTCCTACAGGTCGGTTGGTGCGCCTGCGCAGCAGAATCAGGAAGCGACGGGGGCGGCGTGCCCTCCAAACGCAGACCCCCGACGCTGAGAGATCGCGCTGTGCAGGTGAAAAGATGCGACTGCTGCTTCCTCGAGTACCGGAGGGGACATGTGATGTAAGGCTTCGTCCACATTGCAGCCGGCTTGTGGGAGGCATGGCCTAACAGCGTTCGAGACAGGGGAGGGTAGAATTGGACGATACGAAATTGGGATGGGAGAAAAATAGAAAATGGGAGAAAAAAAGTAGATACAAAAAAATTAAAAGCTGTACTGGTTTAGTGTGGTTGGTACGGCGCCCACAAACAAGCAACAACTCCTACTGATGTGATAGCTTAGGGGGGGGAATTATAAACTGAAACAAGTCTCTCAAAGAAGAATTCTCTGAGTGATCTGTATGTCCAGCCTTTTCTCTTAACATGCTTCCCTCATCATCTTAAAAAGCTGTGTGACATACATTATTGATAAGATGTGTTTATACACGTACTACAGATGTCTAATAATAATAATAATAAATTGAATTTGTATTGCACTTTTTGTTCTCCGGGATCCCAAAGTGCTACAGGGTTAAAACATAGTTAAAAAAATTAAATAGTTATTAGTAAAACAAATAAAATACAGAATAAAAATAAGATAAAAATAGAACATAGTTAAAAACATAGTATAAACAGAACATTTAAAACAACAGCACAAGAAAATAAAAATAAAAAGCTAACAGTCAAAGGCCTTTTTAAACAGATAGTAGTGTAGTGAGTGGAGGATGGGGGTTATGTGCTCGTGTTTACGGACTCTCATCAGGATCCTGGCAGCGCTGTTCTGGATGTATTGCAGCTTTTGGATGCTCTTGCCGGGAATCCGATGAAGAGTCCGTTACAGTAGTCCAGTCTTGAGGAGATAAAGGCATGGACAAGCTTCTCTGCGTCTGACAGGGTTAAAGTGGGACGGAGTTTTGATATATTTTTTAGGTGATAGAATGAGGTCTTGCAGAGGTGTTTTATGTGGATGTTGAAGGTCAGGTGGGGGTCAAATCGAACCCCCAGATTTGTGACTGAGGGGGAGAGGGGGATTACCTGGCCGTCAAAGGTGATATGTGATATGGATGAACAATGTGAACTTATAGAGAACATTTTTTTTTTCTTGTTGTGTTTCTCCCCCTCAGCTCCTTGTTCTAAAGGCATGTCCTCAACTGAAGAGACTCTTGATCGCCTGACAGCCTGATGGCACGTTGTACAATGATTTAGTTTGGACTATGTGGACTGAATGGCAGCTGTGAATTTGTCTCTTACACAAAGCCATGTAAGAATACTGCTGTATATGTGCCTGTCCGTTTTTAAGACATGACATATGTTTAGGCTCGAAGGGGGGAGGTTGTTTAGTACATTTCCATTGTTGTTGTTGTGCTGTTGTTGTTGTGCATGTATGGTGTCTTGTAGTGGGGAGTTGGGAGTGTGTCTGTTTTGTCTATACATGTGTTAAAACGTTGAATAAGAACAATATCACGATGTGTTCATATGATAGACTATGCTTATCAATACCATTTAACTTGAACCTGTGTCCGACTCCAATTGAGTAAGATAACCTCGGATTGTCGAACAATAGACGAGGTTCAAGTAAGACCCGACTGGTAGAGAAAGAAAAGAGAAGCTCAACTTTTGTAATAAAAAGTTTTAAAAAAGCGATTTAGTGACGAGTTAAGTTATGGAAAACAGAGGTTATTGTAATATTCATGCTTTGAATATATCTTTACTATATTATTCATGCTGTGAATATATCATTTACGACAGGCGCGCCAGGCGCACCTTGCTTATGTATACCTGACCAGGGGTCCTGACAGTCAGTTGGCTGCCAGCCGTGAATGGAGTTACACTCATGCTGAATGATACTTACCTTTGAATAAATATATAAACGCTATCTCTTCGTCCTGAAGATTATTCTATATAAATCGAATACGACATGGTGTCAGAAGCAGGATGAACATGGATATCAACGGAGTCCCGTCGCCACGGATGAATTGGGATTCTCTGGACTTACCGGGAGAATGGAAGAAGTTCAGGCAGCATGCAGAGTTGATGTTTTCGGGCCCACTCAAGAAGAAAGGAGAGGACGAGAAATGTAGCTACCTGCTATTGTGGAGCGGAGAAAGAGGGAGAGACATTCACAACACATGGACTCTCAGTGAAGATGAAGCAAAGGTATTGAAGAACTACTATGACAATTTCGAAGCATACGTACTTCCAAGGAGGAACACAATTTTCGCCAGGTACAAATTCCATGAGAAAACCCAGCAACCGAGCGAGTCATTCGAACAATTTGTCACTGCATTGAAACTACTGGTGAAAGACTGTGCATATGTGAACAATGATGAGATGGTTAGAGACCGCATAGTGTTTGGCATACACTCAGCAAAAGCTAGCACAATCACAGATAAAGAGCTTTACTGGCGCCACGAGCAGCGCGCAGGAGCAGCTCGTGCACGAGGTGCACAGACATGAACAGAAGTATAGCGCTCAGAGATATCGCCCCAGAGCAGAGTGGACAGAGAGAGCGAACAGAGCGAGCGACACAGACACACGTAAGAACTGTGGATACTGTGGGGGTAGAGCTCACAAGGAAGGGGATAACTGTGTAGCTAGGGGAAAACAGTGCACGAAGTGTGGAAAATGGAACCACTTTGCCAAAGTCTGCAGGGCCGGTAGCTTCCAGAAAAAGTCAGTACACGAGATTAGCATGCGCTCTGAGTCAGGAGAAGAGTCAGACGAACTGTATGTAGACACCGTGACAGACAGACGGTTTGATGCAACAGAACAAGCGTTCGCAGACATACAAGTAGGAAAACAGGGCACAGAGCTTAAATTTAAGTTAGACACAGGTGCACAAGTAAATGTAATTCCTTTGCGAGAGTATCACAGTTTACAAGATAAACGAAAAATACAGCCTACTTCACGCAGACTGACAGGATATGGTGGAGAGAAGCTAGTGGTAAAGGGCACATGCACGTTAAAGTGTAAATACAAAGAGCGTGGCATGTTGTTAGACTTTTACATAGTAGACACTCAGGCACCCCCAGTTCTAGGTTTACAGGCATGCCTGAATATGGACCTCATTAAACTAGTATTGTCAGTAAATGCACACACAGATAAACAGACCATCATGGAAGAATACCACGACGTGTTTAAAGGGATAGGACTATTCCCAGGAGAGTGTCACATCCATATAGACCCAGACGCCACGCCAGTAGTCTGCCCACTGAGAAGGACACCGATCGCCCTGCGTGGCCGACTAAAGAAGGAGCTACAGAGTATGGAAGACACACAGATCATCGCTAGAGTCATCGAACCGACGGAGTGGGTCAGTGCACTGGTCATTGTTGAGAAACCACGCACAGGCAAGCTCAGACTATGTTTGGATCCCAAGGAGCTAAACAAGGCTATCAAGCGCCCGCACTACCCTCTGCCGACACTAGAGGACATCACACCCAGACTAACAGGCGCACGCTATTTCAGCGTACTGGATGCAAGGTCGGGATACTGGTCCATCAAGCTCTCCACAGAATCATCGAAGCTGACGACGTTCAACACACCGTTTGGACGTTACAGATTCCTACGATTACCATTTGGGCTCGCTTCTGCCCAGGACGAGTTCCAACGAAAAATCGACGAGACATACGAGGGACTGAACGGAGTAGCAGCTATAGTAGACGACATCCTTGTATATGGCGCGACCAGAGAGGAACACGATAAGAACCTACATGCAATGATGGTGAGATCACGGGAGAGAGGCGTTCGGCTCAATGCAGACAAGTGCACCATCGGAGCCACCGAAGTGAGCTACTTCGGGCACATCCTTTCAGCTGACGGCATGAAGCCTGACCCAGGCAAGATAGCTGCCATCAAGGAGATGGAGGCGCCAAAGAGCCGTGCAGAACTGGAGACCGTGCTAGGTATGGTCAACTATCTGGCGAAATTCGCCCCGAGCCTCTCCGAGATCAACGCACCCATGAGACAGCTGCTTAAACAATCGAATGAGTTCCTGTGGGATGCGCAGCACGACGCTGCATTCCAAAAGATGAAAGACATACTTACCAGTGAACCTGGGCCAGTCCTCATCTACTTTGACCCAGATAAGGAGCTCAGCTTACAAGTGGACGCATCAAAGTATGGTCTGGGTGCTGTGCTGATGCAGGAAGGAAGGCCCATTAGCTACGCATCCAGATCACTCACGGACAGCGAGGTCAACTACGCACAAATCGAAAAAGAGATGTACGCAGTCCTTTATGGATTCAAACGTTTCCACCAATATGCCTACGGTCGCCATGTTATGGTGCAATCTGACCACAAGCCCCTGGAGTCGATCATGAAGAAGCCGATCGCCGCAGCCCCACCGCGGTTACAGAGGATGATACTACAACTACACAAGTACAACTTCACGATCGTGCACCGCCCTGGGAAAGACATCCCAGTAGCCGACACGCTGTCCAGGAAATCACTCACCTCTCACGACGACGGTCTCAGTGAAGGGATGGACCTTCAGGTACACATGGTGTACAACAGCTTACCTGTACACGACGACAGGCTACAGGAGATCAGAGAAACAACAGACAATGACACACAGCTAAAGCTGCTCAGCCAGGCTATCCTGGAGGGATGGCCTGAGGAAAGGAAACAATGCCCCCAGAACATCACCGAATACTGGAATCACAGAGATGAACTATCCAAGACGAATGGAATAATTTTCAAAGGGGAGAAAATAGTCATCCCTACCAGCCTCAGAGGAGAGATGCTGATCAAGATCCATGCAGGCCACATGGGAATGGAAAAATGCAAACTGAGAGCACGAGACATCATGTTCTGGCCTGGAATGGGTAGACATATAGAGCAAGTCGTGGAGAAGTGCTCAATATGCCAAGAGCGCCGCCCATCAAACACCAAGGAGCCCATGATGCCTCATCGTATCCCAGACCGCCCCTGGCAGGTTGTAGGGACAGATCTCTTTAACTGGAACAACCAGGACTATGTTGTGACCGTCAACTACTACAGCAGATTCTTCGAACTAGACAGACTTCACAGCACCACATCGGCAGCTGTTGTCCACAAGCTAAAGGCAGCCTGTGCCAGGCATGGCGTCCCAGAGACCATAGTCTCAGACAACGGACCACAATACAAGTCTAAAGAGTTCGAGGCATTCGCCAAGTCGTGGGAGTTTACACACGTCACGTCAAGCCCACACTATCCGCAAAGCAACGGACTAGCGGAGAGAACCGTGAAGACGGCAAAATCACTCATGGACAAGGCTAAGGCAGACGGAAGAGACCCGTACCTAAGCCTCCTGGAATATCGTAACACCCCAGTCGACAACTTCAAATCGCCGGCACAGCTGTTGATGAGCCGCAGGCTACGCTCAACCCTCCCGAGCACCAACCAACAGCTGCGGCCAGGGGTAGTAAGCCAAAAAGATGGACATGACAAGCGAGTGCAGAGACAAAAGCACCAGAAGAAATACTATGACAGGTCAGCCAGACCGCTGCCCCCACTACAGTGTGGTGAATCTGTCAGGCTACAAGAACTTGGACGCTGGAGGCCAGCAGTAGTCATACAACCAGCCGACACTGCGCGGTCATACCACGTTCGCACCCAAGATGGACGCGAATACCGCCGCAACCGCAGGCACCTGAGGGACACAAAAGAGGAACACTTCCAGGACAGCGACGGTATGCCAAGTCCAGAGTGCGTCGATCAACCGCCGGAGACCAACGACCCTGAACTGTCAAAGGACTCAGAAGAGAACTCAGCTTCATACTACACCAGATCCGGCCGAGCAGTGAAGCCTCGGGACATTTTAGACCTATAAATGTACAGGGTGCAGGCGGATCGCTGCCCTATTATAACACCATTTGCCCAATTGAAAAAAAAAAAAAAAAAAAAAAAAGGGGGTGGTGAAATGTAACAAATATTAATGTATGCTGAAATGATGACTTACTATATGTGTTGAATCTATGACCTACTTACCTTGCTTAATTGTCGATATTTTCCCATTTTGTTAGCAAGCTACTTCTACAAATAAGAACTGCATATGGTAAGAGTGTTGAGACACGACCAAATAAGCCATGAATACATACCTTATTCACAGCTGAAGTATTCAAATATTAAAGCAGACTATCCAGAATAAGAGGGCACACAATACGAACTGTAATACCTTGATACATGAATCTTTATGTTTAACATATTATTCCTACCTGTTTACATTGCCTGGTCCTGACACAGGTAACGCACTTGTTATTGTTTACAAAGAAACTCTTACAGAGTATTGCACAACCCTTCTTAATTTCAATTTTGTTCATAGCTTATTAAGCTTTCTTTAAAAGAAGGAGGATGTAATATTCATGCTTTGAATATATCTTTACTATATTATTCATGCTGTGAATATATCATTTACGACAGGCGCGCCAGGCGCACCTTGCTTATGTATACCTGACCAGGGGTCCTGACAGTCAGTTGGCTGCCAGCCGTGAATGGAGTTACACTCATGCTGAATGATACTTACCTTTGAATAAATATATAAACGCTATCTCTTCATCCTGAAGATTATTCTATATAAATCGAATACGACAGTTATTGCTGAGGAAACATTTATTTCTGCCTCGATAACTTGCAATACGTCGTTAGCGCTTCCACACCATTAAATAGCTCTGAAAGATACAGTACAATGATGTTTTATTTCACACATAAATTACTTATTGTGGACTGTTAACGTCATAATAAGTATATTTTTTCAGTTCCAGAAGTATCATTTGATTTGTTACAAGTGTTTTAGGTCACCCACTCTGAGCACAGCCAACTCTCAGTAGGCTGAGGGGGCGTGGCCTTCTGTTCACTAGACTCTATAGATGCTCCTCCTCTCTTGAGTCCTCTCACTCAGCTAGATGTGACCGATGGGCCAATCAGAGTAGCTAGATGTGACTGATGGGCCAATCGCTATTATGCAATATTTCAGAGGAAGCAGATTGGATATCTTAAACGACTTGATTTAGTTGATATCCAGGGGGATAGTCATCATTTTCACAACAACAGTTATGAACATACGTACCTTCTGTAACAAGAAAATTGCAATGACAATTGTACTGTATTGTCAGTGTACTGTATCTTTAAAGCAGGAATATGCAACTAATACCTTTAATGTGGAGATTGTAGTGATTGTTAATTGTACATAATTCACCCACGGAACTATTGTTAGGAACAAGAGTTCCGCCCGAACATTATAGGAGGTGGCACTTCCTGCCACCACACACGAGTGGACTGCACGCAACGTAGCAGTAGCATGTTGTATGTGTGTACCAAATAAATGCTGTTCGCTCTAACTCGAGCTACCGTCTCCGACTCCCATCTCTCGGCACTACACTGGTGACCCCGACATTGGTCTCGCTGAAGTATCAGGGACCGGACCGAACATGGCAAACGATGCCGTTATTATTCGATTGCCGGAGTTTTGGGAGCGTTCTGCGGCGGCGTGGTTCGCGCAAACAGAGGCGCAGTTCGCCCTACGGGGGGTTGACGACGACGCCGCGAGATATTACCACGTCGTCTCGAGCCTCGGGAGCACGACAGCGGCGAGGACGGTAGGCTTCATAACAGCTCCGCCTGCCCGGTATAAATATGAGGTGTTTAAGACGCACCTACTCAGGATTTTTGAGTTGTCACCGTCTGAAATTGCAATGACAATTGTACTGTATTGTCAGTGTACTGTATCTTTAAAGCAGGAATATGCAACTAATACCTTTAATGTGGAGATTGTAGTGATTGTTAATTGTACATAATTCACCCACGGAACTATTGTTAGGAACAAGAGTTCCGCCCGAACATTATAGGAGGTGGCACTTCCTGCCACCACACACGAGTGGACTGCACGCAACGTAGCAGTAGCATGTTGTATGTGTGTACCAAATAAATGCTGTTCGCTCTAACTCGAGCTACCGTCTCCGACTCCCATCTCTCGGCACTACACTGGTGACCTCGACATTGGTCTCGCTGAAGTATCAGGGACCGGACCGAACATGGCAAACGATGCCGTTATTATTCGATTGCCGGAGTTTTGGGAGCGTTCTGCGGCGGCGTGGTTCGCGCAAACAGAGGCGCAGTTCGCCCTACGGGGGGTTGACGACGACGCCGCGAGATATTACCACGTCGTCTCGAGCCTCGGGAGCACGACAGCGGCGAGGACGGTAGGCTTCATAACAGCTCCGCCTGCCCGGTATAAATATGAGGCGTTTAAGACGCACCTACTCAGGATTTTTGAGTTGTCACCGTCTGAGCGGGCCCGACGCTTGCTGGATATACGTGGCTTGGGAGACAGCAAGCCGTCGGCGCATATGGAGATGATGCTGAACCTGCTGGGCGCCGAGCAGCCGAACTTTTTATTTAAAGAGCTGTTCCTCAGGCACATGCCGCCACGGGTACAGACGGCACTGGCCAATACAAACATTGTGGATCCCCGTGCTCTGGCAGGGGAGGCAGATCGGTTCTACCTGGCCACTCGACACTTTACCCCAGGGCTAATAGCCTCGACTCGCGGTTACACGCCGCAGGGGGGAGGGGCGAGGAAGAACAGGAGCAGCGCTGCCGCAGGCCTGTGTTATTACCACACACGTTTCGGCGCGAGGGCGACAAGATGCCGTTCCCCTTGCACTTTCGTCATGACGCATAAACGCAGACACCTGCGCCCGGTAGCAGCGGTGAGCGCAGGTGTGTCGAACCGGCTGCTTTTCATTAGAGACACACTCTCCGGTTGCAAATTCCTCTGCGACACCGGAGCTCAGAGGAGCGTCCTGCCAGCTACAAAAGAGGACACCGCCGGCGATGATAGAGGTCCACGCCTGACGACCGCCAACGATACCCCTATCCGCACCTACGGTACAAGGACCGTGGAACTGTGTTTTGGGGGCCAGCGGTTCACGTGGGACTGCATCACGGCCGACATTTCGTTCCCACTACTCGGGGCAGATTTCCTGGGTGCACACGGTCTCCTCGTGGACATTAGGCATGGCCGCCTAATAAATGCACAGACACGGGCTTCGTTGGCATGTGTCCGCGATGAGGCGACATACGGCGGCCTTCTTACAGCTTTCACCGACCACGAACCCCTCACGTTTTCCGAGTCAAAGGTAGCGGAGCCATGGTCGGCACGACAAGAGCTCACGTACGATTCCGAGTGCGCCGCGAGACACGTCGCCGAGATGCCCAACGTCGTCGTCGGAGCTGTACAGCCGGACCTCGACTACGTCAACAGGGGCTCGGAACAGGCCTCCGACCACGACATCCAGGCCCTCAGGACTGCAGATTCCAGTCTACGCCTGGAGGACGTCGCGATTGGTCGCTCGGGTCCGACGCTGCTGAATGACCTATCCACCGGACACCCTAGCCCACAGGCCCCTGAGGACTGGCGAAGGCTCGCCTTTGAGGTGGGGTACAACCACCACAAGATTGAGCCCGCCCACGTAGACATTTCCCAGCCCTTAGAGCTGGCCCTCTCCCCCCGCCGAGGCCGTCCGCCGCTACCCCGGGACCCGCCGACGACGGAGCCGCTGTTGGCCTCGTCGACGTCTGTGCCCCCGGGTGTCGGGGAGGACACGGGCGCTTGCGCCGCCCCTACCTCCCCGCCCCTGGCTTTCCGCACTCACCGTGGCCGGTTCATGCCCCCGGGCGCCGTGGAGGGCGCAAGCGCTTGCACCGCGCCCCCGGTTGTCCGCTCACGCCGCGGCCGGGTGGTTGTCTCTCCCCGCCGTGGAGATTTTGACCATGGGTGAATTCTGGGGGGGCTTGTGTAGTGATTGTTAATTGTACATAATTCACCCACGGAACTATTGTTAGGAACAAGAGTTCCGCCCGAACATTATAGGAGGTGGCACTTCCTGCCACCACACACGAGTGGACTGCACGCAACGTAGCAGTAGCATGTTGTATGTGTGTACCAAATAAATGCTGTTCGCTCTAACTCGAGCTACCGTCTCCGACTCCCATCTCTCGGCACTACAAGATAAACATATTTATACGTTCTGGTCAACCAATCAATCACGAGGGTCACGATGGGTCACAACATATTCTATTAAGGAAATAGTCCACAACAGTGTTGGTTACATGTACATGGTCTAAAAGTGATGATGGGTCATAATGTAATCCTTTATATTTATAAATGAGCTTGGGCTAACTTTATGTTTCAAGACATGCTCAGGTTTCCAACTTGATTGTGGGGTGACATCACCATCTATTGGTCAAATATAGTACACCACTACCTCAAGGAGGAGGAGAGAGAGAGAGAGTGAGAGAGAGAGAGAGAGAGAGAGAGAGAGAGAGAGAGAGGGAAGAAGGGAAGAAGGGAGAGAGAGGGGACGGGAAAGAGGATGACTGAACGCTGAGCGTTTGATAGAAGCGGAGAGAAATGAGCACATTGTGAGATGAGAGGAGGTGAGGAAGTAAAAAGAAGCGAGGAGGAAATGACGAGCCTTGAGGAGCAATTTAGCGACTGAGGGAGCGGGTGAGGAGGAGGAGGGGGGGGGAGGCTTTAGAAATCCAAAAGGACAGTGTTTTCCTCGCTCTTCTTCATGGGCTCGCCTGACGTGCCAGATATATGCAGCTCTGTGGAGCTGCTAACCAGCGCTGCTGCCAGGGCCGTCGGGGCCGGGGTGTATATCACAGCCGCGGAGCGCGAGGGGGAGAGGGAGTGAGGGAGGACTGGCAGCGGGGGGCGCGGGCAGGATGATGGATCACCACCCTGGGAGTTTAGGAAGGCCTTGATATCAAAGTGGTTTACACTTTCTGGCACCGCCCCTGGCTACGCATGCACATTGGTTTGTTTGTTTGTTTGTGTGCACGTGCGTGCGTGCGTAATGCGTGGATGTTTCTTTCTTTGCGTGTGTGGCTATAATGTGGAGATAAGGCTGCTGAGTTATTAGCCTTGCCGGGATAAAAGGTCGCCGGTGGAACATACAGCACCAACCAAACCCCTCGTTCCCATAAACATAATCCTTATGGACAATATACTGTACATGCAGCATGGCCTAGATATACTGAACGCAACTGCTGAGAGGGAGGGAGAGAGAGAGAGAGGGAGAGAGAGAGAGAGAGGGATAGGGGGGGAGAGAGAGAGGGGGGGAGAGAGAGAGAGGGGGATGGAGAGAGAGGGGGGAGAGGAGAGAGAGGGATAGGGATTGAGAGAGCGAGGGGGAGGGATGGAGAGATAGGAGAAAGAGGGAGAGGTATGGAGAGAACGAGAGGAGGGAGAGGGATGGATAGAGATATAGGAGGGAGAGGGATGATAGAGAGATAGGAGAGGTATGGAGAGAACGAGAGGAGAGAGGGATGGAGAGAGATAGATAGGAGAAAGAGGGAGAGGGATGGATAGAGAGATAGGAGAGAGAGGGAGAAATAGAGGGGGGAGGGATGGAGAGAGATAGGAGAAATGGGGAGAGGTATGGAGAGAATGAGAGGAGGGAGAGGGATGGATAGAGATATAGGAGAGAGAGGGAGAGGGATGATAGAGAGATAGGAGAGAGAGGGAGAGGTATGGAGAGAACGAGAGGAGAAAGAGGGATGGAGAGAGAAATAGGAGAAAGAGGGAGAGGTATGGAGAGAACGAGAGGAGAGAGAGGGATGGAGAGAGAGATGGAGAGAGAGACAAAGACTGTTTCCACAAACATGTTGTTAGTGCTTTTCAAACTTTTTTCTGGAGACAAAGATAGAACCATCAGCTAAAACTGTGACAGACACAGATACACAGTGATTAGTGATCATGGCTTTGAACTGTGTATAGGTTAGAACAGTATTGATCTTTAACCCTTCTGAGTGTGTCTGTTTACATCATTTTTTTTTATCCACTTTTTTCTCCTCCTATTTTTCTTGTATTTTCCTCCCATCCCAATTTAGTCGTTATGCCAATTCCCCCCTCCCCTTCCTGGTCGTTGAGCGCATTTTCCCCCTACTTGCCGGTCTAGGGAGCCCTGAAGTCTATCACATGCTTCCTCCGATACATAGGAGACAGCCAGCAGCCTCTTTTCACCTGGCAGCGAGGACTCTCACTGGGGAAGTGTAACGCGTGGGAGAGCACACTACCTCACCCAGATCCCTTCCTCGCTGTGCAGGCGCCCTGACCGACCTGTAGGAGTAGCTGTTTACAACGACCAGATTACCACCCACCGGTTTCCCTCCCGCTGACACTGCCGATAGACCTGTCTCAAACCCTGCCCTCTTTTCTTGATCCTCCAATCACAGCTGTGACAGCTGTGATTGGAGGATCAAGAAAAGGGGCAGGGTTTGAGACAGGTCTATTGTGTCAGTATGACGACCGGCCAAGCCGGAGGCACCGCTGACAGCTGGATTCGATACCAGTGTCTCTGTGGTGGTAGACAGACGCTTAGTCCGCTGCGCTAACCAAGCCGCACCTGTTTACATCATTTGATATGGATGAGTGATTTGATCTATGTGTGTGTGTGTGTGTGTGTGTGTGTGTGTGTGTGTGTGTGTGTGTGTGTGTGGTGTGTGTGTGTGTGTGTGTAGGTTTGTGTGTGTGGGTGTGTGTGTGTGTGTGTGTGTGTGTGTGTGTGTGTGTGTGTGTGTGTGTGTGTGTGTGTGTGTGAGAGAGTGTGTGTGTGTGTGTGTGCATGCACGTGTGTTTGTGTGTGTGCATGTGTGTTTGTGCATGTATGTCTGTTTGTGTGCGTGCCTGTGTGTGTGGGCGTGTGTCTCTGTAGAGTGTATACCATGTGGTTATGGTTACAAAGACTTTGGGTAGCAAAGCATTTCAGACGTGTCTCGTGCTTCTAGTGAAGTGACACATAATCTAGTGAGTTCTATAATAAAACACATAGAGTTCTATAATAAAACACATAGAGTTCTATAATAAAACACATAGAGTTCTATAATAAAAAACATAGAGTTCTATAATAAAACACATAGTCTAGTGAGTTCTATAATAAAACACATAGAGTTCTATAATAAAACACATAGAGTTCTATAATAAAACACATAGTCTAGTGAGTTCTATAATAAAACACATAGAGTTCTATAATAAAACACATAGTCTAGTGAGTTCTATAATAAAACACATAGAGTTCTATAATAAAACACATAGAGTTCTATAATAAAACACATAGAGTTCTATAATAAAAAACATAGAGTTCTATAATAAAACACATAGTCTAGTGAGTTCTATAATAAAACACATAGAGTTCTATAATAAAACACATAGAGTTCTATAATAAAACACATAGTCTAGTGAGTTCTATAATAAAACACATAGAGTTCTATAATAAAACACATAGTCTAGTGAGTTCTATAATAAAACACATAGAGTTCTATAATAAAACACATAGTCTAGTGAGTTCTATAATAAAACACATAGTCTAGTGAGTTCTATAATAAAACACATAGTCTAGTGAGTTCTATAATAAAACACATAGAGTTCTATAATAAAACACATAGAGTTCTATAATAAAACACATAGTCTAGTGAGTTCTATAATAAAACACATAGAGTTCTATAATAAAACACATAGTCTAGTGAGTTCTATAATAAAACACATAGAGTTCTATAATAAAACACATAGTCTAGTGAGTTCTATAATAAAACACATAGTCTAGTGAGTTCTATAATAAAACACATAGTCTAGTGAGTTCTATAATAAAACACATAGAGTTCTATAATAAAACACATAGAGTTCTATAATAAAACACATAGAGTTCTATAATAAAACACATAGAGTTCTATAATAAAAAACATAGAGTTCTATAATAAAACACATAGTCTAGTGAGTTCTATAATAAAACACATAGAGTTCTATAATAAAACACATAGAGTTCTATAATAAAACACATAGTCTAGTGAGTTCTATAATAAAACACATAGAGTTCTATAATAAAACACATAGTCTAGTGAGTTCTATAATAAAACACATAGAGTTCTATAATAAAACACATAGAGTTCTATAATAAAACACATAGAGTTCTATAATAAAAAACATAGAGTTCTATAATAAAACACATAGTCTAGTGAGTTCTATAATAAAACACATAGAGTTCTATAATAAAACACATAGTCTAGTGAGTTCTATAATAAAACACATAGAGTTCTATAATAAAACACATAGTCTAGTGAGTTCTATAATAAAACACATAGTCTAGTGAGTTCTATAATAAAACACATAGTCTAGTGAGTTCTATAATAAAACACATAGAGTTCTATAATAAAACACATAGAGTTCTATAATAAAACACATAGAGTTCTATAATAAAACACATAGAGTTCTATAATAAAACACAGAGTTCTATAATAAAACACATAGTCTAGTGAGTTCTATAATAAAACACATAGAGTTCTATAATAAAACACATAGAGTTCTATAATAAAACACATAGAGTTCTATAATAAAACACATAGAGTTCTATAATAAAACACATAGAGTTCTATAATAAAACACATAGTCTAGTGAGTTCTATAATAAAACACATAGAGTTCTATAATAAAACACATAGAGTTCTATAATAAAACACATAGTCTAGTGAGTTCTATAATAAAACACATAGAGTTCTATAATAAAACACATAGAGTTCTATAATAAAACACATAGTCTAGTGAGTTCTATAATAAAACACATAGAGTTCTATAATAAAACACATAGAGTTCTATAATAAAACACATAGTCTAGTGAGTTCTATAATAAAACACATAGTCTAGTGAGTTCTATAATAAAACACATAGTCTAGTGAGTTCTATAATAAAACACATAGTCTAGTGAGTTCTATAATAAAACACATAGTCTAGTGAGTTCTATAATAAAACACATAGTCTAGTGAGTTCTATAATAAAACACATAGTCTAGTGAGTTCTATAATAAAACACATAGAGTTCTATAATAAAACACATAGAGTTCTATAATAAAACACATAGAGTTCTAAAATAAAACACATAGAGTTCTATAATAAAACACATAGAGTTCTATAATAAAACACATAGTCTAGTGAGTTCTATAATAAAACACATAGAGTTCTATAATAAAACACATAGAGTTCTATAATAAAACACATAGTCTAGTGAGTTCTATAATAAAACACATAGAGTTCTATAATAAAACACATAGAGTTCTATAATAAAACACATAGAGTTCTATAATAAAACACATAGAGTTCTATAATAAAAAACATAGAGTTCTATAATAAAACACATAGTCTAGTGAGTTCTATAATAAAACACATAGAGTTCTATAATAAAACACATAGAGTTCTATAATAAAACACATAGTCTAGTGAGTTCTATAATAAAACACATAGAGTTCTATAATAAAACACATAGTCTAGTGAGTTCTATAATAAAACACATAGAGTTCTATAATAAAACACATAGTCTAGTGAGTTCTATAATAAAACACATAGAGTTCTATAATAAAACACATAGTCTAGTGAGTTCTATAATAAAACACATAGAGTTCTATAATAAAACACATAGAGTTCTATAATAAAACACATAGTCTAGTGAGTTCTATAATAAAACACATAGTCTAGTGAGTTCTATAATAAAACACATAGTCTAGTGAGTTCTATAATAAAACACATAGTCTAGTGAGTTCTATAATAAAACACATAGTCTAGTGAGTTCTATAATAAAACACATAGTCTAGTGAGTTCTATAATAAAACACATAGTCTAGTGAGTTCTATAATAAAACACATAGAGTTCTATAATAAAACACATAGAGTTCTATAATAAAACACATAGAGTTCTAAAATAAAACACATAGAGTTCTATAATAAAACACATAGAGTTCTATAATAAAACACATAGTCTAGTGAGTTCTATAATAAAACACATAGAGTTCTATAATAAAACACATAGAGTTCTATAATAAAACACATAGTCTAGTGAGTTCTATAATAAAACACATAGAGTTCTATAATAAAACACATAGAGTTCTATAATAAAACACATAGAGTTCTATAATAAAACACATAGAGTTCTATAATAAAAAACATAGAGTTCTATAATAAAACACATAGTCTAGTGAGTTCTATAATAAAACACATAGAGTTCTATAATAAAACACATAGAGTTCTATAATAAAACACATAGTCTAGTGAGTTCTATAATAAAACACATAGAGTTCTATAATAAAACACATAGTCTAGTGAGTTCTATAATAAAACACATAGAGTTCTATAATAAAACACATAGTCTAGTGAGTTCTATAATAAAACACATAGAGTTCTATAATAAAACACATAGTCTAGTGAGTTCTATAATAAAACACATAGAGTTCTATAATAAAACACATAGATTTCTATAATAAAACACATAGTCTAGTGAGTTCTATAATAAAACACATAGTCTAGTGAGTTCTATAATAAAACACATAGTCTAGTGAGTTCTATAATAAAACACATAGAGTTCTATAATAAAACACATAGAGTTCTATAATAAAACACATAGTCTAGTGAGTTCTATAATAAAACACATAGAGTTCTATAATAAAACACATAGTCTAGTGAGTTCTATAATAAAACACATAGAGTTCTATAATAAAACACATAGAGTTTTATAATAAAAAACAGAGTTCTATAATAAAACACATAGTTATATAATAAAACACAGTTCTATAATAAAACACATAGTCTAGTGAGTTCTATAATAAAACACATAGAGTTCTATAATAAAACACATAGAGTTCTATAATAAAACACATAGAGTTCTATAATAAAACACATAGAGTTCTATAATAAAACACATAGAGTTCTATAATAAAACACATAGAGTTCTATAATAAAACACATAGAGTTCTATAATAAAACACATAGTCTAGTGAGTTCTATAATAAAACACATAGAGTTCTATAATAAAACACATAGAGTTTTATAATAAAAAACAGAGTTCTATAATAAAACACATAGAGTTATATAATAAAACACAGAGTTCTATAATAAAACACATAGTCTAGTGAGTTCTATAATAAAACACATAGAGTTCTATAATAAAACACATAGAGTTCTATAATAAAACACATAGAGTTCTATAATAAAACACATAGAGTTCTATAATAAAACACATAGAGTTCTATAATAAAACACATAGAGTTCTATAATAAAACACATAGAGTTCTATAATAAAACACATAGTCTAGTGAGTTCTATAATAAAACACATAGAGTTCTATAATAAAACACATAGTCTAGTGAGTTCTATAATAAAACACATAGAGTTCTATAATAAAACACATAGAGTTCTATAATAAAACACATAGAGTTCTATAATAAAACACATAGAGTTCTATAATAAAACACATAGTCTAGTGAGTTCTATAATAAAACACATAGAGTTCTATAATAAAACACATAGTCTAGTGAGTTCTATAATAAAACACATAGAGTTCTATAATAAAACACATAGAGTTCTATAATAAAACACATAGAGTTCTATAATAAAACACATAGAGTTCTATAATAAAACACATAGTCTAGTGAGTTCTATAATAAAACACATAGAGTTCTATAATAAAAAACATAGAGTTCTATAATAAAACACATAGAGTTCTATAATAAAACACATAGAGTTCTATAATAAAACACATATAGTTATATAATAAAACACATAGTTCTATAATAAAACACATAGTCTAGTGAGTTCTATAATAAAACACATAGAGTTCTATAATAAAAAACAGAGTTCTATAATAAAACACATAGAGTTCTATAATAAAACACATAGAGTTCTATAATAAAACACATAGAGTTCTATAATAAAACACATAGAGTTCTATAATAAAACACATAGTTCTATAATAAAAAACAGAGTTCTATAATAAAACACATAGAGTTCTATAATAAAACACATTGTGTAGTGAGTTCTATAATAAAACACATAGAGTTCTATAATAAAACACATAGAGTTCTATAATAAAACACAACTTGATCAACGCCCTGCTGGAAAAAAGGAGTGGTCACTGATTTCAAGGCAGATGGGGAAGCTGATCCCAGTTCAGCACAAGAGGGTAGAGATGATTGTAGGGAAGCGGATCCCAGTTCAGCACAAGAGGGTAGAGATGATTGTAGGGAAACGAATCCCAGTTCAGAACAATAGGGTAGAGATGATTGTAGGGAAGCTGATCCCAGTTCAGCACAAGATGGTAGAGATGATTGTAGGGACGCTGATCCCAGGTCAGCACAACAGGGCTAAAACGTAAAGGTAGGAATGATTTCATTCGTTGTACTGTACTGCTGCTGTATAATGACAATACATTTATTTTTAATCGAATCTAATCTAATCAAATTCCACCCCAGAGTATTATGGCTGATGCTGGTGTCAGATTCTGTAACTATCTATTCTCCACTAGATGGAAGCATTGAATTGTCTACTAAAAACAACCATACGATGACTGCATGTAGCAAGTTCAATGCTGACCCCTGGTGGCTGGCCATGGTCATAACATGACCATGATGTTATCAACCAGGTAAGACACAGTAGGGTTGAAATAAACCAGAATGACATCACAACTGCTTTGTCCCGTCCATTTCAACAATCCTTCTAACATGACATTAACAATTGGAGAGCGTTGAGATTGAGGAGGAAAATGGACTTATTATGAGAAATATTTCCTATATACTGCAGATAAATTGTTGTGTTTTGGGGACAGTGGGTTTGGATGGAGAATGAGCTCATTCTGTGGTCAGCTATTAAAAGGTTCCATGGACTGACAGAGTGACCATAGACTGCGGTTGAGGATGAATCAATGTTTCAGTCTGACCGTCTGCCCTCTGCCTCTCTCTCTCTCTCTCTCTCTCTCTCTCTCATACCCAGGCAGTCACCCACACATACAGGCATGTACGCATAAGCACGTGCACACACACGCACACAGACACACACACACCTACACACACACACACACACACACACACACACACACACACACACACACACACACACACACACACACACACACACACACACACACACACACACACACACACACACACACACACACACACACACACACACACACACACACACACACACACACACAAAGCACACCACCACTTCCAGACTGTGACATCAGTTACAAAGCTATGTGATGTGGATTTGAGTGTGCCACATATGGGATACAATGATGAGGTCATTAGGACAACTAAGTGTATGTGTACCGTGTATGTGTGTGTGTGTGTGTGTGTGTGTGTGTGTGTGTGTGTGTGTGTGTGTGTGTGTGTGTGTGTGTGTGTGTGTGTGTGTGTGTGTGTGTCTGTGTGTGTGTATGTGTGTGTGTTTGTCTTTCTGTCTGTGTGTTTGTGTGTGTGTTTGTCTTTCTGTCTGTGTGTGTTTGTCTTTCTGTGTGTGTGTCTGCGTTTGTCTTTCTGTCTGTGTGTGTGCGTTTGTCTTTCTGTCTGTGTGTGTGTGTGTGTTTCTCTTTCTGTCTGTGTGTGTGTGTGTGTGTGTGTGTTTGTCTTTCTGTCTGTGTGTGTGTTTGTCTTTCTGTCTGTGTGTGTTTGTCTTTCTGTCTGTGTGTGTGTTTGTATTTCTGTCTGTCTGGCTGTGTGTGTGTGTGTGTGTGTTTGTATTTCTGTGTGTATGTGTGTGTGTGTGTGTGTGTGTTTGTCTGTGTGTATCCCATGGCTGGCTTTGTTCAACACAATTGTAGGTTGCTTTGGATACAAGTGTTGGCTAAATGTCTGAATGTCTGTGTACGACGTGCAACTGTCCACTGCCCTTTATCTTGGGCTCTTAAAGGAACAGGCTGCCGTCTTCTCCAGAGTCAGACAAGAAGATGGATACCAATAGTCATAGCCTTAAAACACAGGGAGAGGCTTTTCTGGCCAACAGCTCCAGTAGGCTAGCTGATCCGTATCCGCTTCCTTTCATTTGTGCTAAGCTAGGCTAGCTTGCAGTCGGATAGCTTATGGAAATATGTATCTATACCTTCTTGTCTGACTCTGGAGAAGAAGGTGAGTGCATTTCCCATAATGTTGGTGTGTTCCTTTAATTCACATCGAAGCCAATCATAATTGCTCTTTGGAACGCGTATTCCTCCTTTTTGAAAACGTCCACTCTGGCTTTTTGGAATTCCAGGAATATGGAGACATCTTCAAGTTTCAAGTTTCTTTATTAGTTGTCATACAAAAATACAGAATACCTTTATATGAAATGCTTCTTTCTGTTTTGCTCCTGAGAGTGTGCTAGATAAAAATAGGTAAGTATAAAATAAGTATAAAATAAGTATAAAATAGAAAGTCAAGTACGTAGACAAGTGTAACACAAAAGTGTTCAATATATATACAATATACAATGCAGAGTAGAGAAAAAGTAACTGAGTTACAATACAATATACAGTACAATGCAGAAATGGGATGAGGTACAACTTAGGGTAAGGTGCAATGAGGTATGAGTTGTAGTGCAAATCTCTTTACCAATAAATATAAAGTGTGTTAAAGTGTCTAAAGTGGGTAAAGTGGGTGCTACAGTGAGTTGTTTATTTAAAGTGAGTGTGGATGTGTGTGCTGTGAGTGTTTGATGGTTTGTTACATAGTGTTATTGTCGTTGAGCGAAACGTCTTGGGAGAACGATTTCAACAGAACTCCTAGGACATCGTGTGACTGAATTCCTTGCGGTCTTCTCCTCTTCTTCTCCTCTTCTTCTCCTCTCATGTTGCCACTCACAACAGCACGTTATTAAGATGACACACCTGTTGCCACAACAGTATCATGAGTGATTCGACAGAGCCTTCCATTCCACACAAGGCTGCGTGACCAATGGGTCGTCTCAGCTATTCGCCGTGTCTGTGAGATTTCTAGGGACGCGACCCAACTCCACTCCCCGCTCCCCGTGTCGAAGCTGAGGTTCAGCCACGCACTATAGTGAGGTGTCGGTCGCGAACGAAGCGGCTCTTAGAGCCGACTCTTTAAAGTGAACGACGGGGAGCCGGCTCCTAATTGGGAGCCAATTAGTTTTTCTCCTTTTTTCCTATGTTAAAGCTGAGCTAAGCTTGTACTTTATAATTATTTATTTTTTAGCACTCTGTTCCATGTTGTGTAAATGTAAATAAAGCCATATAAATAATAAATATTTGATATAATGTAGGTTTTTTTTACATTAGTAATACATTTTACTCATAATTTTCAATTTTGCATTCATTTTGGTAATACATTAATAATTTTTTTTATTTATCCACTGTTTTTTTACCTTGTAAAAAACATATACCTCATATTGTATAGTTTGTATAGATCGTTGGGTATTGTTCTACTTGACTACGGTTGAGGAGAGGGAAAAACAAGCATCCCACGTTTTTCTGAATGTAAGTACATTTAAAAAAGCTATGACAATAAAATTATCTGAATCCCAATCTGAACCTTTTAAAATAATCTATTAATAAATAAGAATCAAGGTAAATGAAGAAAAAGTATAATTGTGCATGGACTAAGTCAAATCAAGGGGCAAAATCCTTTACAACCAATTACACCCCCTTAATTTAAATCAAACTCCTCAATTTGCCCTGACAGTAAGTGTTTAACCCCTGACTGAAATGAAGGCATGTTTAAGGTGCAATGCTCTAAGTACCCCTTGGTTTATTAAGGGGTGTGTGTGTGCATAGAATAAGGCATTTCTAAGCATTCTAAGTGATTTGTAAGGACCTTTAAGGGTTGGTTGTTCCCTAGTGTACCATTGATTCTTATTGTATGTGTATTTTACTGTGTGCCGTGTTACTTGACAAGCTAACAAGCTTTTAAAAGCAATTGGTTTTGATAGTTCATCAGTGAGCTGGATGCAATCCTACCTGGAGGGGAGAGAACAGATGGTAGAGGTAAACGGTACTCTATCCCCCCCCCCTCCCAGTGAGCTGTGGTGTTCCACAAGGAAGCATACTAGGACCATTACTGTTCCTAATTTATGCAAATGACATGTCGTCAGCTTGTGACTGCAACTTGTTCCTGTTCGTGGACGACTCAGCCCTGCCGGTCTCTGACAAGAACAAGTTACAGGTTGAAAAAACCCTCAGCTCAGAACTCGGCAGAATCTGCACCTGGCTCGCTGATAACAAACTATCATTACACCTGGGTAAAACAGAGTCCCTTCTCTTCGGATCAAATAACAAACTCAGCGAAACCAACGGCTTCTCTGTTACAGTGGGTGATACTATTGTCATAAGGAAAGATGAAATTACATACCTGGGTTCCTTCCTAGAGGTAAATCTTTCCTGTGACAAAATGGCATCCAATGTAATCAAAAAAGTCAACCAAAAAACAAGATTCTTGTACCGGATCTCCTCTCTGGTAAACAAGAATACCCTGAAGACTCTGACAGGAGCACTCATTCAAGGGTACTACGACTATGCTTGCACCTCATGGTACCAAAGCACCTCAAAGGCACTAAAAACAAGATTACAAACATCACAAAACAAACTGGTCAGACTACTGCTTGACCTTACTCCTAAAGCCCACCTCACCCCTGCCCATTTTGACAACCTAGGATGGCTTAGAGTAGACGACAGAGTACAGCAACTTGCAATGGGCCTGGTCTACAAGATACACTACACCACTAAGGTACCCATGTCGAAATACTTCCCAAAGGTCAGTGAATACCACGACCACAACACCAGAGGAAGTTCCACAAATCATGTTCAACCCAGATTCGGCTCAAACAAGGGACTAAACACGTTTCGCAATTATGCCACATCAATGTGGAACGCCCTACACACAGCCGTAATTTTTTTTGAATCCCTACTGCAATTCGAAACCGGCCCCTGTAAATGTCCAACCCCCCCCCCCCCCCCCCCCCCCACCTCCCTATGCTTGCACCCCCCCTCTTCCCACCCACCCCCTCTCCCCAACCCCCCCCCCCCACCCTATGCTTGCACCCCCCTCCCCCCACCCACCCCCTCCCAAAGTACAGTCTTCTCCCCCTCGTATGTATATATTTTCTGTTAGGATCACTGTAAATGTCCGAACACCCTCCCACCCACCCACCCCCTCCTAATGTACATTTCCCTCCCCCTCGTATGTATATATGTTAGATCTGTTTAACAGTACTGTATATTTGCACATCTTGTATGTCACAAATGTAACAGTACTGTATATCTGTATGTCATGTATGTCTTAAATGTCATGATTAGATTAGTTTAGATGATTAGATTAGATTCTTATATCTGTATATCTGTATGTTGTGTATGTCACATGAATGTCATTATGAATTGAAAATGGGGGACCCCGATGTAAACAAGACGAAAGTCTTTCTCTGGTCTACATCCCCTTAACAATTGTGTGTATTGAGCTGTACTGTACTGTACCCATTCTGCAATCTGTTAATTAAAGTTTTCAATCAATCAATCAATCAATCAATCAATCAATCAATCAATCAACCAATCAATCAATCAATCAATCTCTCTGTCTTTACTGTGCCAAGCTACATTTATTTTGCCAGGCCACTATAGAACAGAACAGAAGTGAAGTGAACAGAAGGCTTTGACATTCAGGGTTAAGTGCGGGGTGGCATAGTGGGCAAGGCGCTCGCCACGAATGCGGAGACGCTGGGCTCGCCTGTTCGAGCCCAGCACTCCACATTGCTTTCAGTTTAGCTGGTCGTTCATACTAATACACATTGGCCGTATTAGGGGGTGGGAAACTGATGGGTGGGTATCGGGCGTTGTGGACAGCGACTCCTACAGGTCGGTTGGTGCGCCTGCGCAGTAGAATCAGGAAGTGTCGGGGGCAGCGTGAGCCTCCCACGCGTTACTCCTCGCCACTGAGAGATCGAGCTGCGCAGGTGAAAAGATGCGACTGCTGTTACCTCAAGTACCGGGAGGGGGACTCGTGCTATGTATGACTTAGTCCACATTGCAGCCGGCTTGTGGGAGGCAAGAAACAGCGTTCGTGACAGGGGAGGGTTGAATTGGATGATACGAAATTGGGATGGGAGAAAATATAGAAAATGGGAG
>NC_140171.1:19720818-19851210 GCF_963971535.1 Notolepis coatsorum
CCTTTTTTTTTTTTTTGAGTTAAAAGAAGCCAGGTCTCTTTTCTGTGCATCTGCGTGCGTTAGATCGATGGGGTTTGATTTTAGATTTTTGATTTGATTTGATTTGAAGTCTTTATTTCGAACATGCAATGAATACAACAAACAATAACAAAAAAGAAAAAAACTCAATCTGCATGTTCGAAAAGGAGTAGGAAGAAGTATACACTTATTTAATCCTACCCTTTTCCACTACTCAAATGAGTGTACTATTTTAAACATAAAAAAAAAAAAAATATATATATATATATATGCAAAACAAAAAACAAAAACTATATATGTATAAAATAAAATAGAAAACTAAATAAAAATGTAAACACCCTGGTTTAGCTCCTGACCAGATGGACTAGTCTCTTCCGAGTGTTATGTTGTGTTGTGCTGTGTATGTATTTATGTATGTATTGCTGGGAAAGGGGGGGTCAATGTTCCTATCGTATGTATATCCAGAGCTTCAACCACTCTGTGCCGAACACGAATACCACCAATAAAGATATCTTGTATCTTGTAAAATAAAAAAAGGACTATACCGGTGTACTACGTCACTGTCCACTGTCAACATCGGCCACGTAGTTTACATGAACCCCGGCCGTTTCCCCCAAAGATTGCTTTATTTTTTTAGACGTGTTTGTTTACGTTTCTGTCCATACTCAATAAACGCTACAGAATGTACATAAACGCTACAGAATGTACAGGGGAATGTGTGTTGATGTTATAGCTAAAACTCAATGAATCGGTAAAAGCTCAATTTGACACGCAATACTTTTCCCCAAATTGCTAAATTTGGCTCAACGGCTCTGTAACTGAGGGGTACAATTCCCTGACTGTATTACTAGATATGATACTTACTACCACTACCTTTGTACTTAATATTCGGCCACCCAGTACACGGCATAAATATATTATCATGAACACTCTCACGTAGATGAAACGGATCCAACACAAATGTACGAATTAGAAACAGGTCTTTATTTCCTACACAGCGATGGTGTGTAGAATAAGCACTTAATCACTTAATTACATTTATGAATTGAAATGTATGCACTTTTATGGCAAGGAGTATTCGTCGGTATATCAATAGATAATGTCCAATCTCTGAAGGCGCAGGTGGTAAATATACGACCTGGAATAGTTAAGGAATAACAGCAATGATACTTTAATGATTATAGGCTGGATACACTAGAGGGGGTTAATCCGGTCGCTTGTAAGCCGACAGGAGTAGGAGGGGGGGGGGGGTAGAATCCAGCTGCCTCGTCCGGCCAAGGGTATCCCAGGAGAACCCACTGTAGTGCCGTTCAATGCGCCGGCGATCCTTGGACCACAGATGAAAGCAGGTGGACTCTTTGTGGGCCGGCTCTCTCCGGTCCACGGGGGAGAGATGTGGGAGAGACCTCGTCTTGCAGAGCGTCTCCTCACCTTGAGTCCTCTCCAGGGGGGGGTTCCAACACACGGTAGTGTCGGGGGTCTTTATCCATAGAATAATCAAAGTATCCAAAGCATAATCCGTGCCTGGGAAGGCGGGCTGTCGTCGGTAGAATAATCAGGTATACAGGTCCACTCGCTCGTCGGCTCTGGGCTCCTCGGGTGCAGCTTCACATAGGGTCAACCACCCTGGGTAAGCAGCCAGTTCTCTGCCCGAAACGATGGGGTACTGACTACGGTAGTATTCTCACCGCACGAAGCACTATATATTAACAGACTATTATTAGCTTAATAGACTACGTCCAACTCGACGATATAGTGCCAAATATGACTATTCAAATATTAATATACACGATGTCTCAATACCGATGGTAGGCCGAACTTGGCCTTACTCCCACACGTGGCATCGCGGGGAGGCTTTACGTCTGTGACTCTATTGGAGGGTAAGAAACTGGACTGAAAGGAAAGTCCTACTTTAGTAGCGCAGTATATATACGCACTATGAACAAATAGTCCCATTAGTGGTGCGGTAGCCAAATTCCTACGCGGAACTAGGACTTGTTCGTACATGTCGAGCGGTACGTTTGAACTGGGTCTGAGGGGTATGGCAGCCTGGCACCAAGATCTCGACCAATAGTAGAATGGAGACTATTATGGGATGTTCAGTAGGCTAAAATGGATATTCAATGCATATTGTACAAGGAATATACAAGGGATATCAGGGAATATTAGAGAATATACAAATACAATTAAATATATATATATAAATAAATATATATATTCGGTTTAATCTGGCCCTTCACAACAGCCACCCCCTGAATAGGTCCCAGACCTAATCAGTTAAACGGAGACAGATTAATCGCGTTGTCTATTTACACATAAGGGTTTGCTGTAGGGGTCAGTCAACTTCACAAAGTCATAGGGTTGTAGGGTCATGGTCATCATCGATTGTGTCTGGGAGTCGAGGCAGTTCTATGAGCCTTGCCACGGGACGGGTGTAAGTGCGACCCTGGACGAGCACTTCAGCTGCTCGGACCTTGCCGTCGGCACCGGTGATCACTTTGCTTACGCGGCCGGCCGGCCACATAGCTCTGGGCAGTGATTGATCAAGAATCATGACGACTGTTCCTTCTGTCAAATTGTCTCTCTCCTTTACCCACTTCTGGCGGGTCTGTAGAGACGGTAGGTAGTGCAGTAGGAAACTGTTCCAAAACTTGTCGGCTAATACTTGGCTGTACCTCCACATTCGTCGGCCGTTCGCTTCTTCAGGCCGGTACATTGTCTGGGGTAATGTGGGATCTAGCCGCCCCATCAGGAGTGTGTTGGGGGTAACTGGGTCGATATCCGCCACATCACTGGAGACATATCCGAGGGGCTTCGAGTTAAGTACTCCCTCAATCTCCGTGAGGACTGTTTCTGCTCCTGCGTGATGTACATCCTCATCGTATTTCTTTATAATCAGCTCTGTGACCTTGTGTCGGCTGTTCAATACGATCGGGTATTTAATGTCATCCGGTAGATTGGGGGCTCTGCGTAGGCGACCACCCACTCTGATGAGGGTGTGAGCGTCGCTCTCGGGGGCCAGGTGAATTAATCTGCATATCAGCGGGGGACTTGCACTCCGGGTGGTACCGCAGGAATGTTCTTTGTTGTGCACTCTCTATGGACGTGCAATCGTTTATGTTAGGGTCGGTGGAGGCTACGGTGCTCAATCCACAGAACACAGACTTCTTAATTTCCACCTCCTCTGGACTTGCTTCCCTCGGGATAGGCATGGGCCACTGTCCTTCCGGGAGTCTTAGGAATGCGGGGCCGTCACTGTAGACATTGCGACGGGTGAGGTCATCCAGGGGCATCCCCCGGGTGATGACGTCAGCTGGGTTCTGTTTTGTATCAACGTAGCGCCACTCTGTTTCTCCGGTTAACTCTTCGGTTAAGTCTTGAATCTCGGTGACTCTGACTCCCACGAAGACTTTGTACTTGCATGAGTCCGATTTGATCCAGGCGAGTACCGTTGTGGAATCTGACCACAGGATTGTTCTAGACACCAGTATGGTGAGCTCACGTTGGATGAGCGTGGCTAGGTGCGCTCCGGCTAGGGCTGCGCAGAGCTCTAGACGTGGGATAGATTGTTGCTTGCGTGGGGCTATTCTCGAGCGGGCGAGGACAAATGCTGTGTAGATCTCTCCCCCTTGGTCTTGGGCCCGCAAGTAGGCTACTGATCCGTATGCGACCTCTGAGGCGTCACTGAAGACGTGTAAGTCCATTTTACATGTCTCTGGCCTCACCGTGGGTGGGAAGTAGCTTCGGCGCATATTAACGCCTGGGAGTGAGTGGAGCTCCATCTCCCACTCTCTCCAGGTGGATGCAAGGTGTGCGGGAATGGGGTCGTCCCAGCCCTGGTCCTTGTCCCACAATGCTCGTACAATCATTTTTGCCCTGGTGGTGTACGGTAGAATACATCCTAGCGGGTCATATTGTCGGGCGAGTGTTGTGTACACACTCCGTCTGGTGGTCGGCGCCGCCGCCGGCCTTCCCTGCTCCGTAGTCAGGGGCTTGTGTCTGTAGTGAAGCGAATCTGTTTTGAATCGCCACACCAATCCCAGGGTCATCTCCTGGGCTTCTCCCGGGATTGTAGCCATCCAGGTCTCGCTGCTGGCTGCCTTGTCCTCGGAGGAGAGGCTGCGCAGTACTTGCGGATCGCTGCTGGCCCACTGCCTGAGATCAAAGCCGCCTTTGATCAATGAGGCGCGGAGTTTAATCAGGAGAGCCTCGGCTTCTTCCTGGGTTGAAAGGCTTTGTAGACAGTTGTCTACGTAGAAGCTGTTCTTTACGCTGTGTCGGACCTCTTCGTCCGCTGCTGGGTCCTCTGCTACATGTTTCTGTAGTGCAAATGTCGCACAGCAAGGGCTGCACGTCGTTCCGAAGGGGAGGACTTCCCATTGGTAGATGGCTGGGTGCTCATCTCCTGGCTTCTCTCTCCATAGGAACCGTAACAGGGGCTTGTCCGCCTCTACTAATCTCACCTGCAGGAACATTCCTTTAATGTCCCCGCTGATGGCCACCTTTTCCTGGCGGAAGCGGAGTAGAACGCCGAGTAGGGAGGGGCCGAGTGTGGGACCGGGCAGTAACTCTTTATTCAGATTTTGGGATCCGATCTGGTAGCTGCAGTTAAATACTATGCGGTCTTTACCGTTGTGATGGACCTTGTGGTGGGGCACGTACCACGATTCAGTGGTCTGGTCAGCCTCTTTAATGTCCATCTTTGTGACGTGTCCCGCTGTGATGAGCTTCTCAATCTCAGCGCGGTATACACTCTCTTGGGCGGGGTTCTTGGCTAAGCGCCGCTCCGTGTTCAGCAGGTACCGTTCTATGGCGTCTGTCTTGGCGTGGAAAGTAGGCATTCCTTCTCGCCGCAGGAGTGGCGTGGCGTATCTCAACACGCCGTTGACCGGGACTCTCTTGGTCCCTGTCTCGAGGAGGTGAATGGCGTAAATGTCATCTTTAGAGCGAATGTCTTTCTTTCCATTCTTAAAGGGCATTTGTTCCAAGCTCCATAGCCGCTCTACGTGTTGCAGGAGTGCGGTTTCTCCCTCTGTGACTCGGGAGTGGAGACATCTAGTGGCTGTACTTCGGTTGAGAGATTTGGCGAGCGGGCCTTGGAGAGTCCATCCCAAACGGGTCTCGACTGCTGCAGGACAGCCTCGGGGTCCGGTATGAACCCGGTCTATCGGGACAATGAGGTCTGCATGGTCGGAGCCTATCAACAGGGTCGGCATAGCATTGTCTATGAGCGGGATCGGTAACTTGCGCAGATGTGCATATTTCTCCATCAGCTTGGCGACGGGGTATGTGTACCGCGACAGTCCTATTTCTTGGCTGGTGAAAGCGTCTGCAATCTGGTACCGTCGCTCAGGCTGGCCGCTTGCTGCGATAGAGAATGAGACATTCTCGCCCTTTATCGTCTTCAAATCTTGTCTTATTGTCCGAATTGTCATTTGGGTTTCGCTTCCCCGCAGCCCTAGCTGGGCCGCAGCGGAGGCGAGCAGCAGGGTCTTCTCTGACCCGTCATCGAGGACGGCGTAAGTGTCCAGGACTTTATTCTGGTAGCTTAGTGTCACACGCACTACTTTTAGGAGTACTCGGGCTCCATTGCTGCTGGCGGGATCGATGTACATGACGCTCGCTTTGCGGCTGGATGGTGCAGGTGAAGGGCGCCGTCTGTTACTGTCGTGAAGTATGTCCAGATGGGCTCCATCGCACTTGGTGCACCTTTTCTTTAAGCGGCATTCGGCTGCCATGTGTGAGCGCGCACAGCGAAAACAGCGCTTGTTGGACTTTATCCATTGACCTGCTTCCTCCGCGTTCAGCTTGGGGAAGGAGTCACATTGCGCTAGCCAGTGTTCTTTCTCACAGTAGGGGCACACTATCTTCCACTTCTCCGTTCTGGAGGGGGTACTGTGGCTCCTGCTGCTCGGTACTGACTCCGATTGGTGCATCACAGTCACCGATCTTCTTCCATCATTTAGTCGTCTGGTTCCTTCTCTGGAGCCAGGGGTGCTCCGTCCGAATGTATCCAGCCGTAGGCTGCTGACTTCTCTCGCCAGGAAGTCTGCTAGATCGAGGAGGTTCGGTTCGGGGCCATTCGGGTCTCTGTGGTCCCTCTGCCGCCTAAAGCGCTCCTGACGAGCGGGCGGCAGCTTCTCCAGGATCCTTTCCACATCTGAGTTGGCGCAAAGTTCATACTTCCCCTTCTCTCTTTGCGCTCCCAACATCCCCACCAGGGACTGCACTCCGATGGACAGGCCGTCCAGTGCTCGATTGTCTATCGCTGGGGGTAAGCGGTCGATGTGTCGGATCTCCTGGATCACGTAATCCCACATGTGCCCATACCTCTGGTCCAATGCTACCAGCGCTGCCGTGTATGGGGTGGTGGAAGTCGCGTAGGCGAGCGCTATATTATGTGCGCGGGGCACCTTTAAGTGCTGCAGTAGGATGGCGTATCTGTGGCGTTCATCCAATACATCCACCAACATGGTCTCCAGACACATGCGGAGTTCCGTATACTGGGCCCGGTTCTCCTGGGCGAAGTTGGGTACCATAGGCGTGCCAATGTATGACGCTGACTGTGGATACATCGGCGAGCGTTGGGGGAGAGGCCTCCTAGGCGAGTCCCCTCCCGCTCCTCGGTATGGGCCGGTACCGGCAGTGTACCATGGCCCGCTTGTCCAGGTGCTGTTCCTCGGTGCGGGTCGTGCGTCGTGCTCACCCGTGTATAGAGTCGGGGGTCTGTAGCGCAGCTCCGCGGGAGTATAGCCTGGGCTGTACCGGACCTCCTGGTCCGGTAGAGTACTGTGCTGTCTTCGGGCGCGGCTCTCCTCCTCTTCCTCTTCGTCTTCAGTTAGGTCATCTAGTGCTTGTAGTCTCTGGTTTAGCCTCTCCACAGGATATGCTGCTCCTTCCCGGTTGCTAGGTCTCGCTTGGACCGGTGGGGGGAGGTGGTCTGTGGGGGGTATAGACCTCGTCTGTTGGTCAAGTTCAGGGTTGTTTACTCGGCTAGGGGATGCCGCCCTGGAGGTGTGTCTAGACGAGTTCCTGGAGCCTCTGGCGGAGGGAGAGGGTGTTGTCCGTCTGATCAGCTGTTCTATTAGTTGCGCTTGCTGTCTGTCGCGCTCTGCGTCCCGTAGAGCACCAGCAGCTGCTCGCTGGCTGTCTGCTCGGTCTCGGGCCACATTCTCTTCCATCTGAATGCGTCTTATTTCCAGGCGTATGTGCTCTTCTTCGCTCCGTTGCTGTATCTGCAATCGATCGCGTTCACCCTGGAGTCTATCGCGTTCAGTAGAGGCTTTCAGGCTGACGAGGAATGCCTGCTGTAGGGTCCTCTCTGCCTCGCTGGGAGAAGGCGGTTGTATAGGGGAGCCTTCCCTCGGGGTACTCCTTGCGGAGCCTTGGAGCTCTATCTCCACGGTGCTCTCCCCGTCTTCTTCCGTGCCGAGTTCTCTCTCGGTAGCGTTGTATTCCTCCCGGGACTCATCGGGGACTACTTCTTCAGTACTGGCGGGGTGTGAAGTCATGTCTGGTTCCCACTGGTCCCCACCGTGAACTTGGTCAGTTACATTAGAGCCCGTAGGGGCCTCTATGGTCGGGGTAGTCTGGGCGTTGGGGTTAGACATACTTTTACTTTCTAGTTTTACCGCGTTTACTGTTAGTAGAAGACTAGGTTGTTGACTGACAGCGTAAGCCTCTAAGTACTGAGGGAGCCGTCGTTCGCGCTGCGGGCGTTGGTTAGGAGGATCGTTTCGTGGAGTGTTCATCATAGGCCATTTCAATATTAATAACACTATATCAATATTACACTAATTACCCTCCGGCTCGAAGGACCAATTGTAACTGAGGGGTACAATTCCCTGACTGTATTACTAGATATGATACTTACTACCACTACCTTTGTACTTAATATTCGGCCACCCAGTACACGGCATAAATATATTATCATGAACACTCTCACGTAGATGAAACGGATCCAACACAAATGTACGAATTAGAAACAGGTCTTTATTTCCTACACAGCGATGGTGTGTAGAATAAGCACTTAATCACTTAATTACATTTATGAATTGAAATAGTATGCACTTTTATGGCAAGGAGTATTCGTCGGTATATCAATAGATAATGTCCAATCTCTGAAGGCGCAGGTGGTAAATATACGACCTGGAATAGTTAAGGAATAACAGCAATGATACTTTAATGATTATAGGCTGGATACACTAGAGGGGGTTAATCCGGTCGCTTGTAAGCCGACAGGAGTAGGAGGGGGGGGGGGGGTAGAATCCAGCTGCCTCGTCCGGCCAAGGGTATCCCAGGAGAACCCACTGTAGTGCCGTTCAATGCGCCGGCAATCCTTGGACCACAGATGAAAGCAGGTGGACTCTTTGTGGGCCGGCTCTCTCCGGTCCACAGGGGAGAGATGTGGAGAGACCTCGTCTTGCAGAGCGTCTCCTCACCTTGAGTCCTCTCCAGGGGGGGGGGTTCCAACACACGGTAGTGTCGGGGGTCTTTATCCATAGAATAATCAAAGTATCCAAAGCATAATCCGTGCCTGGGAAGGCGGGCTGTCGTCGGTAGAATAATCCGGTATACAGGTCCACTCGCTCGTCGGCTCTGGGGCTCCTCGGGTGCAGCTTCACATAGGGTCAACCACCCTGGGTAAGCAGCCAGTTCTCTGCCCGAAACGATGGGGTACTGACTACGGTAGTATTCTCACCGCACGAAGCACTATATATTAACAGACTATTATTAGCTTAATAGACTACGTCCAACTCGACGATATAGTGCCAAATATGACTATTCAAATATTAATATACACGATGTCTCAATACCGATGGTAGGCCGAACTTGGCCTTACTCCCACACGTGGCATCGCGGGGAGGCTTTACGTCTGTGACTCTATTGGAGGGTAAGAAACTGGACTGAAAGGAAAGTCCTACTTTAGTAGCGCAGTATATATACGCACTATGAACAAATAGTCCCATTAGTGGTGCGGTAGCCAAATTCCTACGCGGAACTAGGACTTGTTCGTACATGTCGAGCGGTACGTTTGAACTGGGTCTGAGGGGTATGGCAGCCTGGCACCAAGATCTCGACCAATAGTAGAATGGAGACTATTATGGGATGTTCAGTAGGCTAGAATGGATATTCAATGCATATTGTACAAGGAATATACAAGGGATATCAGGGAATATTAGAGAATATACAAATACAATTAAATATATATATATAAATAAATATATATATTCGGTTTAATCTGGCCCTTCACAACAGGCTCCCTTGGTTCAGTTGAACAGGCTGCATTTGAGACTGTTGTGATTGATAGCTCGGAGGGTATAGAACACAACGTATTATGGAGGTCAAAGATTGTGAATTTGTAAACAGGAAGGGGAAGTTGGGACTTGCGCTCTGATACTGGAAAGAAGCTCTATGAAGGACAAAATATATGAATCACGCGTTTGCGTGGTTCAAGATTTAGTTATATACAAATCAGGAAAAAGAGAGCAAATACATTTTCACAAGCTTCCCAGTTCGCTCGGACCCCGTCGAGAACTCCCCACTCACAGGACTCTGTAAGTAGAGGTGATTTGATACTAATGCGCAACCTTGAATACAGTAATTTCAGATCAAATAAATGATGTGGTCATTTTCAAAAGTTATACCTATAGCTACTTTCAAGTCTCGTAGAGTGTATTTACACACCTAGCTTAGCACAAATGAATGGAAGCGGATACGGACCACAGGTTAGAAATGCGGGAGAGTTGTTTTTGGCCAACAGCTAGTTAGATGGTCCGTATATCCACTTCCATTAGTTTGTACTAAGCTAGACTAGCTTGCAGCCGGATAGCTTTCTACTGAACGCACAGAGAGGAAATTGGTATCCATCTTCTTGTCTGACTCTGGAGAAGACGGTAAGCACATTCCTCATGATGTCTGCGTCTTCCTTCACATCTTATGGGATCATGCGTCGTAACTTCGCTTTAGAGAACCACCACCAATAACACTAAATGGACGTCAAGGTGTGATTGGTGGTGAAGACGCCGTTGGAGAATTTCTCACTCAGCAACAACAGCAATCAACTAATCTTTATGGTCCACAGCGAGAGCACAATGCATCTGTTCATTACTCACGTCGTTGATATGAAACGGCACAGGGCTTTCAGCGTTAAGCGTCGTATAAGTGTTGCTTTTTTAACAGGTGGATTAACGTCTAAACGACCACAAAGTATTACAAGCACAACATTTGACTCTATATGGCGGTATTAGTTGGAAGTTGGCTTCTGTCCAAACATCACACCTAAAAACGCAATGGGTCCTGGCTTGTAAAGGCACAGGCTTTGTTATTGTCATTCCAAAGGGCTAACACTACAACTAATGATGAATAAACACTGTCATCTCGTTGGCCCTTGCTCTCGTACCAAGAGGCACACACACACCCCTAGTAACCACCCATCAATAGTGTCGGCTTTCTGGCACGCCGCCGTACCCAACGGGTAAGGCAAAGAAATGTGTAAATAGTGTTAGATAACGGGCTCGGCTAGCGGCTTCAACTTTTCACCTCATGGATGCTTTGGCCGTCAAGCACAGTGTCACTCTGTGCTGCGCTCTTTCAAACCCCAAGACGCATGCACACGCACACACACACACACACGCACGCACACGCACACACACACACACACACGCACACACGCACGCACACGCACACAATCCATGCCCTTATAGGACCTTGTTTTGCAACGAGAGGTTGGGAAAGAGTAAAACATTTTACAGATCCCCCCAGTCACAGATCTGTAAGCATGTGAGAGTGAAGTCATTGTTTTCCGAGAGGCGTGCCAGGGAGTGTGAAGAAAGTGATTTGTGGGGCATGTGGAGCCCAGTAACTGTCAGAAAACATATAACAAGGGGACAGCATTTGAAGTGTTGCAGTACCAAGACCGACAAACACAAATACAAACACGTAAACCAATCACAAGCGCAGCACTGCGCCCTCCCTCACCCACGTAACCAATCACGAGCACAGCACTGCGCCCTCCCTCACCCACGGGCTGCCATCACATACGGTGTGTATACAGTAGCCGACACATGCAGACACACATGCACCCACACAGGAACTGCAGCTGGTTGTTTAAACAATAAAGAAAATAACCCGTCTGTCTAATTCCATATTCTTACCTTCCTCAAGCGTACTTTCACAGCACTGTCCTCCTTTTGATCCACGGGTTCCCTCGTCCCTTCTGAACCTTGTTCCCTCGTCCCATCTGAACCTTGTTCCCTCGTCCCGTCTGAACCTTGTTCCCTCGTCCCGTCTGAACCTTCATCTCTCGTCCCATCTGAACCTTGTTCCCTCTTCCCGTCTGAAACTTCATCTCTCGTCCCGTCTGAAAATTCATCTCTCGTCCCTTCTGAACCTTGTTCCCTCGTCCCTTCTGAAACTTCATCTCTCATCCCGTCTGAAACTTCATCTCTCGTCCCGTCTGAAACTTCATCTCTCGTCCCGTCTGAAAATTCATCTCTCGTCCCGTCTGAACCTTGTTCCCTCGTCCCGTCTGAAACTTCATCTCTCGTCCCGTCTGAAACTTCATCTCTCGTCCCGTCTGAAACTTCATCTCTCGTCCCGTCTGAAACTTCATCTCTCGTCCCGTCTGAACCTTGTTCCCTCGTTCCCTCTGAACCTTGTTCCCTCGTCCCATCTGAACCTTGTTCCCTCGTTCCCTCTGAACCTTGATCGGCAAGGTGAGCGTTGCCGCGAGTAACCGTCTGTGATGTGTCCTCCGTGCCCTCCATTATGGAGTGTGTGGCTCCAGGCCTGTAGTGTTCTCTCTGACCATCTGCCACCTCATAACCAGGTGACTCACCTAAGTAACGACCACAGGCTTGGTTACCATGGAGTCCCTCTGGTGAGAGCTCGTCGTTGACCTCTCCAGAACACCGTGTTTGGTTTTCGGTGTGTAGATCAGCAGCACATGCGTTTTCCCGACTAGTTATTTCAGGATCCTGAACCGCTGGAGAGTTGGTAAGATTCAAGGAGTTGTTATTTTGCGTCGGCCTCGCGGAGTCGTCCTCTGCCTCGAGGATGGTGTTCAGTTTTGAACAGCCGTTCTCTAGCGCTCCCTGCTGGCAAGCCACGGTTTGGACCTCAGAAGAAGTCACGTCTTTGGACACTATGCTTACATTATTCATGCTTGGCTGACTCACAGAGCTCACTATTATCACGTACTCGTCCGCACCTCGAATGGCGTCAGTCGTTACCTGCAGGGCACGGTCTATTACTGCCTCTGTATCTATTTCCGAGTGTCCGTCGTCGACTTGTACAGGTGAAATATGACTGCCGATTTCCTCTGTGCAATGCTGAACTCTGACACACACATTGGCTGCTGAAGTTGCCCCATAACCCGATTCGGTTGCACCCTGGTTGTCCCCTCCTTGCGCCCTTTCTTCTCCCTGGCCCTGATCCATCGTTGCCATTTCAACATCTTGCTGTTCCAACACTGTCTGGTGCATGGCTTTTTCACAGTCTTGAGCCTCATCCATTAACTTAAAGCTATCGTGGTGATCTATCTCTACTGGACTACTTGGTCTGCAGGGATCTTGCGAATAGAGGTTTGATCCCCAATTTTCATTTAGTGTCTTTTGGTCATTTAATCCATTGCGGTCATCCGTGGCGTCTGCCTTCTTGTGTCCAGTCCCTCCTTTGTCGTGTTCTCCCTCCACGGCTACCGTTACAATCGGCTGCACAGCCTCGGTAGCGTTCGACAGTACGTCACTATTGTCCTTCGGGTTCAACAAGCGATCCAGTACACGTTCCGGCAAAGTTGCAATTGGGTCAACGTGGCCTTTGATGGAGATTTCGCCTTCTTCGACATCTGGGAGATAAGCCTGTGACTCCAGTTCGGCAGGGGACTGGGTTTGCGTGGCCTGAGAGGGCTCAGGAGATCTGCCCCGGCCATGTGTGTGGCTCTCCATTGTGTCCTGTGTCTTTGGACATGTGCCAGACTGCTCACCAGTGGAACCAGACAGTGGAGGCCCATTGTCCGGAGAGATAGAGATGCATTGTTGCTCCTCACCAGAGACGTATGGACCGCTCATCACGTTATCGTCATCATCGCAGATGTCGTGATTCTCGTTATCGCCCGTACCATCTTCACCTTTACTGTTGAGAGTTCTCTCGTCGCGACCGCCGCCGCCGTCGCCTGTACCGGTGATACTTGGGTGGGAAACCCCACTGTCTACATTACAGTGAGAGACCCCAGTGTCCCCCGTGTCTGTGCTTTGGGAATCCCTAGAGTCAGACGACCTCGGAGGGAGGTCAGCAGCACCCACAGTCTCATGAGAACCATCCAATGGCTCTTTCTGAAAAGCCGAGGGCACATTTCCACCGGTGTGTTCTGGTTCAATGTCATCAGTAACGGCAGCGGTAATGGCAGCGGTCGCGACCCCCGACGTCTGAAGCAGCTCGTTTGAAGGCGGCCGGTGGCAGCACTCGGGCATGGAGGCGCACCTCACCCGTCGGCCCTGTTTGGACCCCCCCGACGCCAGCGGGGGCCCGTCGCCGCCGACCCCGTGGCAGCAGACCAGGTCCAGGTCATCGTAGCTGTACTGTAATCCTGACCTGTGGGTCACGTGATCCTCCCAACTCCTTTTCCGTATGGCTACCGGCATGGCGGACGCCCACTGCTATCCCATAGAGCTCCGTTAAAAACCGGACAAAAAGGGGGAGAACCGTCGTCTGTGCTGTGCTTCCTGTAAGAGAACAGAGGAGAGAGAGAGAGAGAGAGAGAGAGAGAGAGAGAGAGAGAGAGAGAGAGAGAGAGAGAGAGAGAGAGAGAGAGAGAGAGAGAGAGAGAGAGAGAGAGAGAGAGGGGGGGGGGTGGCAAACGGTTACTGATGTTCTTCTCAAAGGATTCCTAGTTATGGGGTTAACTGACTCTGCAGATGATAATCTGGCGAGTAATGTTACAGTTGGAAAATAAACAGCTGGGGGAGAAGTGAGCAGAAGTTTGAGTTTTGGGCGTAATCATGTTCCATTAGTGATCCCCTGGAAAGTGTAAACTCAGCTGGCTCTGTATAATCCAACGTGATCCCCATCTGTACTCAACCTGACACTGAAAACCAGTGACATTTCCAGCTTTTCACATTAGAGAATTATTTGTTTCATTCGAGCTTGAATTATTATAAAAAAAATGTGGGGGGGGGGGGGGGGGGGGGTTTGTTTTTGGTTTAAAATCTTGGGAAAACCTCAAGAGAAAGACAAGGGGTTAGTGTTCTGAAACACAAGGATGATCAACTAAATCTAAATCACGAGTTCAAACCACAAAAATGCTGTAAGCACAAATTAATTTGGTGAATCAGACGCTGATGATGCAGCGGTCCTTAACCCTTTCACTGCCACACGACAGAAGGTTAACCCTTTACTATCACACAAACGGCTGTCGTGTGGCAGTGAAAGGGTTAACCTTCTGTGTATTGTCACAGTGAAAGGGTTAACCGGTTGGTAGTGCGGCAGTGAAAGGGTTAACTAACAGTCCACGAGAACCAATGAGACCCGGTGAGTTGGGTTGCACAAGGATGGTCCTCATTTATATTACTAAATACATTTAAATGGGTAGAAAAATCATTATATCTCAGGTTAGGAGAAGGTATGGGTTCGGTTCGGTTATAAACAGGGGTGTAAAGTACTTGAGTAATTGTACTTAGTTACAATACTTAAGTACTGTTTTTGGGGATTTGTACTATTAGGTTTGTATACTTGTACTTTTACTCAATTACATTTCAGAGAAAAAAAACATACTTTTTACTCCTTGCATTTAAAATGCAGACCTACAAAGTACAAATCTCGCATGTCAAACAATTTTAATTAGTATATTTGTTTCTAATATACTAATTATTAGTATATTTGCCAAACTAACGTTAACGTTATTAATCCTGCGGCCGCACTTTATTTAAAAACAGCCAATCAAATCCCCATCAATGGAAAATAAACCCGCCCATACCCATGCTGATTGGTCCTTGTGCAAGACTAGAAAGCGGGGATCTTTGATTAAACACCTGCTACTGTATCAGAAGAATAGACAGTCAGAGTGACACGCCACAGAAGATGGCCACAAACGATAGTACGAGTGATGAAGAGGACGATACGGAACACTTCATTGCCCCGGAATAAAAAAAAGTTTTTACTTTAACTTTTTAGTACTCAAGTACATTTAAAAGTAGAATTTATTTTACTTTTATGTGTTTAGCCAGATACTCTGACTTTTACTTGACTACGATTTTTTGAGACGGTACCCATACTTTCACTTAAGTATAATTTCTGTGTACTTTTTTACACCCCTGGTTAAAATAACCAATGTGAGTTATAACTAGTTCCAGCTTCGCAGCTTAGCCAACAAGTGACAACAAGCCACAAGGATGAGGTTATCAAAAGGAAAGAGTGCCAGACACATGACCATAACCAAGTTATAGTGGAACTGTCGGGCACTATCCAGCTCTTTAGCCATGCTTGGGAATGTCAGACAAGTGCTAGAAGAGGGACACAGAGACGTCCTATGATGAAGCAGACTGCAGACAGGCAGGCAGGCAATGCATGCATATATATATATATATATATATATATATATATATATATATATATATATATATATATATATATATATATATATATATATATATATATATATATATATATATATATATATATATATATATATATGCTTCTGCCAACAGGGCCTCTGTTATGGTTTAAACAGATCAGCATATAAAACACAAGCGGCCAATAAAATGGAGGGGGGAGGCATGCGTAAGGTCAGCGAGGGCGTGTAATAATGAAGGGATATGGGGGAGAGGAAACACTGTAATTCCTTTCTCATGAAGTATGATTAAGTGGTTGAAAGACGCGGAGGACCCCATCCCAGCGGCCTATTTCTTTTTTCTTTTTTTTTTTGGTTGAAACCATATCAGTTTTGGACTCGTAAAACATCCTACTTAGAAGACGTGGCTTATAGCGACCACTTCACATATGGGGCGCTGAAAGGTTCTGTGACAAACCAACTCCGACAGAACTGACGTTTGAGGTTTTGCGCCGCCGGGAGATGATGATGATCCGCGCTGAACATCTGCGCTGCGGGGAGACTACTCCCCCCCCCCCCCGTCCCCCCCGTCTCCCTTCATCCTTACAAACAACTGGAACATTAGATTAGCATGGTTATCGGGATCGTTCTTTCCATCAACTGCTGGCTACATTAGCAAGCGACCATTATCATGCCAAGAGGCTTATCGTCCGATCAAAAGAAGTGACCTCAGCAGGTCTGGTGAATTGCACCCAGAGAGAGAGAGAGAGAGAGAGAGAGAGAGAGAGAGAGAGAGAGAGAGAGAGAGAGAGAGAGAGAGAGAGAGAGAGAGAGAGAGAGAGAGAGAGTCAGCGACAGAGAAACATTAATTTAATGAAAAGGTTTTAAGAGTCACGAAAAGGCAAATATTTTGTGGGTGTGGATCAACGTTATCTTATTATATCTCTCTGCTCTCTAGCAGCTTCCAAAAGTAAAATGACAATAATTCAGGACAGGTTTTTCAGTCTGCACCTCTTTTGATTCCTCAGGACCAGAGTTGGAGGGTATCCAGTGTTCTGACAACTTCACACGGTGGCGTGTACCGGTACTCCCACCTCGTTATTATTGGACAAGTGAAGCAGGGTACCAAAGATGTTCCAATACAGATGCTCGTCCGGATTACCCTTGATCCAACGGTAAAGGTATCACTTCACAGAATTCAAGATATCTCATGCTTTGGCGTTTGAGTTGACTTGATGGTGAAAAGATCCCACAACTAAGGTAACGTCTTTTACAGTGTGACCCAGGATTATTTTGAATTAAAATAAAAATCCAGACCAACAACGATCCAGAAACAGGTACCGTTCCAGTATTTGCAAAGGGGAAGAAAAAAAAGTACCGTTAGAAAAAAGAAAACACAGATTTGTAATTGAGAGGTTTGAGTCTGAGAAGAAATACGTCTCCTCGTGCGTCTCAAACCAGTCCGCCCACTTTTAGGATATATACATACGAATCGGACGTCTTTAAAAAGGTGACTCGACACTCTCTCTCTCCTTGCATTAGGAGTCCTTATTCCCGGGTATATAAGCGTGAACCTTCCTCTGGATCCGGATCAGCTTGCGGTCGGCGTGTTTGCTGAAGAGCGGACGGGGAGGCTCAGGAGCCCCCAAAGGCAGGCGGAAAGCCGGGCAGCAGTGAGGAGTCCGTATAGGCAGCTTCCATCTTGATCACATTAGGGTTTTTTCGCTGACGCCGAATGCCTGGAGTCGGGGTGGTGTAGAGGGGCAGGGTTTTCTCTCCCCCCACACTCCACCCCTGCTTCTCCTCCTCTATCCTCCTATCCCACTCTCCTCACCTCCCTCCCTGTTGACTTTGACAGGGAGTCTGAGTCACATCCTCAGAGCCCCATCCCCCCGTCACAGAACTCCCAGGCTCACCGAGCACACGGCCCCGCACTCCCGTCCGTCCGTCGCGTTCCCCCGGTCTCCTTCGCTCTCTCTTCCTCTTCACCGCTTTAGATACTCTCTTTGCTAGTTTACTCTCTCAAGTCATTCTACCTCTTTCCCCACTCCAGACTCTTTCTCTCTCTCTCTCCCTCTCTCTCTCCCTTAAGCTCACTATCTCACCAAGCTGGGAAAGTCTCCCTCCAGTTGGTTTTGATTAGTAACAGACAGGCTGCTTTGTAAGAGCTCTGGCGGTGGGCCAAGTGAGATTGCTGTAATGTTTTGGCAGTTATATCTGAGGCGTGCTTTTTTTTTTTTTTTTTTATGTCGTCCTGTAACTCTACAAGCATCCTTATGCAAACACATGGCACTTTGGAGGACAAGAAAATAACACAGGCAGAAAAGTATTTACAGACATTTACTACTGTACATGCTACTCTGGCAGAAGTATACATGTAACCACTTAATTAAGTTATAAGATTTTTTTAAGGATGCAACATGAAAGTGCACAATATCTCCAGGTTTTTTTTAAGGAGTTTCAAATAAAACAAATATCTAGCAAAAACGTGAAAGGCAAAGCTACCGATATCTACTCTCAATGTCATCTGAGAACAATTGAAATGTCCCTTGGCAAATTTGAACCCTTTTTATTAAATGGATCTTTTGGAGAGATCTTATAAACCTACAGAGGAGTTTAGGAGGTTGTAAAACACAGTGAATAATTCCATCCTCCAACTTCCTGCGGCCCCCACAGAGTCTACCCAGACTCCAGGGCCCCATACACTCTTGATTTACAATGCCTGGACTGGAGATACTATATGTTTAAAGCCTCAGAGAAGAGAACACAAATTGCTCTCCTGACCTTTTATTCTCTCTCTCTCTCTCTCTCTCTCTCCGTCGGCCAAATGATGGTTCAGAGATAAGGTGACTTGAACCCGAACTGCGTCAAGCGAGAGGACAGATCGATCTACACTCTCTCAGCGCTCCTGACTTTAGGTCCCTTCGTTTACACAGGATGGGGGGGCTCAGACACACACACACAGAAGAAGAGCAACGGGTTCAAGAAGCGAGTTAAGAGCGAAAGCCTTGAAATGAATCCTCTCTCTCTCTCTCTGGCTGCTTTTCAACACTGCAACCCTGGCCTCCTCCGCCCCTTCGGGTCATCCAGATGTGAGGTGAGGCTCGGGGATGGAGCTTCTCTTTAGGGGCCTCCATGGGATAAAACCCGGCGCTTCGTTGTCAGGATGCCGCCTCTCCGGGGGGACACAGATGGCCCCGGAGGCGCGCGGGGGGATGGAATCCGAGCGAGACAGGACTCTTCTGTAAGCATGTCACATGTGCTCATGCGGTCACGCCGAGGAGTGTAGTGTAACAAAACGCAGAAGTTGTCGGTCACGGTAGCCGCCATGTGGATACGGCTGGTGATTGAAGTGCCGGGGCCTCCGACGCATAGCGCATGACTCAGGCTATCCACTCATTACCTCATTTGGACTTCCAACGCGGCGGGGCCTGTAATTTGAAAGAGGCTCTCTGGCGAAAGCCGCTGCCAATGGGAACATCTTGCACAGCCGCAGGTCGACGTCATGTTAGCATGTCAGCATGTGAGCATGTTAGCATGTGAGCATGTTAGCATGTGAGCATGTTAGCATGTGAGCATGTTCCGTCGACTGGCGGATGACATTGACATTTGTTCAATCAGTGGCACGTGAGGAGGTCAGGCGTCCCCCACCGCCGACAGGGTGGAGTGTCGAGGGAAGCCGGCCAAGAACGCATTTTTTGCATTTTGTACTTTAGTTTTGTATATTTTATATTTTGTATAGAGTTTGGTCTTTAATCTTATGGCCTTTTTTATGGTATGAAGCACAATTTTAGGGGGCTCATACAGAACCAAGCATTTCACTGTAATGTGAACAAATATGTGACAAATAAACAAATAAACCCAAAACTTGAAATTTGAGTGCCGACTTATTGGAACCTGTTGTGAAAACGGTCGAAGCGGACGCGACTGTGATCTGCTCTCGCGATGACTGTCACCGTGGCACTTTATATGAAACTGCCATCCGAGAGACGGAGCGGAGGATGACATTAAACAAACGTTTTCTCTCTCCCCCCCCCCCCCCCACACACACGTCTGTGTTTCTTCATGTGGGCGTGTGAGCGATGGGTGTGGGAATCTGTGGGAATGAGTAAAGGCACATTTAAAGGTTTATGTGTTGAGAGTTTATTTATCCTAGATGAGTCACAGCGGGGAGCCAGACTTTGACCATGAAACGTCGTCCCCGTGACGGATGATGCGAGCGGACATTCTGGTGTATCGTTGGTCACGTGACCGCAGGGGTCACATGGGCGGCGCGGGGGGGGGGGGGGGGTCGAAGAAAGACCCATTCATGATGCTCCCATAATCCCCCACTGTTCCAACCCCTTGGCTTCTTAAGTGGAGCAGAGAGGGCCCAAAGGAAACAGTCTCAAATTCCTCGCTGATATAGTTTATTATTGGAAAAAATTCAGCCTAACTCATGGGCATGGACTGATACAGAGCGTCTACCCTAGTAGGAAAATGTAGGTGATGCTTGTATAAAAAAAATAAAAAAAGCTGTCCCACCCATAACTGAACCGTTTTGAGTTCTTGCCTGTACAAAGAATGCTTTGAGAGCATTTTATTGCACCTTTTTTTAGACTACTTTAAATAGTTATTTTCTAGTGTACTTTGTCAGTAGTTAGTTGAAGCTCTAAAAACACTCCCTGGCTTGATTTACCCTTTAAAGAAATCTCAAAATAACATCAACAAACCACAACAGGATCATTTCAGTCGTTCGCTCTCTCTGTCTCGCAGTGTGCCATGTGGTGAGCTACTCGTTTTTAAAAACCATTTCCTCCCAGGTAAATCACGATGCAAAAGACAAAATTGAGATTGCAAATATTTATTTTAGATGACATTTTAGACAAATGATGATCAAGGGTTGTGTCTCCTCATATGATCATGTTTGGTTTCTGACCATCTCTTTGTATAATTATGTGGGAGATAATGGTGGCGATGGTAATAGTGGTGGTGTTGATGGTAGTGGTGGTGGTGGTGTTGATGGTGGTGATGGTGTATGATGTTTGTGTGTGTGTGTGTGTGGGGGGGGGGGGTCTTGGCTGTTGGTCATGGGTTTTAGTGCGACCGTTACCGTGGGAACAGGAAGTCCGGGTTATTGCAGATACAGACCATAACAATCTCCAGGCTAAAATAATCTAGCTAATCTTCTTTTGAGGGGGTCTGTGCACATAGGACAAGCTGGGAGGACATTGTGCATGTGTGTGTGCGTGTGCGTGTGTGTGTGTGTGTGTGTGTGTGTGTGTGTGTGTGTGTGTGTGTGTGTGTGTGTGTGTGTGTGTGTGTGTGTGTGTGTGTGTGTGTGTGTGTGTGTGTGTGTGTGTGTGTGTGCATTACTGTGCCAATGCCCTATAGTTTGACTTCACTTCTAAAATGAAAAAAGACAGACTGGGTTATTGTGATAATAGATTGCATTCTACTTTTCGCATGCAAACGCACGCACATACACACACAATAACTTTTATAACTTTATATAATTAGAGCCAGCTTCTGACATAAAGGCCTCCTTCCGTGATGCTGGTTGTGTAATGGAGTAGGGTTCTGAATGTTTTAGGCAATTCATTTCTCACAGAGAAAGGTCATTCCATAAAACTTCTGTTGTGAGTGAACATCTGGGCCTTTTTGGCGTTGTGGAAACATTGTATGGTAACCACTGTTCGTGAAGAGCTCAATTTGGATTATATCTGTTTACTGAAAAGGCCTTGCCATTAACGGATCAATTAATTAAGACGTCCATGTAGGTTCTTTATCCACTGTGAACTCTTTCACTACCACACTACAAATGGTTAACCCTTTCACTACCACACTACAGAAGGTTAACCTTCTATAGTGTGGTAGTGAAAGGGTTAATATTGAGTATCTGCCGATACCGATCCGATATTTGTATTTTCCTGGATAATATACTGTAGCAGCACAGTGCACACTTGAATTATATTAGCGTTAGGCTAGTAAAACCATTTCAATGTAGGTAAGATATGCTTGGTCATTGAATAGTTCTGCTTAAAGAAGGAATTAGCCTATACATCACAGCTTTCCCTTAATGTATTTTTTTTTAATGGAATTTTATTGGGCTTAATATACCCGATACGATACCAATGAATACTGATTGATAAAAATATGCCATGATCGGCTCTGGTTCCGATCTGTCCGAACCGATCCCTAGACAGATATTCTGGAAGACATCGTTCGCTTCAGAAAAGCAAACTGCATCATAGGATGAAGGTTATTATTACCGCATGTTATACAACCATTACATTAGCGGTGATTAGCATTTGGATGCTGGTGCCATTGGAATTGCAACCCACAACCGGTAAGGAGCCACCACAAGCCTTTACTGTGGTGGTATGTCTATTATTGATTGATTGATTGATTGCTTAAAGCCTGTATATTTTAAATAAATTATGTTACAGGCAAGAGGACTCGGTGTCCTGTTTGGAAAAAGGTCTTTCATCCCAGACAGTTCCATATGGGTCGGTGCGCGCTGCACGCATGGCTGAGCGGCAACAGCTGGACTCCATTTGTGTTCCCCGCTCAAAACGCAGGCCCAGGGAGACAGCCGTACCTGGGGAGAGCACACGATCAAAACACAGGCCCAGGGAGACAGCCGTACCTGGGGAGAGCACACGATCAAAACACAGGCCCAGGGAGACAGCCGTACCTGGGGAGAGCACACGATCAAAACACAGGCCCAGGGAGACAGCCGTACCTGGGGAGAGCACACGATCAAACACAGGCCCAGGGAGACAGCCGTACCTGGGGAGAGCACACGCTCAAACGCAGGCCCAGGGAGACAGCCGTACCTGGGGAGAGCACACGATCAAAACGCAGGCCCATGAAGACAGCCGTACCTGGGGAGAGCACACGATCAAAACGCAGGCCCAGGGAGACAGCCGTACCTGGGGAGAGCACACGCTCAACACACAGGCCCAGGGAGACAGCCGTACCTGGGGAGAGCACACGATCAAACACAGGCCCAGGGAGACAGCCGTACCTGGGGAGAGCACACGATCAAACACAGGCCCAGGGAGACAGCCGTACCTGGGGAGAGCACACGCTCAATTGCAGTAGAAGTAGAACGCTTTATTGTCATTGCATGAATGAATGAATGAATGAATGAATGAATGAATGAATGAATGAATGAATGAATGAATGAAAACTTTATTTAACAGATTGCAGAATGGGTACAATACAGTACGGCTCAATACACACAATTGTTAAGGGGATGCAGACCAGAGAAAGACTTCCGTCTTGTTTACATCAGGGTCCCCCATTTTCAATTCACAGTGACAATACAGTACAACGAAATTGGTTTGTGCAACACCTAAAACCACACACTAGCACACAACACATCCATGATGTACCCATACTAAACACACTACCATACATAGATTATAGGGGTGTGTAACGATGCATCGATTAATCGAAATGCATCGATTATAATGTGACGATTCAACTGCATCGATTTGAATATGTTAGATATCTAAATTAATCGAAATAAATGTAAAAGAAAAGCATTTTTTTTTTTTTTACCTATAGTCCATTCATGCTGAGTGAATCAGTTCCCCCAGCCACATTTGTGTACATTCAAATTTTTTGGGGGATTAATAGAAAATGTATCAAAAATGTATCGAATCGAATCGAGGTCAAATGAAGAGATTTCATGATGCATTGAATCGTTGCCTGAATAATCGCAATCGAAATTAATCGTTGTGAGGTCGCATCGTTACACCCCTAATAGATTACTGTGCCCATACTCACTATCACACCACACATTCATGTACCCACACACACCCTCTGCTACACGTGCACTTTTTATTTTTTAAGCATTGCAAAGCATCACAGTAGAAAATAAATATTGCACATTGGCGGAAAATATTGCACCTTAGAGAATGCCATTATTATTGCATTATTGCACACGTCCCAACATCTGTCATATTGTAATATATATACAGTATATATTATAGTGAGGTAGATGTAGATGTGGTGGCAATAGGGGGGATGATTGCAGGCGCAGAGAGACAGCCGTACCTGGACGAGCACTAGGGCTGAGCCCCAACGTTAGAACGTTCAGACCTTCGTGCGTTACGTTGGCATTCGAATTCTAAATCAACATTCGAATTTTTTCTTTTTAATAAAAAATAAAATAAAAATGTATGTGTCTATTTATTCTGTTTAAACCAATGCAGGTTTTCTTCACAGTATATAAAGAAAGTTGATTTAATAAAGAAAAAAGACAAATTGTATCAGATTAATGACTTTATAAAAAATGTGGATTTAGTTTGAGGATATTTATGTGAAAAAAAAATTATATATATATTTTGTTTTTAATGTTTTAATTTTCTTTTTTAATTTTATTATTAAAAACGAAGGTTTGAACGTCCGTTCAAAAAACCCGGACGAAGTTCGAAGCCCAAAAACAGGCTTCGGGGACAGCCCTAGCGAGCACATGTTCAAACGCAGGCCCAGAGAAACAGCCGTACCTGGGGAGAGCACACACGCTCACATGCAGGCCCAGAGAAACAGCCGTACCTGGGGAGAGCACACACGCTCACATGCAGGCCCAGAGAAACAGCCGTACCTGGGGAGAGCACACACGCTCACATGCAGGCCCAGAGAAACAGCCGTACCTGGGGAGAGCACACACGCTCAAACGCAGGCCCAGAGAAACAGCCGTACCTGGGGAGAGCACACACCAGGGGCGGATTTAGGATTATAGGAGATCCGGGGCTTATCCCAGATAGGTGCCCTTTTTTTTTTTTTTTTTTTTTTTATATATATATATATATATATATATTTTTTTTATTATTCTTTTTGCAGATTTTTTTTTAATTTAATTAACCTGTACGTGCAATTTCCTGCAATATAGAGCCTTCAATCTTGACCAATAAAGCTGCTCTTTTCACTATAAAACTCAGTTAACCATAACGTAGTTATGGTTAGATTTATATATTGGGGGGGGGGGGTATATCATATTTTTCATATGATCAAAAAGTGGTGGAGCAAGATCATACCTTTGCTCCCCCAAGTTCAATAGTGGGAGAGCAGAGATGCTCCGAATGCTCTTATGGCCAGGCGTCTATGATTCACTGATACAAAGTAAAATAGTGCAGTGCAATAAAATAGTTAGTAAAATAGAATAAAATAATGCAATAGTGCATTGCAATAAAATAGTCATCATCGTATTTTTTCGGGAGGCCGGTAAGGAGTGCATTACAGTAGTCGAGTTGGCTTGAGATAAAGGCATGAATCTGGTTTTCAGCGTCCTTTTGATTTATAAATGGCCGTACTTTAGCTATGTTTCTAAGGTGGAAGAATTAAGTTTTTGTCAACTTGTTGATTGTGATTTAAAGCTTAGGTCTGAGTCTACCATGACACCAAGACTTAACTCACTCAAATACAGTTAGCAGCTGGATAGACCACAGATGGGAATTAGCTTCTGCTAAATCTGGTGCAAACATATTTTCACGTAACAATGATGAATTGTCAAAAAAAATAATTTTTTTTTTTTTTTTTTTTTAAATAGATTCGGGGCTTTTCAGAAAACATTCGGGGCTTGAGCCCAAGTAGCCACCCCCTAGCCCCGCCCCTGGCACACACGCTCACATGCAGGCCCAGAGAAACAGCCATACCTGGGGAGAGCACACGCTCACATGCATGTACGGTATGTCCTTAAAACTGTAAGCATGCTTGTCGACCTACTTGCATTTCTCACATTCAAATACTAGACTCCACATATCTGTTGTTCAGCCACGTTGTGCAATCTTTGATTTCTCACCAGCGCTTTGGGTTTTGGACCATTTGAATATGGAAATTCAGCAGTCTTTTGAAACTCATTCAGATTTGAGATTCCCAGCCAATGGAAACCTACTTGGCTTGAGCCATGCCACATGAATCAGAAAGCTATTGGCATGGTTTGATTTTTTTGGCATCCGCCCCTCCGCCTCATCTTGGGAGACACAGTGTTTGTTTTAACAAAGGTCAACCGACTCACAAAGAACATACTGTACACCTTCAGACTCCCAAGTAGTGCAAAGTAATGAGATATTTTTATTGAGGCCCTTTAACATTTTTCTAAAACGTCAACGCTGGGGTTTGATAGTTAACAAAGGAGGAAGGAGGCGCAGGAAAAAGTTACAAAATGTACTTAGTCCGCCTTAAAAGTCTGCATTCAACTGCTGTCTATGAAATATTGTTGGAAATTGAACTATCTCAAACCCGCTCTCTTTTCTCGATCCTCCAATCACAGCTGAGTGGGCGTGGCTTACAAGCAACATCTGGACCTTGACATCTCGCGACTGCTCAGATTTGTCAGGGCGTTCTTGTCCTTTTGTCCTTTTTGTTTATGAGGAGTGATCGTTGGACTCGGTCTGGCCTCGTGTCTCCGGGCCAGCGGCATGCGGCCCCTCGTCCCGGGACTCTGCTGCTGGACATCAGCTGTGCTGGCACGGCCACCCCATGGGTGGAGGTCCAGACTTGAACTGTTGTCCTTGGACACCGTTTCCACAGCAGCGTCGGCAGGAAATGGTTGAGGAGGAGAGTCCGGGGATGAGGGGCGGTGAGCTGTTTCACTAATGACATGACATGAGATGAGACAGAGCCCCTTGGACTGGACAGTGGTGTTTCTGTTATTGGCCTGGGGCTCACATTATATTCACCAAATGGAATTCTCAAACATCTGCGGAATGGCCTAATTTCTCACAAACATCTGCTGCAGGCTACGTGTGTGTATTTTAGTTTGCCTTCATCTCACTGTCATAGTACTGAGTGTACTACTACTATACACTCAAGACCGTAGCACTCAAGTTCGACACTGTTTGACGAACAATGTTACTTAGCTGCCAGAGTTGTACCTTGGCTTCCTGCTGACCTGTTGTACAGAACTTGTAAGTCGCTTTGGATAAAAGTGTCAGCTAAATGTAAACTGCTTCAAGAGTGTGTGTGTGTGTGTGGTGTGTGTGTGTGTGTGTGTGTGTGTGTGTGTGTGTGTGTGTGTGTGTGTGTGTGTGTGTGTGTGTGCAGGCACGTGCACAGATAGAGGCCAAGGGGTGCTTGAGCACCTGCCTTTTTGAGCCTCATCAAAAAAGTGCCCTTTTTGAAAAAAAAAGAAGAAAAAAGATTTTTTGTTTTTTGTTTGTTTACCGTTACGCATATAGACTGCCCTTCCAACTGAAAAATGTCAGGATAGAATAAAAATATTAGGTAAAGAGAGAGAGATGCCCCATATTCCATTGCAGTTTGCACGGCGGCCTCCTCAGCGTGACCTATATATTTTATGCATAGCGTGGGTGGTGATGATGATGATGATAGAAACCGCTGTGGCGCATACAGTTGAATGCTGGTATTACACTCATTGAGGGACACGAAGAAGTCAAGTCCGATGGGATTTGGAAATCTCAAATACAAATCGGGATTGGAATAAAAAATGCATTTATATTAAACAATACAGAATATACAGCACTTCTTGGGGTCTGTAGGGTAAGCACTTATTCCCTCCCCCCTGAACATTTATGGAGATGTATGGGCCTTTTAAGTCAGTGATAAAAGTGTCTTTCAAGGATAAGTGAGCTCCTGCACTGATTATTATACGCGCGCTCGGTTTATATATACACACACAAGTGTAGTGCCCTTTTCAGCCTTTGAGCACCTGCCCCTCTAAAGTCCTGTGCACGTCCCTGTGTGTGTGTGTGTGTGTGTGTGTGTGTGTGTGTGTGTGTGTGTGTGTGTGTGTGTGTGTGTGTGTGTGTGTGTGTGTGCGCGCGCGCGGCTATGTGTGTGTGATTGCATAGCATCAGGTATATCCAGCATCATTAAACGGGTCTGACCGCCGGAATTCTTACCCAGTCAACCAGGGAGGCATGTTCAAAAAGGTACGAGCGGTAGATTATGCCTTCGTAGAGCTTAAAGTGGATGAGATAACCGCAGCTAAATATTTATCTTGCCCTGAGGTCTCGTGCGCAAAGGCAGGCGGAACATTTATAGAGCAACGAGAGGAGGAGGAGGAGGAAAAGTGAGGCAAAACACCTCTTCTTTAGGAAACCGTTTGACATTCCAACCCACACAGGAAGCGTTACAGGTCAGGAAACCTTCACTGTAGGAAGAAGCCCCCGAGAGAATCATTCCTCACTTAGTTAAAAAGGGACACTGCTCCAAACATCTGAACGACGGTTTGACGCCCCTGAGAAACGTTTTTTTCCGAATCGATATGGCGCAGAAAAGTTGCTCTGAATGACAACAAGCTTTGGGTGTGGTATTTTATAGCGTACAAAGCGTGTGAACCGGGGGAAGTAGGAACAGAAATAACTGCCGTCCCTAATGAAGAGGGAGAGAAAAGGGCGGGAAAAGACGGGACTCCTCTGAAGTCAAGAGGTCGCCTGGAACATCAGAGGGAGTGGGACCCAAATAAAAAGAGCTCATTCCATTCTCTGTTCCCTTGAGACTATAAAGTGGCCTTCAGACGATAAGAAGTGTGCTCTTTGCTCACCGCGAGGGTAGGGCGCGGGTATCTAGTTGATCGTCATTGCGTCTATTTTACGAGTACAAACAACACACACAAAAAAGATCGCGGTCAGCTTTTATGTGGTGTTACACTCCAAAACAAAGATTAATTTCTCCACCATCTCTTAACATGATCAACTCTATAGTTTGGACGTTGCTTTTGCCTACGTCATCCAAGGTAAAAGTTTAAATAATTTGAACAGATTTTGAGCTGTAGCCACCTCAGGCGCTTTTCCACTGCATGGTACCTACTCTATACTCTACTCTACTCTACTCTGTATTTTCGGTTTTCCATTACCAAAGTACCTGGTACCAGGTACTTTTTCTGTACTTTTTGGGTACTTTTTTAGTCCCTGCTCTGTCGTGGTTCCAAGCGCGTGCCAAGCGGGTAGAACTGGTACTAGAAAAGTCACGTGAAACACTGCAGACCACTGATTGGTCAGAAGAGAGACGCGTCACTCGTTGGAGAGTCTGAACCTGGTCTGAACGAAAACAGAAAGCCGCCATCTTTAATGTCTCGCATAGGATTTCATTATGGTTGCAGCAGGCACAAGTTCAATAAACAAACGATACAGTCACTGTGTATTCTGCCTCATTTATTGATTAAACAAAACCGACATCAACACAATTTGCCACCGAGCGGAGAGTTTAGTCTCGCAAAAAGATCGCTGACTTGTTAAGGCTTAAGCTTATGTTGTGCTAATGTTGTGCTAGCGTTTTAGCATGGCTATCGTACATAGCGTGATCAATATAACTCGCTATTGATTGTTTGTATGAGTAACGTTAATGCTAGTAGAATAGACACAACGTGAGGTAATCACCATCCATTTTAAACCGATTACCTAATGCTAACGTTAGCAAATAGACGCGACTGGTAACGTTACAGCTTGTTAGCCTAATGCTAACGTTAACGTTAGCATAGACAGCCTAGCTAACGTTAACGCTTGTAGAATAGACACAATGAGAGGTAACGTTAGCGTTAGCAGAATAGACACAACGAGAGTCTCGTTAATGTTGTTATTGATTGATTGATTGATTGATTGATTGATTGATTGATTGATTGATTGATTGATTGATTGATTGATTGAAAACTGTGTTATACTCTGGCTTGCGCCTACTAGCTCACGGACATAGCTATGCTGGAGCTCTCACAGAGCTATGGAGCTCTCAGCTGTACACCAGCAGCCCCGCCTCCCCACACGGAGACAAACTGAGTACTTTATTTTAGTACCTGCAGTGGAAAAGGAACGAAGTACCAGGTACCTAAAGCGAGTAGAGTAGAGTAGAGTAGAGTAGAGTAGAGTAGGTACCATGCAGTGGAAAAGCGCCACTCGAGGAGGGTCCCACCATGAAAAGGTGCTAGTTGCAATACCACAAGACGGACAGCTGAGGGCGACAAAAGGCAAGGTCTGTGTCTACTGTTTACTGCGAGGAAGTGTGTGTGGCGTGTGTGCGTGTGTGTGCGCGTGCGTGCGTGCGTGTGTGTGTGCGTGTGTGTGTGTGTGTGTGCAATGCATAATATCTAATCGTATTATGTATTATGTGGGCTAGGCTACCGTGGTCCTTGACTAATATTATGCTGTAGTATACCTCTACCAGAGCAAAGGAAGGAGAAAACACCGGAAAGCAAAGCACGTACACAATATTTAATTAATTAAAGTAATTAAAAGTAGTTGTGAAAGCCTCTTTGCTTTTTTCAGAATGACAGATTTGTCTCATGATGTGACACACTGCGAAAAATATCTATGCCGAGAAAGAACATTATGAACAAACAACACTAGAAGTAGAACCAGATACAAAGCCCATACCCTACACACAGAACCACTCACCTTCTATCGACAGTGGTTCAGGGGGTAGAGCAGTCATCTGGTAATCCGGAGGTGTCGAGCAGGTTGACACCTTGCATGCAGGTTGAATGAGTGAATGGGTAAAATGGTAAAGCTTTGGATAAAAGTGCTATATAAATGCACCATTTTATGTCAAGCTCGTGAATGTGAAATAGGTTCCTTTGGAACTGGAAGACATGTGGCTGGTGTTTATTTATCCACCTGCGTTGTTTATTATTCCGTTCGACTACACAGTCAAATCCCAAATCTCCCCTCCTGCGTTACTCCGGAGTTCCACTGAGCGGCGCTAAATCCCCACACGTGGAAGCCTCTTTACTCTGACTCCCTCACAAGCCTCTTATGTGGGGATTTAGCGCCGCTCAGTGGAACTCCGGAGTAACGCAGGAGGGGAGGTTTGGGTTTGACCCACAAAACAAAACAGGGCGAGTCCCGTCTTGACTTGAAACCTGATCTTTCCCGACATTTAAAAGTCTCTACCTGCTCCAATGAAGGGGTGTCCAAAAAACCGGGATTGTTAGATTTAAAACCGCGTACCATTATTGTTTAACTATTGAATTGAACTCCAGAAACAGGCGGAAAGCGAGATGATTATTACAAGTTGGAAAAGTTTATCCTAAACGAGCTACGTGAAGTGAAGTGTGGGAACAGTCGTCGTCGCGAAGTGGCAACAATAATAATAATTCACAATGGGATGTTGCAGCAGCAACGAGGTAAGTCATCCTCAAGCCTCTCCTCCTGTTGAATGAATGTTGCAGTTTTAATGGAACAATGAAACAATGCCGCATATTTTAAAAGTGTGTTCACATTTAATGCCCGAATAGTGAACAACGTTGGAACCAGCGGTACATTTGTCCACTTCCGCTCCTTGGCTTTGTTTATGTTTACAAGTCTGGAATGACACTAGTTGAAAACAATAAGTTTCAAGTTTCTTTATTATAGTTCTCATACAAAAATACAGAATACATTTATATGAAATGCTTCTTTCTGTTTTGCTCCTGAGAGTGTGCTAGATAAAAAAATAGATAACGTATAAAATAGAAAGTCAAGTACTTAGACAAGTGTAAACAAAACAAAAGTGTTCAATATGCAGAGTAGAGAAAAGTAACTGAGTTACAATACACTATACAGTACAATGCAGAAATGGGATCAGGTACGACTTAGGGTAAGGTGCAATGAGGTATATGAGTTGTAGTGCAAATCTCTTTACCAATCAATATAAAGTGTGTTAAAAGTGTCTAAAGTGGGTGCTGCAGTGAGTTGTTTACTTAAAGTGAGTGTGGGTGTGTGTGCTGTGAGTGTATTTGATGGTTTGTTAGTGTTATTGTCATTGAGCAGCTATTGTCGTACTTGAAAACAATAACATTAGAGGAACAAGTGCACCGCCCTAATGAAAACTCGAGCAGTCCTAATAATTCATAATTGTCCTGTGTTTTTGCAGAGTAAACGTGACTGGAAGCCGCTGGAGGAGCGTTCCTGCACTGACATTCCATGGCTCATCATATTTACACTGTTTTGCATTGGAATGGTGAGTTTTTCCAGTTAAATAATAGTTTAGTCGGCCTGTTTCAACTTGTCTGACATGTTCACCAAGGTGGGTACTACATTTACATGTAATAATATTGCAGCGGTAGACCGGTAAGTAAGTAGATGTGTTATGTAGGCTTATGTAATATGTGTGTAGCCTATTGTATATCAATTAGACTAGATTTGATGACGTTCTACTAGTTAGGCTAACCCTGACGTTGAGTGTACTAGAGAGATACGCAAAGGAGGCATATCAAATCACACAGCATATAAAATCACAACAATAAGACAACCAGGGTGAGACAAAAGTAAGGATAACAAATAAATTAAAACTTGTACAACTTGATTAACAATGGTTGGAGATCAAGGTTTTAAATTCTGCAACAGAGGGGAGAATCTCAAGCTTTAAGGACTGTTTGTAGTTCATTCCATGAGCTAGGGACATCAATATACAATGTACAGGTGATTAAGCTGGATATAAGATATATAAATGAGTACTACTGAGTAATAGTGCTCATCATACATACAATACAGAGTTGTAATATTAATATAGGTACAGTGATACAGGTATAAAGACACTGTGGTAGTAAGTCATACTGGCCAGCAGCGTAACTAGTAAGAGTAGCTAAGGGGTATGTACAGATATAGATATATTATCTACAGACATGTAAAAAGGATTATATGCAGGTAATGTACAGACAGGTGTGGATAGATGTAGGCCTATATACGGTAAGAATAAATATACGGTATAGCCTATACAGCATTATTGTACATGTTATCATACGGAGTTGTATGGCTTATATGCAGGTGTATAAATAGGTATATAGTATATGCATGTATATTCAGACAGATATGGATATATATATATGCGATAAATAAGAACACGCCAACATTTTGGGAAATTAGCTTATCGTCTTCTCCAGAGAGACAAGAAGATGGATACCAGTTGTCTATCTGTGCGTTCAGTAGAAAGCTATCTGGCTGCATGTTAGCCGAGCTTAGCACAATGAACTGAAGCGGACATGGCCGGTTACTGGTGGTATCTATCTTCTTGTCTCTCTCTGGAGAAGACGGTAAGCTAATTTCCCAAAATGTTAGCCTGTTCCCTTTTAAGATTTTTATGATTACAGACAGTGTAGGGTAGTTATATACAATATACAGCATTATGCTCTTTCATGTTACCCTGTTTTCAGTAGCCACTTATACACTCACAGGTAATGGTGTGATATACAACATAACATCTCTGGACATGCTCTAATTAAAATATTTCAGACGTTGTGATTTTATTTTAGTTATTTATTTTAGGGCGTTTGTTTTAGTTTTGCCTTTTTGTTATATTTCTCATATTCATATACGATGACGGTGTCTCTCCCGCGTCTCTCCCACAGGGCTGCATCTGTGGCTTCGCCATCGCCACGGGAGCCGCCTCCCGGCTCATCTCCGGCTACGACAGCTACGGCAACACCTGCGGCCAGAGGAACTCCAAGATCGACGGGATAGAACTCAGTGGCCGGGACCAGACGGAAAGGAGGTCAGTAGAACAACGCGTTGATGGGTCGCACTTGGAACAATCTGCGTGACATTGTGTTCCGTTTAGACCTTGTCATTGCAGATATCTTGGTAGGCAAACAGCGGGGTGATTGTAATCAAATAACAGGTGATGCTCGTTAAATAACAACCATGGCAATGTGCTCCGTTTATGGCATTGCAATGCGCCATATTGGTTGGAAAGGCGTCATGGACTGCATTTATAGAGCACTTTTATCCAAAGCGCTTAAATTATGCTTCACATTCACCCGTTCACTCACACACCGACCGACGGTGGAGGCAGCCATGCAAGGTGGCTCAGTGTGAGCAGTTAGGGGTTAAGTGTCTTGCTCAAGGACACTTCAAGACGCTGCCCAGGAGGAGCCGTAATCGAACCGGGAACCTTCTGATTACCAGACGACCGCTTCACCTCCTGACTGAGCCACTGTCGTCATGAGAATGTAATCATTATCAACGAATGCAAACGGTCAAAAAGCGCCAAGATACGTTGATGATCGCAAGCTGTCCTCGTCTGTCTTCCAGTGAGGACAATAATTGCTGATGGGGACACGGGACATAAATAGTTGTGATTCAACAAGCAGGTCCAGACAGGAAGACTTACTAGGGCTGGTGAGTTTCAATGACGATTTTGACTTCCCGCGATCAGTAGTTTCAGCTCGGGGGGAAGAGGGAGCCACGGTGTGTTTCTCCAGTTATTCTGAAACATCTTTGGTAACTTGTAGAAGATGACAGAAAGGCAGCCTTTGGTCGAGAAGAAAGGTAAAACATAGTTGTCATATAATGTTTTCAAATCAATGAGTAATCATGTTTTCAATATCAATCAAAATAAATAAGATTTTTTTTTGCCATAATTGAGCGGCCCTAAGACATACCGTAGTCCTTTCTCACACCCCCCCTGGTTAAGTTGCTGTGACAGAAAGAGTAGCCGTTTAGTATTACCTGTATGGATGCAAGGATGTCGTCATGTGGGTAATCTAATCTCATTCACTGTCCTCATCTGTGTGACTGTGTCACTACCAATAATCCTTTGTTGTCAAGGCAGCCACACTCAAATGGGCTGCTACACAATTTTAAATGATTGTTTTGCCGCACGGCGTGTTGCTCTCATTTTGTCTTGTGTTGTAAATGCAGCACATCCTTCCTTCACAGCGGTGCGCTCCGCCCCCCCCCCCCCTCCAAGCCCACACAGTAGTTTCAGGCAGCTGGTGTTGAGAGGGAGGAAGGTGCCACGGCTCCAGTTATTCTGAAACATCAAATTTATGAGGATTATGTTCTCAAATCAATGAGTAATCATGTTTTAATAATCGTGATTCCAATATCGATCAAAATAAATATGATTTATTTTGCCATAATAGAGCGGCCCTAAGACTTACCGTAGTCATTTCTCACATCCCGTGGTTAAGTTGTTGTGACAAAAAGAGTAGCCGCTCAGTGTTACCTGTGTGGATGCAAGGATGTCGTCATGTGGGTAATCGAATTTACTACCAATAATCCTTTGTTGTCAAGGCAGCCACACTCAAATTGGCTGCTACACAATTGACCTTCCGCTCTCTCCCTTTCTTCTCACACAGCTGATACGATTTTGTTGTTTTAACCATGTAACTATCCACTTGTCTGAACGGTATCACATTGCCCAGGTAGCTTAATTCAATATCCCACAAAGGTAATTTTGTTTTGCCAAGTAAGCCAAATCAAAATAGTTGTTGCAATTTGTGTAGAAATCTCCAGCTCCCATATTTTCATAGATCTAAGGTCTGTGAAAGCCCGATTTACACACAGTTTAGTAGTCTTCAGCAGTGGCGGAAGAAGTACACAGTTACTATAAGTAAAAGTAGAAATACCCAGATAAATGAGTACTCTGGTAAAAGTAAAAGTCTTCCATTCAAATTATACTTTAGTAAAGGCATTTGCTATTGAATGTACTTAAGTATCTAAAGTAAAAGTATGCATTCTACACAACGTTTGTGTATTCCTGTGCTTGGGAACATTCATTCCTTGATCTATTGGCCACTAAAGATTATGTTAAAGTGGTATGTGGTCCAGTTATGCTCCTCTGATTAATGGTTGTGTTAAAGTGGTGTGTGGTCCAGTTATGCTGCTCTGATTACGTCCTCTTGAAGTTGGCAGGCGAATGCGAAAGTATATAATCTTCTTCATACATTTCTGCCATGTTTTCTATGCAAAATATTTTTCTTCAAAGTAACTAGTAGTAACTGATGGGTTCAGGTGAATGTAGTGGAGCAAAAAGTACACTTAAGAGTTTTATTTGTCACGGCATACAAGCATACTGTGAAATACGGGTGGTCATGCCCGCAGCGATTGTGCAATAATACAAGTAATAAGAATAAGACATTTGTGCAATAATACAAGTAATAAGAATAAGACATAACAGGTATAATGTACATAAAGTTTACAAAAAGCATGGTAAAAGACATGCTAAGGTCCTGCGATAGTGCAATACAATGTTAGCTACGGATGAGGCACTGGGTCTTATACTATACTATACAACATTTCCTTTGAAATGTAGTGGAGTAAAAGTATACAGTTCCCTAAAATGAAAATATGTACGTAAAGTACAAGTTACTCGAAAATGTACTTGAATACAGTACTTAAAAAAAATAAAGTCAACAAAGAGCGGCTCCTACTCCTAGTCCTACCACGCGTCTACGGCCATACATTTATTCTGTAATTCGGGGTTATCTGAATGTTTAGGTCAGCGCTAGAATCTCATTTATTGTGTTTATCTCATTAACCCTTTCACTGCCGCACTACCAAACGGTTAACCCTTTCACTGTGACAATACACAGAAGGTTAACCCTTTCACTGCCACACGACAGAAGGTTAACCCTTTACTATCACACAACCGACGCAAGGGTTAAAAGGTTGTCATGATGTGGTGATAAATCTGGAGTTGTCACTAAAATGCCTCCTTGCAGATATAGTGCGTGTACGACGTCTGTGATTGTATGAGTCATTTCGGGACAGTAGCTTTCCATCTATTTCCGTCTGAAGGCACAGTGTCCCTAAAGACAATGGGTCATGCTGCGTTGATGGGCTGATTGCCCATGGGGGCTTTGACTGAAAAGGCGTTTCAGCTACAGAGAAGGATCTGTTCGGCAAGCTGGCAAATGTCACCATGTCAGCCCCCTCCATGCGCATCAAGCCCAACTCTTATAGTAAACAATGATTTAGACTGATGTTTTTTTATGGAAGAAAAATTAAAATGATTGAACGATGGGTTTCGGTTAGGGTTGGGTACCGGACTCTGTACTTTTACTGACTACTACCGAGTGCCGATTCACGCTAGATCAATCAAACCTATTCCACAAATGTATATATTACTGTCACGTCTTTTGGGTCTTTGGAAAGACCAGACGAGGTCAGAGGAGTTTGATAGTATTTACTGAGGATGGCCAGATAATGTTGATATTTAAAAACCAAAAATACACGATCATGCAATTTAGTTTGTGTGGTAACAGTCAATAATAAAATGTTCTAAATTAATAATGTTGAAATTGAGAAGTTTGGACTTATTTTTTACAAGAGAAATATAATATTATTTTTGTTATTACAGAGAGTTAAGTACCGAAAAAAGGTACCCAACCCTACTTACAGTGAACGGTTCAATTGAAATGTATGTTTTCATTCCGCCAGGTATGTCTTCTTTTTGGACCCGTGCAAGATTGACTTGGTAAACAGGAAGATCAAGTCGTTAGCCCTGTGTGTGTCCAAGTGCCCCGACGCAGAGCTGCAGACCTACTACGACTTGAAGAAGTTTGCGCTGAACAATGGTGAGAAGTTTACATGCTTTTTGAGAGAAAACATCCTCTTGCGCGCGCTTACATGTTTTAAAGCGCGAAAATGCATGTTTAACTGCCACAAATATTGTATGGCATTATTTCATGCATTTAGTTTATATATCTTATCCATAATTTACTTTCTTTTAATATTTATTTTGTTTAATAAACAAAATATTTTTAGTTTATTTTAGTTTTTGTTGCACAGGGACATTTTTAGATCTTGCACCTGCACAGCTGCGTGATTTTTTTTTCATAGCCGTAGTTTGCGAAGACGCTCTCTGATTGGCTAGCCCACGTACAGTGAAGATCCTCTCTGATTGGTTTAGCTCCGAAGGGCTCTTCCGCCTTGTACATATATATTCTCTGCTTCGAAGTGGTTATGCTTTGGCCCTCTTTCGAAGTGGGTTATGCTTAGAGTTTATCTTTAAGGTGCTCCCATAGTCGAGCGGACCGTACACGGAGCGGACTCAAAGCGGACCCAAAGCGGACTCAAAGCGGACCCAAAGCGGACCCAAAGCGGTCCCAAAGCGGACTCAAAGCGGACTCAAAGCGGACTCAAAGCGGACTCAAAGTGGACTCAAAGCAGACCCAAAGCGGACTCGAAGTGCGAAGCTCCAATTTTCTAATGCGCGGATGTCCGCGCCGCTCACTTGGTGTCGCATAAAAGGCTGCTCTGCGTTTTGGTTGACATCGACCTGCATTTAATGTGACGCCGATCTGCTTTTTACTCTGACCACTCGCTCCGTGCCAAGTGAGAGTAGGGCTTGAGATGTTTGAATAGCACTTTTAATTTTACGTTTAGACGAGCGTTTTGGGGTGGAATTCTCCGTGCAGACGACGCTGTAACGACGGAGCCTCGCTGTCACACGATTGGCGCATATGTCACATGACGTGCTGTGAAGACCCGCCCTACTCTGCCTCTGATTCGCAGACTGTGGATGGGGAATGTGATTGGACCAAAGCAGAGTCACTCACAGACAGTGGGTCCACTCACGCCGCGGGACAGATTCTTGTGTATTTAACCCTTTCACTGCCACACGACAGCCGGTTGTGTGATAGTAAAGGGTTAACCTTCTGTCGTGTGGCAGTGAAAGGGTTAAAAGTACTGCCAATGTAGCCTTCAGGTGATCTCCGTTGATATAGTCAGACATACTTGCTTTGTTTACGTCTCGGCTACTGGCGCATACCTGCTACCTGTGACGTAAGCAGTACGCGCGACCAGAGCCGTGACAACCCTTTCGTCATCGTTTTAACAGATTTATACGGTTTTGACAGTTTAGACGAGAGCGCAAAGCTTTTGCGTTTCTAGGAATTCCACCCTGGAAGGTAGTCTCACTTTTTTGCGGTTTCACCCCGTAAAAACGCCGTTTCCGTATAAACGAAAGGCACATCCGAAAAAATATTTTTGCGGATTCACCTGCTAGCGTTTCCGTCTAAACGGGGCCTAAATGAAGTGTGTAAAACTGCCAGTTTTATTTCGAAATATTGGAAACGGAGATAACATAGACTATTTATTTTGACATCGGATGACGACGACGACATGACAGTAGTTGAACAGTGTGGGAAAAATTTTGTAAACTGGCACGAGACATGTAGGAAATTGGTCTGCGGAGGTACGCTCGACTATGAAAGCTCAAAGTGTCCGCGTGGACCTCGCAGAGTCCAGTCCGCGTACAGTCCGCTCGACTATGGGAGCACCTTTAGAGCAGGGCAATGGACCACCAGCCCTGATTCCAAACTCTAAGCATAACCAACTTCGAAAGAGGGCCAAAGCATAACCACTTGGAAGCAGAGAATATATATGTACAAGGCGGACATTTCTATCCCAGAGCCCTTCGGAGCTAAACCAATCAGAGAGGTTCTTCGCTGTATGCGGGCTAGCCAATCAGAGAATGTCTTCGCAAACTGCGGCTACGAAAAAAAATCACGCTGCACAGCTGGGGCTCACACTAAAGGCACACACCTGTTGCTAATTTGTTTGGCTCAACTCTGGTCTGAGAGGAAGATGCATGAAGACGTGACACTAATTATGTCATTTGATGATCGTTTTTTATTGTGTTTTTGTGGAGTTCTTGTTTTACTCAAGTGGACTCATAAGCTCATTCCCTCATGGTTATTTGCGGCCAGCGAGTTTGACGTGTGGATTGGAGATTATTGAAGAGAAAAATAAATCCACCAGTATCTGAAGTAGGGCTGGGCGATATGGCCAAAAACGTTATTGCGATAAAATTATTTTCATATAACTCGATATCGATAATTATTGTCGATATAATGTCTGTCAAGTTTAATTAACTTCTTATGCCCGGCACCGATGGACGGGCTATTAATAGACTTGTTTTGCTGCTGCGAATGTCTCGAGTTGATGTCGTCATCAGTCCGCGCACGTTAGCAGTTAGCCAGAGCAAGCGGTGTATCCCATGACAATGTACTAAATATGACCCTAAAATACTCCGTTCCGCCCCAATACATTGCAACGACGTCCACCGCATACCCCACACTACTCTAACCGTTACCCTCAGAATTCACGCCACACACCCACTCGGCACGTAAACTATAAAATAGTGCCGTGCAAGCTAATTATCCTAGCCAGCCTTGTTTCCAAGCAGTGTATCCCATGACAATGTACTAAATATCACCCTAAAATACTCTGTTCCGCCCCAATACATTGCAACGACGTCCACCGTATACCCCACACTACTATAACCGTGGCCTCAGAATTCATGCCACACACCCACTCGGCACGTAAACTATAAAATAGCGCCGTGCAAGCTAATTATCCTAGCCAGCCTTGTTTCCAAGCGGTGTATCCCATGATAATGTACTAAATATGACCCTAAAATACTCTGTTCCGCCCCAATACATTGCAACGACGTCCACCGCATACCCCACACTACTCTAACCATTACCCTCAGAATTCACGCCACACACCCACTCGGCACGTAAACTATAAAATAGCGCCGCGCAAGCTAATTATCCTAGCCAGCCTTGTTTACTACTTGAGTCCTACCTCTCTACGTCTCCTTCCGCTGTCGGCCATCTCCTTCACTGATTGGTTGTTAGTGCGTGTGCTCATATCCAAGCTTGGAAAATCGATATATCGAAACTTTGCGACCACGTTTCATGTTTATTTTGAGGAAATAATTTATCGCGATAGTTATCGTTATCGTTTTATCGCCCAGCCCTAATCTGAAGAACCATGGCGTTGTGTGTTACCCGGAGGGAGTGATAGAATGTGTCACTTGCATACATTGAGTAAATAAAACATTTGCAACACCTGCTCGTTTCCCATGATTTAAACTAAATGAATTCAGTGAAAGCTATGATTATGATTACATCCACTATGATTAGATCCACTCCAGTCACTCCACTCGATATTTGCAAGGTGTTTATAATGTTGTGTACACTCGGTGTATAGCTATTAACAATATCTCTCTGACAATTACATTACATTTAGTCATTTAGCTGAAGCTTTTGTCCAAAGCCACTTTATGAGTTGTGTACAACAAGTCAGCAGGAAGGGTACAACGCTGGCAGCTGAGTAATCAAACCGTGTTGAGTGCATAGTACTAGAGACATATACATTTTACATACATATACATTTTACATTTAGACATATACATTTGACATTTAGACATATACATTTAGACATACATATTACATTTAGACATATACATTTTACATACATTATACATTTTACATTTAGACATACATTTAGACATACATTTTACATTTAGACATATGCATTTTACAATTACGTATGTCTTGCTCTCTTTCGTGGCTTTTAATTCTCTTTTCTCCCTTTCCCCCCCCCCAAAGGTTCTGAGCTTTGTTCCTACGATATTACTCCTACAAGATATCCGAGCTCCCCGGAGAGATTCACTAAATGCCCCAAACTCCCCGTTCCGCCAAGGTAATCAAGCATATCCCTCAGCAGCTGATTAAAGATTATGAACGAGATGAACTTACCCTGAGCTGATTTTAACCATTAATGGGCTGGATCCTTACAGGCTCTTATCTTCTTGAACAGTATCATGCTGCTTATCTTCACAAGGCGGCTTCATGCGATTATAACATGTTATTTTGTTATCTTTGTTAAGGATTAGTTTGAAGTACCAAGTTTTTATTTTATTTAATTGTTATACTCCACAAAGTCTACAAATGAGGCCTAGAACCAAAATATGGTTTGTACTGGGTCAAATAGTATTTGCAATTCGTTTAGCATTTGTTCTACTCTGCTTGGATTAGCAGATGGGTGAGCCCACATGGGACTACGAGGGCCATTTAGACTACCTGTAACTGAGGGGTACAATTCCCTGACTGTATTGATAAGTATGGTATCATTAACACTTTGGTTGCCTAAGGTTAAATTAATGATATACCATAGATTGCCAGCGCTATTTGTCTATGGAGAAAGTCCCCTTCTTTGCAGGGCTATAACTTTTAAAATTCTATTGCTACATTGCCATTATTAGGGCCCATTCAAAGTCCTATATGTATTGTTCATTGTGTAGCAACGTTAAACTTTTTCATTCACATATTCATAGTAAAGTATGGTCTAATGTATAAGTATGTTTTCATCTCTTTCTGCAGCTTTCTCCAGAACGTGATATATAGCCCCAAATGCATTATATTGATGATGAAATACAGTTTGATGGCAATCGGGGCGATATAAAAAATTCCAACTAGACGTACTTCTAGAAGTTACTACACGTCATCTGATGTTGACCGGATGGGCGAGGGGGCGTTTATAATTCCGTGGGCAGCGTTATACCAATCATCTAATGTGGGTCAAATGTTCATCATAGCAGTTAGTGTCGAACACGGTAATATTACACGCTAAAACTCACCCCAGTCTCCGCGGGCCGTTGGGCGATCAGCGTGGGGTAGACAGTTTTCCATTATGGGATGTTGAAATAGTCGGTCCATTTCCAGGTTGTATAATAATATATACGTCCAAATCATGTTGTTTTTTCGAGTTATTTGCAGCGATCGATGTTCACTGTGTGAAGACGGAGTCTCTCTAACATTAGCGAGTGCCCGGACCCCATATGGAGTGAGTCCTACCGGGTTAAAGGTTGACATCCGGTTTCGATCTGCCGATCGGCCACCAGATGGCGGTCTTGAACCGCTAGAGGATTGAGAGGAGATCACACTTGTGTCTCAGGCCAGCGGAGGGACATTATGGATCAGATCGCAGATTTTTGAAATATTGATATAAAGACGACGTAAAGCGTCCCCCGGCAACTTTAGCATCGCCAGCAAAGACGTCTAAAGACGCCCCCTGGCAGTCAAAGTGTTAAACCACTACCGTCTTTATGTACATCCTACTGGCCATACAGTACATAGGTATCTTAATGATGAACACTTCCCCACAATGAAATCGGTTCCACACAAAGTTGTAATTAAGTATTTATTGCAGCAAAAGGTACATAATATACTTTCTTTACTTCATTTTGAATGCGCTTATAAGGCAAAGGAATGTGCGTAGGCAAATCAATAACGAATGTCCATTCTCTGGTTACGCAGGAGGTAATCATACAACCTGAATCTTAGGGAATTATATCTATGGTACACTAGTAATATAGCGGGAGATACTGGAAGGGTCCCCCCGGTTGTAAGCCAGCAAGGGTAGAGGATCTGTCGGTAATAGAGTCTGGGTCAACGATGATAAGGAGACTCCGAGTACGGGAGACGGTGCAATAAGATCTTGATCCACAGACAAATACAGCTGTTCTCCGTAGCCTGTAGCTCCACAGGGAAGAAAGCTAGCCTGCCTCAGGCTTCTGAGGGGCAGACTCGATGTGGCTCCTCACAGGGTAAATCCCACACACTTGTGGGCGTCGGCGATTCTCCGCTCCATTAATTACAGGACCAAAAGCAAATATAATCCAGCCGAAAAGGGCTATGCAGTCGTCGGGTAGATAATCCAGTGTACATGTCCACACGGTCCTCGTCTAGGGCTCCTCGGGTGAAAGCGCCATGAAAGCAGCCCAGCCTGGATAAGCACTCTAGCTGATACGAGGAAAACGTTGGTGATGCTGGTCACTGTAGAACTTTAGCCGCACGATACACTATACACAAATAGACTATTACTGACTTAATAGAATATGTCGCACTCGACGGTATAGCGCCAAACTCTGACACTTCAGTTATTAATTCGCACGCGGTCTCAATGCTCTATTTGGGGCCAAACAGGCCATACTTCACCGCACGTAGTATCGTGGGTGAGGCTTCTACTTTAGTTACTAAGACTTCTGACTAAGTGCTTCTGTATTCACCTGCGCCGTATTTATACGCTTAGATGAATAAACTAGTACCAGCTTTATTCCTGTCTCATATCCTTGCGCAATACCATTCTTGTCCAGGCATGTCCCCGGCGGTGACTTTGAACCTGACTTTGGAGGCATGGCCTTGGCGCCTGTGGACCGCTGTCCAATAGGAGAATGAAATATTATGGTCTGTACTAGGCTAAAGGGATATTCCGTGTATATGTACAAGGAATATACAAGGGATATCAAACGATATACAAATATTATGCAATATATATCAATCAATAAATATATATATTCGGTTTAATCTGATCCTTTGTAACACTACCGGTAGTTGAAACAGGATTTAGACTAGTTGAAACCTGATTTAGACTAGTTGAAAAAACAGGATTTAGGATGCCTTATTGTTTTCTGGTTTATTATTTCAGTCAACCAAGAGCTGCACCTCCCACAATCTACTGGCGTACATTTCTCAGGTCATTGACTTGATGTAGTAAATAAAAAAAACGCTAATAATCATTTGCATACTAGTCAAGTCAATGGTTCTTCTTTATTAATTCAGATCATAGCAGCATGGGGGTACAGGCAGAAGAGGTAATAATGGAATGTAGAACATGGTAATAATAGTGATGATGGTATACATGGTCCATCACGTGTAGTAGCACACTGCACCAGAATCTGTGCCGTGTTTCGTGTTGAGAGTCAGTCCTAACAGTTCTCAAGTTCACCAGCTGTTAGTTCTCCAACTCTTGGCAGCAGTCCATGCCCACGGCTGTGGAGCCTGATGGCTACTCCTGGGGTAGTGGGCTGGGGTGGTGCTGGTGGGTAGGGAGGGGGGGGGGACAGGCTGCTGCTGTCTGGTGTGGGGGAGGGGGAGGACACCGGCGGGGAGGGGCTCATCTGGTCAAACCTGTTGAAAAACGAGTTCCACTCATTTGCACGCTACTTGATCCGGCTCTCGGCGACACGGAGATTAGAAGCAGCCGGGGAGACTTTTAGATGGTATTTGGCCCCACAGAGACGAGTATTTATCTCACTTAAGAGATTAACACTAGAGATTAATGACTAATTCATTACTATTATCACTCGGCTTATTTTTTTAAAACACATCTGCTTCGTGGGCGGTCTGCAGTGGGACAGTGGAAAGAGAGAGAGAGACGAGGGACAGGATGAAACTGGTAACATGACACAAGTCATGAGCTGGACTCGTCTCGAACCCACAACAACGTTGCAAGTAAAGAGCAGGGCTTTCCCTAAACAATGGTATAGGGGCGCAGCACCAATATGACAATGCACCAGCGCCACCATGTATTTATAAAAAAAAAAAAAAAAATATATATATATATATATATATATATATATATATATATATATATATATATATTATTTTTTTTAACTAGGGGCCAGCTTTAAAACTGTTCACTGTGTGTGTGTGTGTTGTTTTCGTGTTCAACGTTAAACTGTTGTGCAAGCATATAAGTTGAAGGTAAACCTACTTGGAATTATTTAGCTATTTTATTGAAATCATGTTTTTAAGCAAATTACAGCAAATGGCTTTCTTTATCGCAAATGTTTTCGCCTCCCGGGTTGAGACTCCACGTTGTTTGTTTGATCCCGGGGACGCCCCTGAAACGGCACCTCCTTCTTCACCGCCCGGAGCCTCCACCCCAAATATCGTCTGAAGAATGTTCACGCCGTTCTCTCTTTTTCCCCCGTCTGTGTAGTAAGTCTCTCCCCGTGTTCCACCGCTGTGTTCCCGTGGACATCGGCTGCTACGCCGAGTTCGCCCAGGCCTTCGTCACCTTCGTCAGTGACAACAGCGTCCTGCACAGGGTCATCGCTGGAGTGATGGCCAGCAAAGAGATCATCATCGGCCTGTGTCTGCTGGCGTTAGGTACAGTGCACTAATATGGGGTAATAATGGGGTAACATCAGGCTAAAAGGGGGGTATTCAGTATCACAGAATCTCCCCAATGCTAAAATCTGGTACCAAGAGCTACGTGTGACAGGTCGGAAATCAAGGCCAGGTTGCTGTGTTACTTTTGACAGACCTAATAATGGTAAATGGCTGCATTTATATAGCGCTTTTATCCAAAGCGCTTTACAATTAGTTCCTCACGTTTCATTCACACACTGACGGCGGAGGCGAGGTGCCGACCTGCTCATCGGGAGCAATTAGGAGTTAAGTGCCTTGCTCAAGGACACTTCGACAAGCTGCCAGGGAGGAGTGGGAATCGAACCAGGAATCTCCGGATTACCTCCTGAGCCACTGTCGCCCCCCAACAGTGAAAAATATGTTCAATAACGCCTGTCGAATTTCACGCCTGAGCAAAGCTGCTTCTGTTCGTCTCTGTTCACATCTTTCCATTGACGTTTTTATGTGTTCTCTATATTTAGTTTTGTGTTCTATTTGAGCGTACTATAATGGAGAAAACTGTATTATTGATTATATCTCAATAATGTTTGGTGGTTTATACTATCGGCACAATAGGTTTCGCACCCGTTGTCGTCCAGTACGTGTAGGACTCAGAATGGGTATTATTGATGTTGTAAAAAGAGGTATCCAGGCATTAAAGCGTTCCGTCTTGAGACGGATTTCCGTCTATTTGATTATATGTATATAATATTTTAATTGATATTAAAAAAAAATAAAAAACGTATTTTTTTTTTTTTTTTTTTTTTTTATATACTTTTTTTTTTTTTTGTATATAAAGTTTGCCAATAGGGATGTTTCAGTAGTATTGGCACTGGTAGTAGTCGTAATAGTAATCCAGTCTATTTTTTTTCTTCTAAAAAATAAACTAGTTCAACACAGGCAACCACGTTTGCTTAATTTCTTTGATGGCTCAAATGTATGTTTTGAGCACAAAGATCATCATAGATCTAGCCTCTTAATTTTGCTCTCAAAGTGCACCAGATTGATGCATTTAACTTTAAAACGTAATAATTTCTTTTTTAAATCCGAGGGGGCATGCCCCCGGACCCCTCTGGAGGGGCAGAGGTTCACCCACCACCACAGTCTCACTAAATCCTGTGGGAAACACTGAGGATTCAAATTTTTTTACGGCTGTGGGTAGGGCGTTCCACGTTGTTGTGGCATAATTGCGAAACGTGTTTAGTCCCTTGTTTGTATGATAACAAGCCTTTTAGTTCATGGTTCAAAGTAATGGGAAAAGGGTGCTAGCTCGCCATCAATCAGAAGCTAGCCACAAGACTTGCATTCACGCTCTCCAGCACACAGCCTCCCTGCCTGGCACAACAACCACAACAGTAGGTCTATAGTCACAGTCAGGACAGTAGGCTCTACAAGTAGGCTCCCTTAAAACGCTAACGCTATTAAAAAAAATACAGTGGAGGTTAAAATAAGAATAGACTTGGCCTGAAAAAAGTTCAGTCAGGAGATATTTTTTTGCTTTAATCCCTGCATTCATCCCTAATTATCTTATCTCAAGTCCGGCCCTCTTCTCTTTGTTCGTGGGAAGCAACAGTTGTGATCGAAGGATCAAGAAAAGAGGGCGGGGTTTGAAATATGTAATGTCCCTATAGATAATGTTTTACATGAGCCCTGTCAGGCTAGAGGTATGAGCCGTCTAGCCCTGAGAAACCGTTTGCTTTTAAGGTTGGATAATATATACGATGTAGACTTCGGGGGCGACAGGGAGGTAGAGCTAATTCGGAGGTTCCCGTTTCGATTCCCGCTCTGCCCGGGCAGCGTGTCGAAGTCACTTAACTCCTAAATGCTCCTGATGAGCAGGTTGGCACCTTACATGGTTGCCTCCGCCGTCGGTGTGTGAATGTGTGAGTGAATGGGTAAAATGTGAGGAACAAATTGTAAAGCACTTTGGATAAAAGCACGATATAAATGCAGCCATTTATATATAGTATATTTGAATTGATGACTAGTCTTGTGATTCCACAAAATTGGGACAAAGAGTTACTTTTAGTAATTTTCACAAACTGATGACAAAGAGCTAGTTTTGCTCTTCTGTTCTTCTTAACTTCCTCTATTTATATAATGCTGTTTGCTCACGAGGCTTCAGCAGGAAGGGAGTTATTTTTGTCAAGAAAAAACAGGAAATGTCTAAGCGATGACGGCGGTCCCTGGACACTGATTTGGGATCTGCTTACTCTCCTCAGTTTTGTAGAACATAAACTTGAAAACTGACTTCAGATCAGCATCAGACTACTTCCTTCATATGCATTGTTGCATGCGGTCATCTCTCTCGCGGCTGGATAGGTCATCAGAGAGATCAGCTACAGTTATATGGATCACATATGTACACACCAGTATATGGGTCACATATATACACACCAGTATATGGGTCACATATATACACACCAGTATATGGGTCACATATATACACCAGTATATGGGTGGGTCACATATTTGTTTTGTCATACAACAATGACAATGTTGTGAGACATTGTCATTCATGCCCTTCAGTTGTACTGTGTAAAGTTAACAACTAGGGATGTCCCAATCAAGCTCTTTTGATCTGATTCGCTTAATATTAATTATCTTTTGATACAGAGTCCTGATCCGATATTTGTAAGTATATATTTATTTTCCCCTAGATAATACACACTTCAAGTGCATTACAGTTAGTAAAAACCAATCCAGTGTAGGTAAGATATGCTGAAGAATTGAATATATCTGCGTTAAGAATTTTGAAGCAGTATGAATTAATTTGAATTTAAGAAAACGATACCCTGCATCACAGCTTTGCCTTAATAGTTTTCATTTATTTTTTAACCAAAAAGAATCATGGGTTGATCTAGCCCCTTTCGTGACTGCGTGTAGCCTGGGGCTGTACCGCAGTCACTCTCACGTAGGCCGCAACCAGTGTCATAATAAGCGTGGACGGGGGCTCGCGGTGGGTCAAAAATATATCAGATATGAATTTCAAAGATACCCAGCGTACAATATGGGTTTAACACATCTTTACAGTGTGGTCTGGAAGCTCGGAGTTGCTAATAAACAGTTTAAAACATTGTTACTCCACGAGTGGTTCTCACAGAGCGAGCCGTGTATTTCCGCCATTGGTGTCACCGCGCATGCGCACCAGGCATTTGGCTGCCTGGTCCAGGCATTATAGGCGGAAATACACGGCTCGCTCTGTGAGTACCACTCGTGGAGTATCAATGTTTTAAACTGTTTATTAGCAACTCCGAGCTTCCAGACCACACTGTAAAGATGTGTTAAACCCATATTGTACGCTGGGTATCTTTGAAATTCATATCTGATATATTTTTGACCCACCGCGAGCCCCCCGTCCACGCTTATTATGACACTGGTTGCGTTCTACGTGAGACTCTCACGCCGTGAGAGTGACTGCGGTACAGCCCCAGGCTACACGCAGTCACGAAAGGGGCTAGGGTTGATCAGGCTTAATATAGCCAATATCGATCAATAAAAAAATATGCGTGATCAGTTCCAATACCGGTCTTCCAGATTGCCTCGGGACATCCCTATTTCCAACGTAGTTCATACCATAATAATTAAATAATAAATCATGAAAAACCATAATTTTCTAAACTTTTATTTGCTGTCAAACATAATAATTAATGTAGACCTGAATCTCCTCGGATCTCTGTTATTTTAGCTGATGAGTACCTGTTGGGTACCTGTGTTGTACAATATTGATTGTATTGATATGTGTCTCACTGAAGCAGTTTTCTATGTGCTCTCTCTCTCTCTCCGGTGCAGTTCTGTCCCTGATACTGATGGTGGTCATCCGGTACATCTCCGCTGTCCTGGTGTATATTCTCACAGCACTCACCGTTATCGGCTCTATAGGTGAATTTCACGTAAAAAAAATCTGGATGCTTCTCAGTCTTGTCAATAGGTTTTGATGCTATCCCTTCTTTATCTTTTTTTTTTACTGATTGACAAGTTATTTATATATATAATATATATACAGTATATAGACACATATTTATTTTATTTATTTATTATTATAGGTGCTTGGCATCAGGTAATGGTAAACTATGTTGTCCGCATACATTTTAGATAATTAAAATAAGTTATTCTATAATTCTTCCTCTCACACCAGGGTTGGGATGAATTTGCTTTCAATTTGATCAGTTCAAGACTTTAACAGAAATTACCCTTTACTTGCTAATGCTAGAACATCCATTCTCATGTACTTGTCAACAGGTTGGATAGTATTTTATATATATTTAAGATTTTAGAATGTAGTGCCAAATTTCCCTCCGGATAAATAAAGGATTTCTACCCTTAGTATAATAGTATAATTTCTTCATGCAACTTCCACCTGAATCCACCGAATTGAAAGTGAATTGATCCAAACCTGCGGTTCCACGGGATGTATGCCAAGATGTTGACTCACTGTATCTGCTGTGTTTCAGGCGGGGTAGCGGTCCTCTGGTGGCTGTATGTTGACTCACTGTATCTGCTGTGTTTCAGGCGGGGTAGCGGTCCTCTGGTGGCTGTATGCTGACTCACTGTATCTGCTGTGTTTCAGGCGGGTAGCGGTCCTCTGGTGGCTGTATGTTGACTCACTGTATCTGCTGTGTTTCAGGCGGGGTAGCGGTCCTCTGGTGGCTGTATGTTGACCACAAAAACGCCCTTGATAACAACACCGCGTCGGTGTTCGGGAAAGAGGTGGCCTCAGACAATGTTAAAACGCTGCTGGTGTTTGCCATCGCTGCTACTATTTTCACGGTACGTATTTGTGCATTACACGAGTGACGAGTGTACCACTTGTGAGGACTGGCCGGTTTTGTTTTCTTCTTTCTTAGAGAATACTTTGATTTAAAGAGCCTAGCGTAAACAACACGGCACATCTCGCAAGCAATAAGTAGTGTTGTGGTGCACTACATACAGGGTTCGAGGTTGAACCTAATTCAGTACACAATGCTTTGACTGAACATTCTGTCCGCATAGCAACAATTGCTAGGTAGCCTGTTTGCAAATGAAGATAAGATGAGATGGATTCTTTATTCATCCCTGTGTGGAAATCCAGGTATCATAGCAGAAGCAGGAGAGGGGAGAGGGGAGTTACAGGCAGGATAATAAGAATAAAAAAATATAGTAAGAAAAATAAAGATAAAGGTCTGATCTCCACTGGATCTCTGTATACTCTATCAATAATATCAGTATGCACATATGTACAGCCCACCCTAGCCAAGTCTACCCTGGTATAAATAAACAGATTATCAATATATGTACATATACAAATATGATTGGGAGTGAGTCTATGGCTGAATGTGCTCCTCATCTTCGCTAGCTCCTCATAGATGGGATGGGGAGGGGTTCTCCAGGATAGCGGCCGGCTTCCTTCTCATTCTCCTCTATGCAGCCAACTCCAGGTTGTCCAGTTCGACTCCCACTATGGAGCTAGCCTTCCTCACCAGCTTGTTCAGTTTGTTTGTGTCTCTTGAGTTGATGTTACCCCCGCAGCAGCATACCACTGTGAAAAAGAGAACACTGGCTACTACAGACTGGTAAAAACGACTGCAGCAGCCTATTGCACATTGTTGAAGGACCTGAGTCTCCTCAGGAAGAACAACCTGCTCTGTCCCTTCCTGTAGAGGGCCTTGTTGCTGTCCGACCAGTCCAGTTTATTATTCATGTGTACTTGGAGGTGTCCACCTCCTCCCCTCGGATAGTGATGGGAGTTGGGGGGCCTCTTCTTGCTTCGCCAGTAATCCACCACCAGCTCCTTGGTCTTGCTGATGTTGAGTTGGAGATGATTGTTGTCGCACCACCCTACGAAGCTCTCCACCAGGACTCCGTACTCTTTCTTGTTGTCATCTGTGATGTAACTGATGATGGAGGAGTCAATAGAGAACCTCTGTAGTTGGCACGTACTTGAGTTGAAGCGGAAGTCGGAGGTGTAGAGGGTGAACAGGAAGGGTGACGGCACAGTTCCTTGGGAGGCGCCGGTGTTGCTCACCTGCACATGACCGGCTGCTCTGCAGTCTGGCGTATTGTGGTCTGTTGGTGAGGTAGTCGGTAATCCAGACCACAATACGCCATGCTCCAGCTGCATCATCACAGAGACCATGATTCTCACTGTGCTGTGTGGCCTCTCCAGGTGTGTCTAGCCTCAGTGGAGCATGTAGATATTGGCATCCTCCACACCAAGGTGTTGCAGGACCAGCCTCTCAAAGGTCTTCATGACATGTGATGTCAGAGTAACTGGCCCCGTAGTCATTGAGGGCACTTGGGCGTCCTTTCCTGGGCACTTGGACAATGCAGGAGGTCTTCCAGAGCTGGGGCACTTCCTTCAGCCTCAGGGAGAGGTTGAAGAGGTACTGGGAATGCTGCAGGTGTTTGTGGTCAAACTGGTTGGAAAATATGTTCAGCTCATTTGCACGCTCCGGGGACCTCTCAGCACGACCTCTCGGCAGGCGTGCCCTGCTGCTTGTAGACCGTTTTCAGTTTTCCTACAAGACTCCCCCCACACCACACACACACATACACACACCTGTCGGGGCTGTTGGCCTGTAGCCTACCTTCCAGTCTGTCCTTGGCTGCTCTTAGTTCCTTTGTGAGCTCCTTTTGGACAGCCTTGGCCCCCTCAGTGTCCCTTGCCATGAAAGCCCTCTTCCTATTCAGTAGGGTCCCCATTAATCCAGGGGTTATTACTGGAAAAGCAGTGTACCTTTTTGGTGGGTACAATGCTCTCCTCACAGAACCTGATGTAGTCTGTAATTACAATGGGAGAGTCCATCGATGTCTTCACCATAAACCCTTTCAAACGGATCCCAGTCCATCGTTCTGAGGCACTCCTTCAGCTCCTCTTTTGTTCTCCGAACACTGTTGGGACATACATGGTGGCCTGTTGCCCCCTGATGGCCTTTATGTGGCCTATATGATGGTACAAGCTTGATTTAGGGTGTGGTCTGATCCACAGAGGGGGAGGCAGGGTTCGCACAAGGTCCTTGAAGCGCTTAAAGTGCTTGATTTTTGAAAAAAATCTAGGCCCGGAATTCCTTAAACAACCCATTTTTTAACAAGGTGAAATTCAAATCAACCATTCGCATTGAAAGTTTTGTTCATCCATGATAAGATTGTTCTGAATCAAGAAATACATTTATTTTATTAAGTGTAACTAATTGTCGGAAATTGGTTTTAAGCCATACATATTGGATCAGATTTCTTTTTTTATTTTTAATAAAACGCATTTAAACGTGAATTGTATCCTTTTTAAATGCCCTTTTTAAAATGAAAAATAGTGCTTGGAAAAGTACTTTAAGTCCTTGAATTTCATTTTGCAATGTCTGTGGGAACCCTGGGGAGGGCAGTGGATCTCTGTGCCTCCTTAACGTTTGCATACAGCAGGACCAGGGTCTTATCCTCTCTTGTAGTTGTACTACTGGTCACATACTGGGTGAAGTTAGTCCATCACTGTTCAAGTTTCAAGTTCAAGTTTCTTTATTAGTTGACATGCAAAGATACAGAATACCTTCACATGGAATGCTTTTTTCTGTTATGCTCCTATGAGGATCATAGGACGCTTGGATCATACACATACAGCTCATTACAGTAATATTCCACAATTATTACATTTTAGATGGTAATAATGCTACAGAGCCTTGAGACAAACATATGCACCACCACATATGCATTTACACCACCTGTAAACGACAACAATGGCGTGTGTGGCCTCAAAGTCACAGCCAGCAGTTCTATCTGCTCTGGAGAAGCACGCTTCCTGTTTTCAGAGTCTCTCTAGTCCGACCACATTAAAGGCAGACACCACTTCATCTGGAATGGAAAAAGTTAACTTTTTTTGTTTTTTTTATTACATTTTCCAAAACAACAGAATGAAATGTTATATTTATTTATATATATATATAAAAAGTATGCTTTGCCACCCTGACATCACACTTAATTCCCATATCACATTATTTCATTACATTAAAGGAAGACGCCAATATTATTGGAGATGCACTTACCGTCTTCTCCAGACGGTAAGGGCGTGGCACAAATGAATGAAAGCGGATACGGACCAGCTAGCCTAGCCGTCGGCCAAAAACACCTCTCCCGGAGTTTTAAGCTAGTCTGGTGGTCCGTATTCCGCTTCCATTCATTTGTGCTAAGCTCGGCTAGCTTGCATATGATCTGGATAGCTTTCTTTCTACTGGTACAGAGGGGCAATTGGTGTCGTCTATCTTCCTGTCTGACTCTGGAGAAGACGTAATGTTGGCGTGTTTCTTTAATGTAGACGGTTTCAATGTGACAAGATCAACATTCTAACGGGACTACATCTGATTTTTTTTAAACGTCTGCTTCTATTGATATTATCAAACACTGAAACAAGAGGTATATACTAGGGATGTCCGATATTATCGGCCGATATTGGCATTAAAATGTATCGGAAAATATCGGTTTTCAATTTTCAATTTAATTTTTTTAACATTTCTATAACCTTTATTTACCCAGGCAAGCAAGTACGAACAAATTCTGATTTTATTTATTGTCAAAAGTATGCATAATGTTATGTTAATTCCACAACAAGACATATGTACCGGTAATATTAATTACCTGAAATGATTCCGTTTTTTGGGGGGGGAAACCCTGCATATATCGGTATCGGTTGATATCGGTATCGGAAATTAAGAGTTGGACAATATCGGTATATCGGTATCGGTAAAAAAGCCAATATCGAGCATCCCTAGTATATACTATAGTCACGCGTCATAAAGACAAGCTTCTACACCCCTCTGTATTACTATTGAATGATGTTTTTGAGTTTGCCGTAAATCCACAGCTAAAGAGATTGGTTTTATCTGGTATCACAGTAGCTAAAAAGCTGATCGCATCACGCTGGTTTCAACCGGAAAAAATTTGCCGGAAAGTTTGGTTTCTTACATATCTCGATGTGATTTATCAAGAAATATCTACAGCAAGAATTCTGGGTCTCAATGAATCCAAAATGTCAATGTGGTTAGAAGTGGTGGAGAGAATAAAAGCTAGCTTATAATGGTAGTGTCTGGTTAGGAGCGAGGGATAATGGAGGTACTATCCAAAGAGGGGTCCGGGAGGGGGGGGTTCGAGCTGGAGCATATGTGTGTAGGTTTTTAGATAACAGGTATTAGGGGTATATCTAGGGCTGGGCGATATAACGATAACGATAAATATCGCGATATATTTTAATAATCTATATCGAATATCGAAATTTTAAAAGAAATCGATTTTTTTTTTTTTTTTTTTTTTTTTTTTATATATATTTTTACCTGCAACAGGGCAGTTTTAAAACCAGAGACAGTGGACAGACTTGTCTTTCTTGCCTGCAACTTAAAGTAATGGCTTTGCTTGTCCAAATGACAATACTGACCAAATTCAGATTTCTTTTTCTCTTGTCCATTTATTTTGTTTGCTTTCTAATTTAAAATACATTTTGAAACCGTCTGTACACAGTAGGCTATGTGTGCTAGCAGAACTAGACTCCAGTCACAAGTCACAGTGCACATGTGTGGTGGTTTGTCCACCAAAAAAGCGCCAAAAGATCGAAAATAAACTAGCAGAGCCAGAACTGTTCAACTCCTCTGGAGCCACAGCCAGCAGAGAAGCCGGTTTACTTTAGCTTTTTTAAACCAGCTGCAGCCTGAGAACTGGAGTGTGAGGGGATGTAACACTAAAGATGGCGGCAATGACAAAGAATTGCTGTAAAATAAACATACATCTGTTGTTAAAAAAAATTTATAAAAAAAATTGAATTTTTTGTATACTTATAACAATTCGATAATTATCGATATCGAGAAATAAAATAAAATTATCATATCGTTATCGCGATATGATTTTTTTCCATATCGCCCAGCCCTAGGTATATCCTATATAAGACAATTAACTAAAATGTGATTTCATTGGATGTGCACTGACAACTAATGCTTGTATATCTTATCGTGTGTTGTCATGTTTGTATATGTGTTTGTTTAAAAAATAATACAAAAAAAAATACAAAAAAAAAAGACAAGCTTCTAATCTAAAGCCACACGGGGAGCAAAGAGCCTGGTAGATGGAAAACGACACTGAATACCGACATATCCCGCGACAGGTTTCCTCTGTAAGCGTCTCTGTAATGTTCCCCCCTCCTGTGCCCCCCCCCCCCCGTGCAGGTGATCCTCCTGCTGCTGATGTTCTTCATGAGGAAGCGCGTGGCCCTCACCATCTCCCTGTTCCACGTGGCCGGCAAGGTGTTCACCCACCTGCCCCTGCTGGCTCTGCAGCCCTTCTGGACCTTCCTGAGCCTCATGCTCTTCTGGGTCTACTGGCTCGCCGTGCTGCTGTTCCTCGGCACCGCAGGTTAGAAAGAGGCCGCTGGCGCGCAGAGCTCCGGTTCCCGTAGCTCCGGTTCTGTTAGCTCCGGTTCTGGTAGCTCCGGTTCTGGTAGCTCCGGTTCTGGTAGCTCCGGGTCTGGAAGCTCCGGTTCTGGAAGCTCCGGTTCTGGTAGCTCCGGTTCTGGTAGCTCCGGTTCTCGTAGCTCCGGTTCCGGTAGCTCCGCTTCCGGCAGCTCCGGTTCTGGTAGCTCCGGTTCTCGTAGCTCCGGTTCTCGTAGCTCCGGTTCTGGTAGCTCCGGTTCTTGTAGCTCCGGTTCTCGTAGCTCCGGTTCTGGTAGCTCCGATTCTGGTAGCTCCGGTTCTCGTAGCTCCGTTTCTCGTAGCTCCGGTTCTGGTAGCTCCGGTTCTGGTAGCTCCGGTTCTGGTAGCTCCGGTTCTTGTAGCTCCGGTTCTCGTAGCTCCGGTTCTGGTAGCTCCGATTCTGGTAGCTCCGGTTCTCGTAGCTCCGGTTCTCGTAGCTTCGGTTCCGGTAGCTCCGGTTCTGGCAGCTCCGGTTCTCGTAGCTCCGGTTCTGGCAGCTCCGGTTCTGGTAGCTCCGGTTCTGGCAGCTCCGGTTCTGGTAGCTCCGGTTCTGGTATCTCCGGTTCTGGCAGCTCCGGTTCTGGTAGCTCCGGTTCTGGCAGCTCCGGTTCTGGTAGCTCCGGTTCTGGTAGCTCCGGTTCTGGTAGCACCGGTTCTGGCAGCACCGGTTCTCGTAGCTCCGGTTCTCGTAGCTCCTAGAACAGCCTGTTTATACTCATCGGACTCTGGGGGGTTTACATTGTTTGAGTTAGTCGTCATCAGAATCAGTCGAGGGTGGCGCAGAGCTCCCGTTGTTTATAACGGCACCGCCGGTGTTTGCTTTTGATTTGTTTATATATACGGAACTCTTTATTCTGGGTTTTTAAGAAGATCAAGTGCAGCACACACACTGGCTCATAGCGTCAGTCCACACGTCAGTGTGTTCCTTCCCCCCCCCCCCCCAAGCGACGACAGTATTAATTTGTTGCTTGTGGTATTTTGGACTCGCTTGTGGTATTTGGTGGCATGACTGCACTCCCTCTCCTCCCTGGAATGCGGTGCCGCTGGTCCCATGCCGTGGGCGGGGGGAGTCGACGCGACCAGCTGACTCTCCCACTCCCAGATGTTTGTCGCTTTTTTTGGAACTCCATCAAAAATAATCCTAATAGGAAAAATATGTTCCATCAAGGGCACACAAAGCATGCCATTTGAATGGATGGAACGACGGGCTGCATTTCTTACATACACACTCGCACACGTTTGAATAATGTTATTATAACGACTGTAGAATGTAGTAGAGAATGTGCGTTTTTGTGTGTGCGAGTGATCCAAAGAAATCGAATTATAATAAAATACAGAGAGCATGAGTGTGGATTGATTTAGGGAAGCAAGCTTGGCTCAGTGGAAGCATCTCGGGAGAGTCTGTGATCACTTCACTAGGCTGTGTGACGAGGCCGTGGGAGCATGGAGGCCTCCAGTGGCTCAGAGACTTAATCCTGGGCAATAGTGAAACATGCTCTTAAAGGTCACTTCCAAAGTTACATTATTTTGCACTTTCACAAACAACTTGAACTCTCCCCCCTCTGAGAATAATTAAAAAAGACATGTTTATGTTTTTTTTTTTATCAATCTTTTATATTCATTTTTTTTACATGAAATATAAAACAAAACATGACGATACAATAATAATAATAATAATAATAATAATAATAATAATAATAATAATAATAATAATAATAATAATAATAATAATAGACATGACTTCACAGGACAATAATAATACTAATAATGACAATAGAATAACAAAAAATGTAAATACAGACGAAAGACATGTTTATTTTTATTTAGGATCCCCATTAGCTTTTGCACTTGACAAAAGCTACTCTTCCTGGGGTCCGACACTACAACAATATTCAAGACATAAGTCATTACATCATTAACAATCTCATCCACTCTTAATATCAGATTCAGTTAAGGATGACGGTGTACAAGATACTTATCAGTATAACATTTTATAAATAGTGCTTCCTGAGCAGCACTCACTGCCATCAACATAAATACAATTAACAAACGGCCAATTGGTTTTCACCACTATGCCATAAGGGCTCAGTGCATGCTTGTTAGTAGATGGTATTTAAATGTTTTCTTGAAAGTAGTTTTGGATTCTATTTCAGCTAAGTAGCTTGGCAATGAGTTCCATTCCATGATAGCTCTGTAAATCACAGAAGATTTGAGAAGATTTGTCCTGGGTTTAGGTGCCAGTAGATGGCCTGACGTAGCTTGTCATATGGTCATGTTCTTCTCTTGTGTAAACTATTTGAACATAAAAATACTGTGGTGTTTTGACAACTTGGAACATTTCTGAGAAAAGTAATAACACATTCTAGTTGGAAGAGGCTGACGTGACAAAACAACTTGACGCCATCCTCTTCCCAGAGCTGGATAATCAGGCTCCTACGAAGAAGATGTTACGTCCAGCCACACAGACATATTTGTATGACCGAATCATGTTCTATCAAATGAGCCAATTGTTGTTTTCGCAATGGCGTTTCCCTTTATACTCTGGCCCAAGGCTGGGCAATTAGTCATCCGATGATTATGAAAACAAGAGAATCAACTTTTAGCCAGGTTGTGTTTTTAAGCCAGGAAAAAAAATCTGTTAATCTATTATATTTAAAGGTGCTGTAAGTGTTGTTTTCTTGTTAAAATATGTGTTAAATAAGTCTACATTCCGACATCCATCACTGATATAGAGTGTCTGGCCAGTAACATGGGTTTCCCCGTCCCTCCATTTTGCAGTAAACACAAAATACTAGGGATGTCCGATATTATCGGCCTACCGATATTATCGGCCGATATCGGCATTAAAATGTGATATCGGAAAATATCGGTATCGCTTTTCAAATTTTTTTTTTTTTTTTTTTTACATTTCTATAACCTTTATTTACCCAGGCAAGCAAGTAAGAACAAATTCAGATTTTATTTATTGTCAAAAGTATGCATACTGTTATGTTAATTCCACAACAAGACATATGTAATGTTAATTACCTGAAATTATTCAGTTTTGGGGGGGGGGGGGGGGGGACCCTGCATATATTGGTTGATATCGGTTGATATCGGTATCGGAAATTAAGAGTTGGACAATATCGGTATATCGGTATCGGTAAAAAAGCCAATATCGAGCATCCCTACAAAATACATGTTCTGGTATCTCTTTCCACTTTATCCAATCAGGAGAGCGAATCCTAAGAAATCTTGCCAAGCCAAATTTGCTCACTCACTGCACTGGTAGATTCAAGGACACATTTACTTAAAGATTTTATTTTTATCATTTCTAAAGTGGCAAACGGGATACCAGAAAATGTATTTTGTGGGACTGGGAGACCTATGTTACTGACCAAACACTCTACATCAGTTATGGCTGTCCGAGTGAAGAGCTATTATTTTAAGTTCAAGTTCAAGTTTCTTTAATAGTTGTCATACAGAAGTACAGAATACTTTCATACAAAATGCTTCTTACTGTTACGCTCCAGAGACTGTGCTAGACAAGATAGTATCAAATAACATAGTATAGCATGTAAATTAGAAGTAGAAAATGAGGTCACAGTGTTCAGTATAGACATATGTACAATGTTCGATGCAGAATAGACGTAACTGAGTTACCATATAATATACAATACTATGCAGTGTACTAATGTATGTAGACTGCTTAATTTAACAAACAAAAAATTACCACTTACAGCAAGCACCCCTTTTAAAGTTCAAGCAAGAATTATGTTTAAACTTTTATTTATTTTTTAAGTTCAATAAATGCATGATGTTTCCAAAGACGATGAGTAATCGTGTTAAATAATTGTGATCTAAAAATGTATTAATTATATGTCAAAATGTACCAAAATAACAGCGATTATGATTTCCGACATTAACGGAGCAGCCCCACCCCGGCCTGTGTCTGTCCCCCAGGGACGGCGATCAAGAACAACGACACCAGCCTGGTGGAGTACCAGATGAAGGGCCCGCTCCAGTACATGGTGTGGTACCACGCTGTGGGCCTCATCTGGATCAGTGAGTTCATACTGGCCTGTCAGCAGATGGTCATCGCTGGAGCTGTGGTCACCTACTACTTCACAAGGTGAGGGGGGGTGGTAGGGTCAATTCTAAATTCAGTCAACTGTGATAATACCTTGTTTTCATATTCAACAGATAACAATTGAGTACCTCAGACACTGAACCGAATAACTACGTTTTAGGTTTTCAGAGGAACAATGTTTTCAAGCTTTGTTAATTAAATATGGCAGGCTAGAGTGTTTTGATCATTCCTGGTTAAAGGCAGTAGAGTAGAGGTGGTTCATTCCTGGTTAAAGGCAGTAGAGTAGAGGTTGTTAATTTGTAGTTAAAGGCAGTAGAGTAGAGGTGGTTCATTCCTAGTTAAAGGCAGTAGAGTAGAGGTGGTCCATTCCTAGTTAAAGGCAGTAGAGTAGAGGTGGTTCATTCGTAGTTAAAGGCAGTAGAGTAGAGGTGGTTCATTCGTAGTTAAAGGCAGTAGAGTAGAGGTGGTTCATTCCTAGTTAAAGGCAGTAGAATAGAGGTGGTTAATTCGTAGTTAAAGGCAGTAGAGTAGAAGTAGTTAAAGACAGTAGAGTAGAGGTGACAGTAGAATAGAGGTGGTTCATTCGTAGTTAAAGGCAGTAGAGTAAAAGTAGTTAAAGACAGTAGAGTAGAGGTCTTCACAGGTTCACCTGGTTCCTATTACCCGGGACCCGACCTGGGATCCGTCTTGTTCTGGAGCCACGGGTCTCGCGTCTACCTCATTTTGTTGTAATGCCCGTTGTACTGTAGTGTACATCTGTTGCCACAAGGTGGCACAAAGTGACTATAGTTAAAGACTTCTGCTCAGAGTCTGCAATCTGAAATATTTTGTAGTAGAAAAGATTACAGTTGTTTCCCAGTGCTTAATGACTTCTGTGAGAAAGGTGTGGTTGTGTGACCCATTCAGTTTTTACATTTTATATTCCTTAATTATTAAACAAGGACACACAATGTCATAGATGCGACGCATTCTTGCAGAGATTGAACCGGTCTTAACACACAAAGTGCCATGCCTGTGAGCCGCCACTAGGGGCAGGGTGTTGACGGGGGGAACACCTGAGTGACGTTGGCGGTTATAGAGGTGTTTTGCATCTAAAAGGGAAAAAAGAATGACCACATTGCAGTCTCCATGATATGGATATTGCACTGTTATTTATCGTGACGTCAGTACTATGAACTCAATGTTATTGTTATTTCAAGAATGGTTTCCTCGTATGCATCTCTGTGGTCGACTTCAGGAACAAATCCCAGCTCTCGCTGACTCCCATCCTGACGTCTGCGTTGCGGCTGATGCGCTACCACCTGGGCACTGTGGCCAAGGGCTCCTTCATCATCACGCTCGTGGAGATCCCCCGCCTCATCCTCACCTACATCCACAACCAGCTGAAGGGAAAGGTGGGTCAACACAGCGATTCAACCAGGGTTTGGAATCCGTTCCCTTCCGATCCAGGCGTTAAGAAGACCTCAAGTCGGTAAACTAAATCAAATCAAATCAAATGTATTTGTAAAGCCCGCAATCACAAGTTAATGTCCCCATGGGCCGGACAAGTCTTCTTTTTAAACAAGTCAAGAAGAAACATCACAATAAATCAAGAACAAAAAAAAACCCACCATGAAATCCAAAACAACACGACCCAGACATACCCCACGCGAAGGTAAGGAAAAACTCACTAAAAACCTAGCAATAGGGAAAAAAGCACCACAGGCAATGTGGAGGAGAGAAACCTTAGAAGGGCCGTTCAAGGGCTTTCAAGCTAGAGAATCAAAGTGTGTCTCGGATTGGGCCTTTTAAGACCTCGACTATAGACACTGATGACATGTATGCGATACTCGTGTATTTCCGATGCAATGGAACGTTTATCCGACTAAGAATAACAACTGTACTTCTCTGTGTATCCCAGGAGAACGCCTGTGCCCGTTGCATGATGAAAGCTTGCATCTGCTGCTTGTGGTGCCTGGAGAGGTGTCTCACGTACCTGAATCAGGTAGGTGATCCCAGTGTGACTACGGAAGACAATAAATACACTGTGTGTCTGTGTGTCTGGGTCTGGCAGAGAGACGTGACTTGCAGTGGCATCTGTTTCTGTATAAGGCCGTTATTGGTGATATCTCCCAGCCTACATCGCCTCGTTGCTGGAGTTTGCACTGAATTAGGAAAATCTGCTTTTAGCTTCTGTGCCCCAGACACGTTTTTTTTGCAAAGCACTTTAAAACTCAATTCATTTAGTACCTATTGGTCAGTTTAAATCTTTTAATAGCAAACCACTTCACTACAGTCTGCAGTTGTTTTAAATTATTTAAAATGTTTGATTGATTGATTTTCAGTTTCTATATTTTCTTTTTTTTTGTACGGTAGTTATTATGTTTTCTATTTCTCAACGTCGTTGTAAATGAGAGCTTGCTCTCAATGATCCTTCGAGATTAAATAAGGAGTGTGTGTTTGTGTGTGTGTGTGTGTGTGTGTGTGTGTGTGTGTGTGTGTGTGTGTGTGTGTGTGTGTGTGTGTGTGTGTGTGTGTGTGTGTGTGTGTGTGTGTGTGTGTGTGTGTGTGTGTGTGTGTGTGTGTGTGTGTGTGTTCTTCAGAACGCCTACGCTGCGACGGCCATCAACAGCACCAACTTCTGCACCTCTGCCCGTGACGCCTTCACCATCCTGGTGGAGAACGCCCTCCGAGTGGCGGCCATTAACACCGTGGGCGACTTCGTTCTCTTCCTGGGCAAGGTACTCATTTACATTTAGTCATTTAGCTCAGTGGTTCCCAAAGTCGGGGTCGCGACCCAAAGGTGGGCCGCGAGCAGCCACGGGTGGGCCGCGAGATGATTAAAAAAAAATAAAAAAAAATAAAAGAATATATCTTTATTTTTTTATTTTTTATTTTTTATTTTTTTATTTAAATTTTTTTTGTCAGGCCACTGAACTTAGAAGCAGGCCAGGACAGTGTTTCTAGTTGTATTCTAAAATTCGATTCTATTGTATTCTAAAATGTGACTATATGGTTTTATATTAACTTAATAAATAAACAAAAACGTAAAATCTACTTATTTCAACGAACATTTCAAACTAAATAACAGATTATGCACATAAAACGCTGAAAACAACCGAAGCAACAATAGTATTTTAATGAGGCTATTATTATTATCATTATTATTTTGCAACAAGTAGGGCTGGGCGATATGACGATATTATATAAATATCGGGTACAGTTCATTAACGATACACTTTTTTAACGTATCGTGGATATCGTGATGTTTTGCCCAAGAGGATTGTGTCGCGTCAATCTGGTCCACCCCGTTCAAACTTTTGAACAACGCCGCTCCCACACACACACTACTGCATCAAAGTTAGTACGTATGATTAACAAAGGCATTCGTTTTGTGGCATCAACATTATATAGTTACACGTTATATAGTTACACATCAGCGTATTTACCCAAACATAGCAACGTCCAATGACGACATAGATAGCAAGCGTTACTGTTCATATCTCAGTCCGTGCCGAGTTGTGCGTGCCCATTCTGCGGTCTGTTAATAAAGTTTTCAATCAGACAGATGTATGGAAAGGCTTTTATTATAACATTTGTTGCAGTAAAATCATTATGCCTCGTTGTCATGCTGCGGTGCGCTAGTAATCACTCGTCGGCTGCGGTGAGCTGTTGTTGTCGTTGAGCTGAGCTCTCGTTAAAATCAAGGAGGGCATTCAGGAAGTAAAAAAAGAATAGCGCTGCCGATTGGTGCTAAGAACAGCAGGGCGGGTACAAGCGGTGTGACGTAATTGGCAGACTCGACTGTCAATCAAAATTATTATTATTGCCGGCTGAATGATTGAACGAATGAACGTTATTAACGATTGCAGAATGGGTACAATACAGTACAGCTCAATACAACAACAGTGGACTGACTGGAGGATGAAGACCAGAAAAAGACTTTCGGCTTTTTTACATAAGGGTCCTCCATTTTCAATTCATCAAAACATTTAGAGACATACAAATATACAGTAGTTTCATAAAAATGCTAAAATCCTATTGATTGATTGATTGATTGATTTAAAACTTTATTAACATATTGCAGAATGGGTACAGTACAGCTCAATACATACAATTGTTAAGGGGATGCAGACCAGCGAAAGACTTTCGTCTTGTTTACATCAGGGTCCCCCATTTTCGATTCATCATATTTCATATCTAAATTATATAATATCTCATTGCTAAATATATGCAATATATAATCTAATAATCCAATAATCTAAATCTAATATATAATATAAAAATGCTAAATGCATGGGTATTTTATTTTGTCTTTAATGTTAGCTTGCAAACTCAAATACTGTCTTGGTAAGCCTCATAATGAATTGTTTGGGGAAAAAAAGAAAAACATCGTGATGCGTATCGTGTATCGCCGAAAGGTCAGAAAATATCGTGATATCATATTTAGGCCATATCGCCCAGCCCTAGCAACAAGTTAGCCCTCTCATAAATAGCACATATAAATGAATAACTAACTTGAACTAACTAGGATTGAAGTGATATTTGGCTTAAAAAATCGGTCGCCTGGCAAAAAAAAAAAAAAAAAAAGCCAGACGATGTGCATTGGGCCGCGGCTCTCTGACGCCTTATTTTCTGGGCCCCGGCCTGAAAAGTTTGGGAACCCCTGATTAGGGCTGGGCGATATGGAAAAAAATCATATCGCGATAACGATATGATAATTTTATTTTATTTCTCGATATCGCTAATTATCGAATTGTTATAAGTATAAAAAAAAAAAAAAAAAAAAAACATTTTTTTTTTTTTTTTTTTTTTTTTTTTAACAACAGATGTATGTTTATTTTGCAGCAATTCTTTGTCATTGCCGCCATCTTTAGTGTTACATCCCCTCACACTCCAGTTCTCAGGCTGCAGCTGGTTTAAAAGCTAAAGTAAACCGGCTTCTCTGCTGGCTGTGGCTCCAGAGGAGTTGAACAGTTCTGGCTCTGCTAGTTTATTTTCGATCTTTTGGCGCTTTTTTGGTGGACAAACCACCGCACATGTGCACTGTGACTCGTGACTGGAGTCTAGTTCTGCTAGCACACATAGCCTACTGTGTACAGACGGTTTCAAAATGTATTTTAAATTAGAAAGCAAACAAAATAAATGGACAAGAGAAAAAGAAATCTGAATTTGGTCAGTATTGTCATTTGGACAAGCAAAGCCATTACTTTAAGTTGCAGGCAAGAAAGACAAGTCTGTCCACTGTCTCTGGTTTTAAAACTGCCCTGTTGCAGGTAAAAAAAAAAACGATTTTTCGATTTTTTTTTTATTTCGATATTCGATATCGATTATTAAAATATATCGCGATATTTATCGTTATATCGCCCAGCCCTACCCCTGATACTTTTAAGCATAGCGACAAACAAAGTGTGTCAGTAAAAGAGGTACATCTCCGGCAGCTAATATCCGAGGCACTTTTGACTGTGAATTAAAAATCCTTCATTCAAACCTGGATTTAGGCGGCTGGGTAGCGCAGTGGAGAATGCACTCTGACCTACCACCGCAGAGACTCTGGGATCGAATCCAGCTCGAGTCAGCGGTACCTCCGGCTTGGCCGGTCGTCCCTACTAACACAATTGGCAGTGTTAGCGGGTGGGAAGCTGGCGGGGTATGTGTGTGTCCTGGTCGTTGTAAACTGCGGTTCCTACTGGTCGGTCGGGGCGCCTGTTCAGCAGGGAGGGGATCGGGGGGAAATAGCGTGTTACATTCCCTCAGTGAGACTCCTCGCTGTCAGGTGAAAAGAAGCGGCTGGCTGACTCCACATGTATCGGAGGAGGCATGTGGTAGTCTTCACCCTCCCTAGGCCGACAGTGGGGCAATGCGCGCAACGACCAGGAAGGGAATTGGCATAACGACTAAATTGGGATGGGAGAAAATACAGAAAAAGTGAGAAAAAATATATATATATATAAAGAAAAAACTGGATTTACGCTCCAATGTGTTTTGACTTCAGAGAGTCTTCATCAGGGAGTAGAATACAAAGAGTTTAAAACCCATCAACTGGACATATAAGTACTGCACAAAAAAACGCACAGATAAGACAAAACACACCTGAGCGTCCAGTTAATGAACATGCATACAGTGATGATTGGACAAATATGATTGGAGAGAGGCAAGATATGAGTCACTATACAATCACTGTTCAATAAAGCATAATGTTGAATACAACCCATCAATGAAATACAAACAATGTGGAGGTCAATAATAATAATAAAAACATTTTTATATACCACCTTTCATACAAGAATTGCAGCCCAAAGTGCTTCAGTAATGTAGACATAAAATAGAGATAGGCATAAATATAGACGGGGGGGGGGAAACTTGCAGAGAATTGACCAAATAAAAGCAATGCATAAAGTGCAGACATACAATGAGTATACAATAGACAGAATAAAAGCAGTGGAATAAAATAGCTCTCATTTACAGTGCAATCATCTTAAAAATAGACATAAATGCATAAAATAGACAGAATGGAATAGAGAAATAGTACAGTGCAATACAATAGCTCCCATTTACAGTACAATACTACTGTCAGTAATTGTGTGGATGTAATGAGTCCAAGCAGCAGAGTGTATTAAAAGGCTACGGTGAAGAGGTACGTTTTTAGCAACTTTTGAACACTCTGTATGGACAATAGGCAGGGTGTTCCATAGCTTTGGTGCATAATTCGCAAAAAGGCTGCATCCCCAATTTTCTTGTGACTGTTGCTGGGAACATTCAATAAACCAGTAGTAGATGACCGTAATGTTCCTGGGGGGCACATAGTTGACAAGAAAATTGGCAATGTAGCTCGGTCCTGTTCCATTTAGTGCTTTGTATATAGCGCTCATAAAGTACAATACATAAATACTCGTAATGGTTGCCCCTCAAAGATACCATTAAAAAGAAAAGGCTGATGTGCAGTAGAGAGGGTGGTGTAATGGTCCCATAAAGAGACCTATACGGTACCATAATAATGCACCATAACGGTAAAGTTATGGCTCCTAATAAAACACAGTCTAGAAACCTCGGTGGGTAAAAACAAAAAGGAGAAGTCCGTCTCCTCGTTAAGGCTGTAGAAAGGAAGTGGCCCTGAGGGTGTCTGTCCAAAAAGTCCCCCTTGCATGTTTTGGGATGACCTGATGACCTGTTTTGCACGTGTGGTCCACGGTCCTACAACACTGTTGTTTACTGTTTACTTTAACTATTTTACTCCTAGTATATTCAGAACTATTAGTAATGTCTGACCACTAAACCACGAAACCTGCACGGACTACAACGTGTGACGTGTATCATGCCAGTGCTTTGTGTATACTGTTTACTTTTACTCTTACTCATAGTATACATTCCGATTCAAATAATCTTCTGCCTGTATTTATTGTAACGTATAATATAACTGATGGGGCATACAGACCCTCATCTGCACCTTTTGTTTACACTGTTTATTTTGTCTCGTATTTTTTTAGATTCAGATCAAATCTTATTGCGTATATTTATGTCTTTCTACTATTACCCTGCCCATACCTGTACCTCCCCTCCCCCCTCCCCCATGCTGCTATGATAAAGGAATATCTCATCTAGGGATGCCCCGATCACGTTTTTTGCCACCGATACCGATCACAGATCGTCGTGAGCCATATCGGCCGATACCGATCCGATACCGATTGTTTTTGATTCAAACGAAATTAAAAATTATTTTATATACATTTTTTTATTTTTTATTTTTTTTTATAAAATATATATATTATATAATTAGACTTGTACTTGTATTATCTGTGAGACATCGCCACCACGCAACAAGTCAAAATGCTCGCTATCTGCAAACAGCTCCACTGTCTGTGTACTCTAGTAGCCTCCAGCTCCAAAAAGGATTCTCCGGCGCTGCAGCTGGACCCTATTGGTAACGTTACGGTTCTTTGGTCATTTCACATTCAACAAGCCCTCAGCTCCAATACGAATTGAATCAATGTTATAAGACATTGATATCAAGAGCTATCTGTAGCTACTGCTAGCCGGCTAGATGACGTTAAGACAGAACTTTAGTTCAATGGGACATTTAGTTTTGAACAGAGAACTAACGTCAGCTAACGCAAGCTAATGCAAGCTAACGGAGGTATGAACATGGACTACTAGACTTTCTGGATCATTTGTTGATATCAGGAGCTATCAGTAGCTAGCCGGCTAAATACCGTTAGACAATGCCTACTAAACGTGAATAGTTGACTGGGTAATTTTGTTTAAACAGTTACGATAGCTAGGTAGCTAACGTTAGCTCAGGTCGAATGCACTACAGACTCGAGCAGGGGAGCCTCCTCTCAGTCCTCAGTGTTTACAAACTCTACACGGGGGCGGGCGGGGCTAGGGAGGAGGAGCAGCGGCAGTTTGCAGGTCGTGTGTGTCTGAGACAGACAGCGAGTGAGACCTTCGCTTGATCGGTTTCCGCGATCGGCGAATATGACTCATTATCGGAATTCACAGATTGCATATTTATACTGAGTATCGGCCTATAACGATCGGTGGCCGATCGATCGGGGCATCCCTAATCTCATCTTGTGCCGTGCCTCAGGGTAATTAGGAAGAATGTGTCTGGCCAGACAGCAGTGTCCAGCATCGAGCCGTGTTTGTGGCCAGACAGCAGTGTCCAGCATCGAGCCGTGTTTGTGGCCAGACAGCAGTGAGCCGTGTTTGTGGCCAGACAGCAGTGAGCCGTGTTTGTGGCCAGACAGCAGTGTGTCCAGCATTGAGCCGTGTTTGTGGCCAGACAGCAGTGAGCCATGTTTGTGGCCAGACAGCAGTGAGCCATGTTTGTGGCCAGACAGCAGTGAGCCGTGTTTGTGGCCAGACAGCAGTGAGCCGTGTTTGTGGCCAGACAGCAGTGAGCCGTGTTTGTGGCCAGACAGCAGTGAGCCGTGTTTGTGGCCAGACAGCAGTGAGCCATGTTTGTGGCCAGACAGCAGTGAGCCGTGTTTGTGGCCAGACAGCAGTGAGCCGTGTTTGTGGCCAGACAGCAGTGAGCCGTGTTTGTGGCTAGACAGCAGTGAGCCGTGTTTGTGGCCAGACAGCAGTGAGCCGTGTTTGTGGCCAGACAGCAGTGAGCCGTGTTTGTGGCCAGACAGCATCGAGCCGTGTTTGTGGCTAGACAGCAGTGAGCCGTGTTTGTGGCCAGACAGCATCGAGCCGCGTTTGGGGCCAGGCAACACCGCGTCGGTAGGAAGCTTGCGAGGCGTCAATAGAACACTACGAACAGATTGTTTAATGTCGTTAAAATAACAATGATTATTCTGGTTTAGAACTTGTATACCGTAATTCCTCTAATAGTAACCGGGTCTCAAATACAAGCCGGGTCTCTATTAATGGCCGGGTGCGCTCTTGAGCTAAGCAATTATAAGCCGGCCTCCTAATACAAGCCGGGTTACTAATATACTGAGCTGCATACTGAGCTAGTTACTTGATTTCACTTTGAAAACGTTGAAATGACCAGTGACCACCTGTAATTGCACTGTTTACTATTTCATACAGTACTTGGTTTCAATAAATGAACCCAGTACATTTTACTGGGTTCAAACTGACACAAAATGTTGATTTATTCATTATGATCCGTTTGAAAATTTGAAATATAGGCCTCCCTCTTATACAGGCCTCCTCCTAATACAAGCCTGGTACCCGCTACAGTTGAAACAAATACAAGCCGGGGTTACTATTAGAGGAATTACGGTATGTATTAATAACATGTGCATTTTATGGAGCTTTTAACAGAATATTTCAATTACCTTTTTGGTAACATTTTTTATTCATCCATCATAACACGATGATGAGGATTATTATCTTTCCAGCTTAGATTTTTACTTTGAAGTTCGTTCGTTGTAAGGCTTAAAAGTCTTTCTTAACCCTTTCACTACCACACTACAGAATGGTTAACCCTTTCACTACCACACTACAGAATGGTTAACCCTTTCACTACCACACTACAGACGGTTAACCCTTTCATAACCACACTACAGAAGGTTAACCCTTTCACTACCACACTACAGAATGGTTAACCCTTTCACTACCACACTACAGATGGTTAACCCTTTCATAACCACACTACAGAAGGTTAACCCTTTCACTACCACACTACAGACGGTTAACCCTTTCATAACCACACTACAGAAGGTTAACCCTTTCACTACCACACTACAGACGGTTAACCCTTTCATAACCACACTACAGAAGGTTAACCCTTTCACTACCACACTACAGACGTTAACCGTCTGTAGTGTGGTAGTGAAAGGTTAACCTGCTGTAGTGAAAGAGTTAAAGATGTTTTTTTTTAATGGATAGGACGGTGAGTCACAGGAAATTGGGGGTGGAGTTTGTTTTTATTGATGTCTTAATGAAGAAGGTTTGAGCAATACAATACAAAGCATATTGATCAAAAGGATAAACACAATAAAGCCCTAGAGCTTGTTTCCATTGTGGTCCTTGTGAAGTGAAGTGAATGTAAGTGTGCATATGTAAGCGTGCGTGTGTGCGCGGGGGGAACATAAAACAATATACAATAATACAAAAACAAAAACAATACTTCACATCACATCACAGAGAAGTGGGGTGATGCGCAATGAAGGTCCTAGGCCGGATTTGAACCTAGTGGATTATATTATGCTACATCGCCGTGAGCCACCAGCACGCCCCGCTTAAAAGTCTTTCTTGTGACAACTCCACAAAAAGGCGTCGCCAGTCAACAACCCCCTCCGTGTTGCCTGACTTCCTTCTCTGCTCACCTCTCCTCCTGCGCCTCCCTCCCCCCCCCCAGGTGCTGATAGTTTCTCTGCTCACCTCTCCTCCCTCCCTCCCCCAGGTGCTGATAGTTTCTCTGCTCACCTCTCCTCCTGCGCCTCCCCCCCCCCTCCCCAGGTGCTGATAGTTTCTCTGCTCACCTCTCCCCCTGCGCCTCCCCCCCTCCCTCCCCCAGGTGCTGATAGTTTCTCTGCTCACCTCTCCTCCCTCCCCCAGGTGCTGATAGTTTCTCTGCTCACCTCTCCTCCCTCCCCCAGGTGCTGATAGTTTCTCTGCTCACCTCTCCTCCCTCCCTCCCCCAGGTGCTGATAGTTTCTCTGCTCACCTCTCCTCCCTCCCCCAGGTGCTGATAGTTTCTCTGCTCACCTCTCCTCCCTCCCCCAGGTGCTGATAGTTTCTCTGCTCACCTCCCTCCCCCCCCCCCTCCCTCCCCCAGGTGCTGATAGTTTCTCTGCTCACCTCTCCTCCCTCCCCCAGGTGCTGATAGTTTCTCTGCTCACCTCCCTCCCCCCCCCCCCCCCCCTCCCCCAGGTGCTGATAGTTTCTCTGCTCACCTCTCCTCCTGCGCCTCCCTCCCTCCCTCCCCCAGGTGCTGATAGTTTCTCTGCTCACCTCTCCTCCTGCGCCTCCCTCCCTCCCTCCCCCAGGTGCTGATAGTTTCTCTGCTCACCTCTCCTCCTGCGCCTCCCTCCCTCCCTCCCCCAGGTGCTGATAGTTTCTCTGCTCACCTCTCCTCCTGCGCCTCCCTCCCTCCCTCCCCCAGGTGCTGATAGTGTCTCTGCTCACCTCTCCTCCTGCGCCTCCCTCCCTCCCTCCCCCAGGTGCTGATAGTTTCTCTGCTCACCTCTCCTCCCTCCCTCCCTCCCCCAGGTGCTGATAGTTTCTCTGCTCACCTCTCCTCCCTCCCTCCCTCCCTCCCTCAGGTGCTGATAGTTTCTCTGCTCACCTCTCCTCCTGTGCCTCCCTCCCTCCCTCAGGTGCTGATAGTTTCTCTGCTCACCTCTCCCCCTGCGCCTCCCTCCCTCCCCCAGGTGCTGATAGTCTCCTCCACGGCCTTCGCGGGGATCCTGGCGCTGAACTACCAGAGGGACTACACCGTGTGGGTCCTCCCGCTGCTCATCGCCTGCCTGTTTGCCTTCCTGGTGGCCCACTGCTTCCTCTCCGTCTTCGAGATGGTGGTGGACGTGCTCTTCCTCTGCTTCGCCGTGGACACCAAGTACAACGACGGCAGCCCCGGGAGAGAGTACTACATGGACAAGGCGCTCATGGTGAGAGAGCGGGGGTCTGTCTGGGTCCGAGAGGGGATACGCTTAACGACTTAATCTGACACGGTGTCCCTGCAGTGCCCTCTTGATACTGTTACGTTTATGTTATTTATGGGTTTTTTTTTACCCAGGGACAGTGCACATTAATCAACATCGGTTTCCACATCAATGTAAATGTGCCAGAATTAGCTAATGAGCTAGTTGTCATCTGTATTCCCTGCCTACCGTGCATGTATTTATGGTGTGGGAGGGTACCTGGAGGAAGCCCACGCGACCACAGGGAGAACATGCAAACTCCACACAGGGGTTCGAACCCAGGACCTTCTTGCCGTGAGGCAGCAGTGCTAGCCACTGTTCCACTGTGCCGTCCAATAACGTTGTTTCCTTTGCGTCTTCTCTGTCTCTTTCTGTCTCCGTCGTTCACAACCCCCCAGGAGTTTGTGGAGAACAGTAAGAAAATGGGACGATACAAACCCGGCGAGGGAGAGCTGAAGCCCATGGTGAGTCGGTGGCTCCTCTGAATCCTGCTGGGGTGCCATCAGTGTCACCCTGAGGACGATTGATGGTCTTCCACAGAGTTTCTGGCGACGTGTGAAGTGAAAATAAAAATGTCTTTGTTCTCTCTTGCAGAATCGCGGCGGGACGCTGGCTTGACCGAACCAAAGGGTGAATGCCAAATGCACTAACATTTTCAAAAACGCTTCAATCAGTGTGGAACATGGTGACCACGATTTCACTGCAGGGACATGAATATTACAAAGTGATGCACTTTATACCTACGCTTCACAAAGGGAAATGTTCCTTTTGGATGTCTCTTTTTTTTATAATATGTTGGTGCTGTTTTTTTCTTTTAACATTGGACGTTTATGGATATTCTGACCCTAATACCACTCTTGTTGTAGCTTTTTTACGTTTTATTTATGTTTTATTTTCTTCTTTGTTTTGTAGAACCTTCATTTGTATTGTATTTTTACTATGGATTAGCGACCACTTACATCTTTTCACTGTCTATTCTGATTCCTAATCATAAACCATCGTCTGATACGACTACTGATCCGATCCATTGCTTTTACCGAGCAGTATAGATTTGGACCGTCAATTGGCCTGTCTCCAGCCCTGCCTTCTTTTCTTGATCCTCCAATCACAACTGTTGCTTTATTTTGAAAAGCAACAGTTGTTATTGGATGATCAAGAAATAGGGCGTTTTGATATATTAAAGTCAATTTAATATAAAAAGAATTCTCCATCAGAGATCTGACATTCTTCCATGTGTCAAACATGCATCAAAAACCAATAATCCGCAATCAGTATATCTGTGCATCCCTAATTTTTTATCTGTTTTCCATTTTTATGACGTTTCCTAACTTTTTTTCCTTTAGTACATTTTACTGTTAACATGTGCACCCTGACAGTGATTGGAACATGTTATGATTTTGTTATTGTTGTTGTTGTTGAAATAATTAGTGTTAACCTGTCATTTGAAAGGTTCAGACATAATTAGTGTTAATCGGTACTCTGAAAATTTCAGTGGTTATTCCAAAACAAATTAGTTAGTATTTTTACGTTTCCACTTAAGGTTGTTAATATTCTTTATTGGGTTCTAGACGGACCAAAAGAAGAGATGGTTTTAAGAATAAAAACGTCAAAACACAGATGCTTGTTGATTAGTTATTTTGTACATATTTGACTCTTTAGAAAACCTGGCTGTGGAGATTGATACCATATTGTCCCCACATGACTGCAGTAATAACATGTTTGTGGTGTGTTTTAATAAGCCCGAGTCCCACACCAAGAAGGAAAAAAACATTGGACCTCATTCTCGAACATGTTCGTAACTATCTTCGTAAAAGATTTGTACTAACAAATTTACGAAAATCCTCCTCCGGATTCCTGAACGCATGAAACGGTCTTCGTAAGGGGCCAAAATCATCGCAGCTGGGTTCAAATGAATGAAGAACATCACTCATTCTTAAACTGGAAGCGCGTTCTCATACACCCTCATTTGCATAAAGAAACACCCCACCAGCTCCCTATAAGGAGAGGCTATCCATTGCATCTGGTTTGTGTTGACCTTTATGGGGGAAATATTACAGGTAGCGTGAAAGCAATTTTCGACTGATCAAAATGTATTGTCATTATACAGCACAAGTACAATACAACGAAAATAAGTTGCAAATGTAACAGTAAAGTGCAATAGTAACATACAATGCACAGGTGATGAAACTGGTAAAAGGCTTCATTTGGGATAAATAGTTGGTGATTGCGTCGATTCTACAGACATCCTCGGAATTAAATAATTATAATAATAAATATGACTATTTGTATCATTACAATTACATTTAACATTTATAGTCATGACTCAATGAGGTATTGTGAGCATTACACACTTCAAATGACTAAATAAATAACTAAACCCAATTGCGTGTATATAGTGGAATAGACTTAACGAATAGATTAACAAATTCCATATAAATCTATAGCTTATTTACATGCAGCAGCTGATAATAATAATAATAATTACTTGCATTTATATAGCGCTTTTCTAGACCATGTAGGGTGGAAATTGCCTGCTTCACCACCACTGGTAGCACCCAACCTTGGGCTACGCTGGCTCAATGGCTACCATACACTGGCACCAGGCACACATCACACTACACAATGGCTGAACGGCTCAGGAGACGGGGATTAATATCAGCCAATTAAGGGGAAGGGATGATTAGGTGGCCTTGATGTCAGAGACCTGATTGGGAATTTGGCCAGGAACGTCGGGGAACCCCCTACTCTTTACGATAGGCGATGCAGGATACTGTGAGGATACTGTACATACACACAAGCGCTCCGTATGTACAGTATCTTTACCAAGCCACCTGCATCAGCTGCTGAATCGTTAAGCTATAGATTTATATGGAATTCATTCATCTATTCCTTAAGTCTATTACACTATATCCTCGCGATTGGGTTTAGTTCTTATTTATTTAGTAATTTGCAGTGTGTGTGTGTGTAATGCTCACAATACCTTATTGATATTGATTTATATGGAATTCGTTAAATCTATTTGTTAGTCTATTCCACTACCACTATATCCGCACAGGTTTAGTTCTTAATTCTATTAGTAATTGTTAATGATACAAATATTGTCGTATTTTATTCCAAGGATGTCTGTAGAATCGAAGTGAAGACAATCCTAAGGATTTCCCCCAAATGAATCCATTAAAAACTTGGGCGCACACCAGTGACTTGTTCCTGTTCGCGGACGACTCAGCCCTGCTGGTCTCTGACAAGAACAAGTTACAGGTTGAAAAAACCCTCAGCTCGGAACTCGGCAAAATCTGCACATGGCTCGCTGACAACAAACTATCATTACACCTGGGTAAAAGAGTCCATTCTCTTCGGTTCAAATAACACTCAGCAAGGCAGACGGCTTCTCAGTTACAGTGGGTGACAATATTGTCACAAGGAAAGATGAAATTACATACCTAGGTTCCATCCTAGAGGCAAATCTTTCCTGTGACAAAATTGCATCCAATGTAATAAAAAAAAATCAACCAACGAACTAGATTCTTGTACCGGATCTCCTCTCTGGTAAACAAGAATACCCTGAAGACTCTGGCAGGAGCACTCATTCAAGGGTACTACGACTATGCTTGCACCTCATGGTACCAAAGCACCTCAAAGGCGCTAAAAACTAAATTACAAACATCTCAAAACAAACTGGTCAGACTACTGCTTGACCTTACTCCTAGAACCCACCTCACCCCTGCCCACTTTGACAACCTATGATGGCTTAGAGTAGACGACAGAGTACAGCAACTTGCAATGGGCCTGGTCTACAAGATACACTACACCACACAGGTACCCATGCACATGTCGAAATACTTCCCAAAGGTCAGTGAATACCACGACCACAACACCAGAGGGAGCTCCACAAATCATGTTAAACCCAGATTTGTCTCAAACAAGGGACTAAACACGTTTCGCAATTATGCCACATCAATATGGAACGCCCTACCCACAGCTGTAAAGAAATGTGAATCACTACCCACTTTTAAAACCACTCTCAAAGAACACCTACGGGAGACTGCAATTCGAAACTGGCCCCTGTAAATGTCCTAACCCAAGCCCCTCCAATGTACAGTAAATGTCCTAACCCAGTAATACACAAGACCCTCTTCATTAATCCAATGTACAGTTATCCCCCCACCCCGCCTACCCATCCCCACCCCAACCACCTCCAATGTACAGTTCCCCCACCTCCTCCAATGTACAGTTTCTTCGTCAAATGTATATACTCTTTTTTTTTACTCTTTTTGTATCACAAACAGTACTGTTTGTAAATCTGGTATGTCATAAATGTATAGATGTAGCAGTACTGTCTATCTGTATGTCATGTATTGTCATATGTTGATGAATTGAAAATGGGGGACCCTGATGTAAACAAGACGAAAGTCTTTCTCTGGTCTGCATCACCTTAACAATTGTGTGTATTGAGCTGTACTGTATTGTACCCATTCTGCAATCTGTTAATACAATTTTCAATCAATCAGTCTGTCCGACTTATACGACTGCCTTTTTGAGTTTGTAAATCCTGTTCGTTGCTACAAATGAATCTAGGAAAAGAAGCCGTTTGAGAATGCCAAAAAAGTTTGTAAATCGAGTTATGAGGACATTTCTTGGTAACTTTTTAAAGTCCGTTCGAGAATGAGGTCGTTTGATTATACAGTATATCACCAAGTACAGTACCAGTACCCACATCTAACCACATGGGGGCAGCAAATAAATTGGTGTTGGTCAAGGCAGTCAAAGGTAAAAATGTAGGCTACTATTGACATCAAAACCGACTCATCAATACTATTATCTTACCCTCTGGGAGTCACAGACTTAGGAGACAATGCAGTAGAATATTCTTCTTTCCAAAGTCATTCACACTCAGAAGGTGAGTTTAAAGGCCAGTGTCGGTGTTTCAGACATGTCGGTTCCATGTCGTTCTCGATACTGCAGACTTTTGCTCTGTATCTTTTTTCATTTAGATGCTATTTATGATGATTTGTCACTATAGCATAGGCTCAGTGTTTCTATAACACATCAAAAGTCCATGATTTATGAAAATGGGCTAAATTGTTGTCAAATTCTTCTGAAAGGATGTTCCATTGTGTCTTACTATGGCATCTGAAGAGGGGGCTCATCTTCATGCTGCTGTATTATGGTCCTGGGCAGCAACGAAGAATTAAATATAGTTATTATAGTTTCAGACATAAGTGCTTAGTGTGGGCATGTCAAACAAACGTAAAGGTGCAGTAAGTGCTATTTAAGTGGTACATGTTTAAATAATAGCTCTACATTCCGACATGCCATCACTGATATAGAGTGTGTGGTTAGTACCGTGGGTCTCCCTGTCCTTCCCCTCTGCAATAAACACAAAATAAATTTTCTAGTATCCCGTTCCTATATCCAATCAGGAGAGAGAACTCCACACTGCAAAAATGGTCTGACAAAAATAAGAAATAAAAACTAGACTCACAGGAATTGTGTAAAGTTGCCCAAATAGTGATAGGAATAGCAGTACATAGCCCCTTGTAGCAAATGTAGTAAGTAAGGAAAGTAATCTGCCAGTGCAGTAAGCACTATGGTTTGGCAAGATTTCTTAAAATAAGGGAAAATATCTAGGGTTCTCTCTCCTGATTGGATAAAGTGGGAAGGGGATACCAGAAAAAGGTATTTTGTGCTTACTGCAGAGTGGAGGGACTGAGAGACCCACTGACCAAACGTTCGATTTTAAGTGATCAGCTGTTGGAATGTAGAGCTATTTAACCCCAAAAATACCACTTAAGCACATTTAATATGGCACTCCTGGCTCCACCAGTAGACCCATAACCCCAAATACTGTAAAGTTGGCCTATAAACCTAGAAGAAGATGCCTAACATGCCACTGCTGGTTCTGTACATATAGGCCTACTCAGCAGGGTCTTTGTTTTCTACAAGAACAAGTAGATTAGATTAGATTCAAATGTATTGTCATCATTCAGCACACGAAAAGAAGTTTGGCATCCAACCAGAGTGCAAATGTAGCAGTAAAGTGCAACAGCAATATACAATGTACAAACTGAGTACAAAATATCTATATAAGTAATATATATATACAATCACATTTACATTTAGTCATTTAGCTGACGCTTTTATCCAAAGCAACTTCCAAGTTCTGTACGACAAGTCATCAGGAAGGGCACAACTCTATCAGCTGAGTAACAATGTTCATCAAAGTGTTGCGTGTTACAGTGTAGATTAGTTTATTAGGACAAGTGCATGACAGTAAGGTTAGTCAGGGTTAGATATTATTATTATTATATATTTCTTTTTATTATTTCAGATAATGGTTTAAGAAGTGCGTCTTTAGTCGACGGCGAAAGATTGGACGGGATTCGGCTGTCCTAACTGGGGTGGGTAGTTCATTCCACCATTGTGGGGCAAGGACTGAGAATAGGCCGCTTCTCTTTGATGACCCTCCCGGAGCTTGGATAGGAGTAGGTCTGAGGCGGCCAGAAGATGCAGAGCGTAGGGGTCTTGAGGGTGTGTAGTTAGAGACCATTGACCGGAGGTAGGCGGGAGCGGTTCCTTTTGCCGCACGGTATGCTAGGTCGAGGGCCTTGAAGCGGATACGTGCAGCAATGGGGAGCCAGTGCAGGTCCCTAAGAAGTGGGGTGACATGGGCCGACATCGGTAGGTTTGAGATCAGGCGGGCCGCTGTGTTTTTACATACCGTAATTCCTCTAATAGTAACCGGTATTCAATTAAAAACCGGGTCTCTATTAATGACCGGGTGCACTGTTGAGCTAAGCAATTATAAGCCGGCCTCCTAATACAAGCCGGGTTTCATGTATATGCTGGCCTGGCTGTGCAGTAAATACCATATAATGGTATGGTGTTAATGTTTACCAAGAGAGTAAGCCTACCTCAGAATTGTATAAAACGAAGTTATTATTATTATTATTATTATTATTATTATTATTATTATTATTATTATTATTATTATTATTATTATTATTATTATTATTATTATTATTATTATTATTATTATTATTATTATAACAGTATTGTGATTGCACTATTTTACTTTATTTTACTTTTTTTGACCACCTGTAATTGCACTGTTTACTACCGTATTTCATACAGTACGTGGTTTCAATAAATGAACCCAGTACATTTTACTGGGTTCAAACTGACACAAAATGTTGATTTATTCATTATGATCTGTTTGAAAATTAGAAATATAGGCCTCTCTCTTATACATGCCTCCTCCTAATACAAGCCTGGTATCAGCTACAGTTGAAACAAATACAAGCCGGGGTTACTATTAGAGGAATTACGGTATATAAATAGAGACAGTATGACTACTACTGGCCAGCAGCATAACTAGTAAGAGCAGGATATACAGATGACCAGTCGATGTGGCCCTATTCCCCGTACCCCGTAGATGTAGCAGTACTGACTATCTGTATGTCATGTATGTCATATATGTCCTGATGAATTGAAAATGGGGGACCCTGATGTAAACAAGACGAAAGTCTTTCTCTGGTCTGCATCCCCTTAACAATTGTGTGTATTGAGCTGTACTGTATTGTACCCATTCTGCAATCTGTTAATAAAGTTATCAATCAATCAATCAAACCTAGTTCAACTAAGTCGATCAAGAGTCCCATTATCCAGATTCAGTTAACCCGATGTTTGAAGCCGGGATTTTCCTGTTCCTGGAACGCTGATTCAGTCTCGTTAACTCGAGCCAGACTTGAGACTCTGGATAAGTGCGCGCAGCCGCTTCAGTTGAAAAGACAGCAGGTGTAGATCGCAGAAATCCTGATCTTCTAACGGCATTGATTGATTGATTGTTTTACAGATTGCAGGCGGCTCAATAGCCTTGCCGACAAGTTAAATGCATAATCTATAGGCTAATTTTAAATCCCTCATTACCCCAATCAATCAGATTATATTTCTTTAAACGTTCCTGCTGGCAGTAGGTTTATGCATTGAATAATCAAATGAGATCTTGCTAGCGAAAATAATTAGTTCAAATGTTTCAGAATAAGGATACGGCTCTCTTATCCATTGATTGATGTATGGTGGATTTTTTATTTATCTGTACTGCGGTGTGACGGTTTGTCCTTTTGACTTTCACGCAGACGACCGGGGTTCGAATCCTAGTCTTTTCCTTCTTTTTGCAATGTAGGAATAATTCAATTTGGTGCATGTTGAGAGCTATATAAAGAATGACATCCTCAATGCATGTAGATTTATAATATTTTAACTTAAAACTAGGCTACCTTTGCGTATAATCATTAATATTATATTCCAAAAAAATTATATTGGAATCGCGGGGTTTCGAACACCGGTCGCCCAGTTGCCAGGATTCAGCACTAGCCGCTGCGCCACTGTGCCAGACGTGATATACTCATTGTTTATGCATTAATGGACGAGAGACCCGTGTTTAGAATATTTTTCTTACCAAAAAATGAAGTTTTATCTCTTTATTCTCAAATGCATTAATGTGACGTCAACGGCTCATTCAATTTCTCAAACCCATCAAACAGCGCATCTCATTAGACATTTTAATCCCAGTTACTTACAATATCACACAAAAACCACAATCCCCGCATAGACACTTCAATTTTATGCTTGAATGAAACACAATCCGGCGCTCCGTTAAGCAAATCTACAGCGGAGATTAATATATGAAACTAATCAGAGCCAAACGGCCGATAGGTTTCATTCATTAAAAATATCCCCGCGGGATTCACATTTGCAATGAGCCGTTATTAAAATAACCACATGCAGCGTGTATCGCGACTCCGAGCGCCGTATATGACGTGCATTATTTTATTTAGGACAAAGTAAATCTATAGGCTCAATATGATTTATTATCAGCATTTAGTTCTATTATTATACATTTCAAAAGCCCCCTCTAGGAAAACGAAGCACAGAAACGTAATTCAGAATGGTATAAATGGGATCTCTAGACTGTGAGAATCATTTCAGGAAACGAGCTGTCACTCCTTTGCGGGGGCGTGGCTATGGTTCATCCGGCTAACTTGAACTTAACCCTGCTCTCGACCAGGCTCAAACTTTTTGATCTGTTGTCATGGTGATTTAGACAATCCAGCTTCGGGGAATGGGAAAGTCCGGCTTAAGTCAGACTTGACCGAAAGTTATCCGGCTAACTCAGTTATCCAGGTACGGGGAACGGGGCCTCATCTCTTGTTCCGAGAGCTCTCGTCCAACAAGTTTGTTCATAGCTTCACTGCCCCTCACTGTTTGTATGTTTGTGTGCCAGAGAAGCCTTGTGGACAGCACTGCCAAACATTATGAGGAAGTGATTTTGTTGTGTTAAGATACAAATCAACATAATATTTCCAGATGCTATGAGTCATTGCATGTGTGTACACAGAAGACTTATGGATGATTATGCGTGTGGTGGTAAAATATTGAAAGACTTTATTTTTACCGTCTAAATAATAGTGGCTGCATATAGCTTCCTACAAGTATTACTCACAATCGGGGTGTGATTTGTGACAGAGGGGTAGTTTTAGTATTACAGTTATATCCATATAAAACTCACATCTTCTAAAACGATGCAATAGAGTGGTTTCGTTTTCTTTGTTGCTTGTTTTCATTTTTTTCTTTTAATCAAGGGATTGGCCCTCAAGCGCCTGCAAAGAGAAGAAATTAATGTATTCTCAAGGGGTTTTAAGAATAACCTTAAGAATAAGGTTTACATAATGTATAACGCTTTTGATCTAAATATAAGCATTTAGATTAATTAATTAATTTCTTAAACACTAAGTAGGTCAAACAGGACAAATGGATGAGCAGCAGAAACACTGCAGAACAGAATATAATTGTAGGCTGGTTATGTTTTTAGATTAGATTAGATTTAAAATATATTGTCATCATACAGCACAAGTACAGTACAATGAAAATAAGTTTAGCATCCAACCATGTGCAAAGTAGCAGTAAAGTGCAACAGAAATATATGATGTACAGGTGGTTAAACTGGGTACAAAATATACAAATTAGTACTACTGAGTGTAGTGCTATTCAGATGTATGTACAGAGTTGTGTTATATACATTTCATTATGTTACTGGGCACTTACAGTACCTCTCCCAAAACACAAATTGGGTAAATCCAAGACCAACCTTTCAGCACCATGGAGAGTGGTGTGTCATATAGGACTTTTGATGCATTTATATTTCTTGGTGGACTGAATGAATGAACACTTTATTTAACAGATTGCAGAATGGGTACAATACAGTACGGTTCAATACACACAATTGTTAAGGGGATGCAGACCAGAGAAAGACGTTTGTCTTGTTTACATCAGGGTCCCTGATTTTCATTTCATTTCATAGACTGGGCTGCTTAGAGCCTTCTGACGATGAGGATGTTTATAAAACTCCTAGCATGTCGGAGAGAAAGTCTCCTGGAGAGATCCATGCTGCCTCAAATACTCGTCCACATGCCAATCCGAGGGGGCGCAACTTCAGCTGCAGAGGCCAGTGAGACTGAAAGTGCCGGGCTGTAGGTACTCAAACCACACATCTCGCAGTAGCTTCTTGACAGGGGTGTAAAGTACTTGAGTAATAGTACTTCGTTACAATACTTAAGTACTGTTTTTGGTGATTTGTACTTTACTCGAGTATTATTAGGTTTGTATACATGTACTTTTTACTCCTTACATTTAAAATGCAGACCTACAAAATACAAAGTACAAATCTCGCAGGTCCAACAATTTTAATTAGTATATTTGTTTCTCTGGCCGAACTAACGTTAGCGTTATTAATCCTGCAGCCGCTCTTTATTTAAAAACAGCCAATCAAATCCCCATCAATGGAAAATGAACCCGCCCATACTCATGCTGATTGGTCCTTGTGCAAGACTAGAAAGCGGGGATCTTTGATTAAACACCTGCTATCAGAAGAACAGTCAGGTGGGCGGTCAGGTGGCGTAGCGGAGATTGCGTTCGTCACCAACACCGGAGACGCTGGATTCGCCTGTTCCGGCGTTGTCACCAGCTTGGCTGGCCGTTCACACTAATACAATTGGCTGTATTAGAGGGTGGGAACTGGGAAAGCTGGCGGGGTGGGTCCGGGTCGTTATAAACAGCGACTCCTACAGTTCGGTCGGGGCGCCTGCTCAGTGCGGATAGGATCTAAGGGGGGTAGTGTGATCCTTCCACACGTTACACCCTCTCAGTGAGAGTCCGCGCTGCCAGGTGAAAAGAAGCGGTTGATTGGCTAGACGTGTGTCGGAGGAAGCACGTGATAGCCTCCACTCTCCCAGACCGACTGTGGGGGGTAAGTGCGCAGCGACCAGGAAGGGGATTGGGAATTGGCATAACGACTAACATTGGGATGGGAGAAAATCGGAGGAAAAAGGAGGGGGAAAAAGATAATAAAAAAAAAGAAAAGAAGAACAGTCAGGAAAAAAAGTTACTTTTTAACTTTTACTCAAGTGTGTTTTTAGCCAGATACTCTGACTTTTACTTTAGTACGATTTTGAGACGGTACCCATACTTTCACTTAAGTATAATTTCTGGGTACTTTTTACACCCCTGCTTCTTGGAGACGGGAGGCACTAGCAAGCGGGGAGTCGCTGGTGTGCAGGCTGCTGGCGTGTCGAGGGATGAAGACCATAAAGACATGCATGCTGGGAAGTGTTGTAGTACTCAAGGGATGAAGACCATGAAGACATGCATGCTGGGAAGTGTTGTAGTACTCAAGGGATGAAGACCATGAAGACATGCATGCTGGGAAGTGTTGTAGTACTCAAGGGATGAAGTCCGGCCGATGCATGCTGGGAAATGTTGTAGTACTCAAGGGATGAAGTCCGGCCGATGCATGCTGGGAAATGTTGTAGTACTCAAGGGGTGAAGACCATAAAGACATGCATCCTGGGAAGTGTTGTAGTACTCAAGGGATGAAGACCATAAAGACATGCATGCTGGGAAATGTTGTAGTACTCAAGGGGTGAAGACCATAAAGACATGCATGCTGGGAAGTGTTGTAGTACTCAAGGGATGAAGACCATAAAGACATGCATGCTGGGAAATGTTGTAGTACTCAAGGGATGAAGACCATAAAGACATGCATGCTGGGAAGTGTTGTAGTACTCAAGGGATGAAGTCCGGCCGATGCATGCTGGGAAGTGTTGTAGTACTCAAGTCCGACAGATTTTCAAGACTCGTGACTCGACTTGGACTTACTTGAAACTTGCCATATTCTCGTATGCTGTATGTGTCATATTGGAAAAACCCTATATTGTTGTGGAGAGGGTGAACAATTAGCTGCTGCAGCTAACTTCCTGAAGATGCTTTGAATCTCAGGACTTCACCTTGTATGACATCAGGGTGAGTGAATAAAATACATAACTAGAAAGGTGCGTAGAGCGCAAATCTCCACCAGGCAGCGGACACCATTCATGAAATATAAAAGGGGGCGGGGCTTATCTCAATGGACAATGGTCAAATCAAATATATTTGTAAAGCCTGCAATCAGACTTTAAGTCCCCATGGGCTGGACAAGTTTTCTTTAAACAATAAATCAAGAACAAAAAACCCATCATGAAATCCAAAATAACACTCCCAGACATACCCCAGGAAAAACTCCTAGCTATTGGAAAAAAGCACCACAGGATGAGAGAAACATAAAACACAAATACAGGTGCAGCTCAATAAATTAGAATATCGTGGAAAAGTCTATATATTTAGCTGTATTGATGCAGTCATTTGTGCAAAAGGAGCCCCAATCAAGTACTGAGTGAACATACATGAACATACTTTTCAGAAGGCCGACATTTCTATATACAAAAGAAAAATACATCTATTTTCTATTTTTTATTGGTGATACAGAATTTTGGGCTTTCATGAGCTGTAAGACATAATCATGAACATTTAAACAAATAAAGGCTTGAAATATTTCACTTTGTGTGTAATGAATCTATAATCTACGAGAGTTTCGCTTTTTGAATTGAATTACTGAAATAAAATAACTTTTCCACGATATTCTAATTTATCGAGCTGCATCTGTATGTACATGCAATAGCAACTGGGGTACATACTTTTTTTTAAAGATTTAAATAGAATAGAGCTAAGAACAACAAAAGAGAAAGCATGGAAATTAATTCATAAATGTTTTTAATGCATATGTAGCAGGGTGGATTATCCCTGCTTCGTGGGAACGGTTGCTGGCAGTCAGGAGGTAGCTGGACACAGCAGAACTCTGTCTGGCTGCACCCTCGTCTTTGGGCCTGGGGCGTCGACTGGAGGCTGGTAGTGTGAGTGGATGGGGCCCGGGATTTACCAACCTGGTCTGGTACTCTGGTCTTCCTTCCCTGTCGCAGGGCGGTCAGCAGTACTCCCCAACACGCTCCCACTCCTCCCAGTCGCTCCTTAGACCCTCCCACACCTCGTGACTGAATTGTAATCAAATACTCTGAGTTCCCCCCGCAAGCACTACCCTCCCTCAATGACCCTAGAAACCTTACAATGAAAAGGGGAGAGTTGGGTAGGAAGGGGTTAACCATATATATACGTTACCCACACCAAAAGAGTTAATGCAGGGCACAGGAATGGACACGCACACAGAACCCCATTCAAGTCTTTATGTTAATTGTACTGTTCAGTTACAATTATTTAATACTAGTGGCCAATTGGGCTGAAGTCCTACTATAGCCCCTGCTGTTCAACTCAATACCTCATAAACACGTATATTATGCACCCACCTCTGGGTTACTATCAGGGATAATATACTTCACTGTGTTTGACTCATCACCCACGTCTGGGTCTTCACCCTGTATAATACCTCAACAGGCTTTAATTATACGGCCAGAATAATACCTCAAAAGGCTTTAATTATAATGCACCAGGTCTGTAACTTCCCCCCCAGGGAAGGGTTAATTGAATGGGAAAATATTAATACACACACATTGTATCACGCTCAAAGAAAAGGAAATAAAACCAAAAGTGTGGGCCCACAATTACCAAAACAAAAGCCCTATGCTAATGCCGGCATGTAATGTAATGTTTGGGGTCTGCAGTTAGCAACGTTAACTTCACCCGCAGGCCGCTCCACACTGTGTAAGGTGCAATAGATCCTGGGCGCCGAAGCCCTAATGTTTACTCTACCAAAATGGCGGCCGCGCCGCTCCACCACCGTCCTGGTGGCAAGATGGCGTCGAACACTCGCGTCGCAGGTGCTAGCAGGCGGAGCTATAGCAGAGAGGCAGTGCTGGCTGAGCTGGTGCTGGGCGACCTCTGCTGGACGGGATGGCTCCCGTGTTGGCTGCTCTCCAGCCGGCGCAGAGTGGTGGTAGAACCGCCGGTGAAGACGGCTGCTGACGGCCAGAGCAGAGTGTTCGCAGGTCCACACCCGTAGCTGCACGCAGTCTATACCGGCACTGTAACTAAGTATAACACGAGCAATACTACTGTGATCCTTAGCCGCACGCTACCTATACCGCTCACTGTAACTAGGTATAACTCGACTGTTAGTGCCTGGCTCTGCACTTATTGTTCATATCATACCACTGGTACTGCTAGGATATCGTATCCACTAGCCAGTACTTCCTATCACCCGTCACTGTTCCACAGGGCACTCCGGCATAAGGTCAGCAACGGGGCTATCCAGAGCCGCCCCCCCCCCCCCTTAGACGTGACTTCTCGTTGTCAAGTTCACTGCCGAAGAGGGCGACTTCCGCTGAGTTCCTCCCTTTATCATCTCTCAGCTCTCTCCGCCACTCTCTGCCTGCTACTGCCCCCTGCTGGTCCCGCCTGCCAGTCACAAGGGGAGACGCACTGTAGAATACGAATCAATACTGTAATTTATAATCCGGGTTCCAATGCTCTTCGGACGGGGACGTTTGTGTCATTGTTCGTGTGAATCAATGACACTAGTTAGAATGTCTTTGTGTACAAAAAGGGATATAAACACAGTCAGCAGTTCTGAATAATATACCATATTTTCCAGACTGCTACACATAGGTTAGGTATAGCAACGACAATAGGTTCACTATGGCATGTTGTAAGCAGGTGCCACAGAGCAGCAAACCTGTGTAGTATCAGTTCAAAAGGTCTAACCTCATACTAATATTATAATATTTCAGTGGACAATGATGGAAATGAATTCCAATATAATACTTGTCATTGACTGATCAGAAAAAATATTCCATAATCCAGGTCCCTGGCCTGTCAGCCTATGTGCAACGTTTCATCCATACAAGCCCTGTAGTTTGCAAGACTTAGCTGCAGACGGAAAGACAGACGCACACAGACAGATGCCGGTTATGTCTGTCTGTGGAGATAATGTCACAGGTCGACAGGACAGGGCTCCCCATATCACCCCTCCCTAATGTATAAACTAGACTGTCCTTTTTAACACCCACCTTTTTTATGCACAACACTATTATATTTGTAGCTAAACTTAAGACTGTACCTGTTGAATGTACCCCCAATTGCATTACCCATACCGTGGAGTAATGTAACTATATGCCTTGGATTAATGCACAACTGAGACGCAACTATGAACCACTTGAACTGTGGGTTGCAGGATGTCTCTTCCACAGCTGTGCCCAGAACATTTAGGACGTTATTGACTAATGGATATAATGTGATTGGGTGCATCTGTGGACAAACGATTGTGTGGGGAAGGGACCTGGGGATTGACAGATGGCCAGCCCCCGGGCCCCTCCCCCAGCTCTCTGCTAATTCTCCATAGATGAGTGATGAGGTCATGAAGACACACCTGTGGGCTTTATAATGGAAGCCCATTGTCAAGATGGCAGACCTTTCCTGGCGGAGGTCTCCGAATGTGAGTGTGCATGCCATACTCCCTTCTGGCTTCAGTTGCATCCTCCAACTTTGTCCTCCACCCATGCATCTCCTCCACTGGGGGCGCAGAGGTCTACTCATCTGGAGGCTCCGCAGCGCACCATCTACCCCCAGTTAAGTGTCTTTTGTTAACTTGCTGTGTGAGGCTGGATGTTAAACTGGAAACAGTAGGGAACTTATAGAAGTTTCCTTTCCATCTGCCTTCTCTTTCAAGGCCATCAAAGAGTGGAACAGGCTTCCTAGAGACATAAAAAATAATATAAACTATGATAACTTTTGCTCCGTCACGAAAAAATGGCTCCCGAGTCACCAATGTTGCCAACACTAGGTGATGCTGTCTGACTTCCTTGTGTATATATTTAACGGTCGTGACATCGTCACCTTAAAATTCGATGCCCCGAGGGAGTTTCGAACCCGGGTCTCCCACGCCGCGGGCAACAGCACATACTGCTATACCAAGAAGTGAACTCACTGCTTTGTAACGTGTCTATGTGTCTTTTTGAGGATGAGAGTGAGTTTAACCCACAGCACCGCTACTCGCCCCAGTCACTTCACAACATCTGAAGTCCATCGTGACTGCCATCCGTTACATATATAGATGATTACCCAAGGGACTCATTTACTTTAACTTTTTACTTTTGAATTCTGTCTTGTATTTTAAGCGTCAAGAATAGATGATTATGTTTGGCACTGTGCTGTGTGTATGCGCATGTTATGTTGCATTTCTCAAAAGGGGTAGCAGCAGTAGCGTGCGCCCCTCTTAATTACCAGCCGCTGAGCAGAGTGTTTGTTGAATGCCATTGTGTAATCAAATCACGGCCATTTTGATTGAGTGCATGTTTAGCCCTGTGATTTCCTCGACCTGTTCCAGTTGAAGGGTCAACAAGAGCATGAGAAGAAACACTGCCTCGAGGCTTCTCTCTCTCTCTCTCTCTCTCTCTCTCTCTCTCTCTCTCTCTCTCTCTCTCTCTCACTCTATTCTTACAGAGCCATACTGGAGCCTACTGCAGAGGGGATAGTGTGACTACTCAGTAGAAGTGTCTCTCAAAATCTTTCCTAATTTATCGTGAATAAGAATATAGGTATGTTATACACTAATGTTTACAAACATGATCATTCAACATATATAAAACAACAATATACAGCAAATACGATTTAAAAACGGGTATGTTTACCTGTTTAGTATCCTTGTGTCAAGAGGACAGTCAATCAAACATGTCTCCATTCCTACAGTATTATTTTTGGTTGCAGGGCCAGCCACTTCTTTACATTAGGATCACTGATCGGGCCTTTAATAATAGGATTTCATATGGATATGTTGTGCTTAGAATAAGATAGATGTATACAATATAGTAGGCTTACAAATCATTGTGCAGTGTGTGTGTGTCTAGTTTTAAACACCTGAGGGCAGCAAATCCTCTGAAACGGATGGCATTTAAATGACGTAGCCTATGCACATCCAAACTGATCAGATTTAAATTGTGTTTAGAGCTCATGCAATAACTTTGGTCATTATTGATTGATTGGCCAATGCTGCTTTGATTTCATTAAATGTATCTTATGTTCATGACTTTGTTGTTACTCTGCAGGTCCATTAAATAAAGAGGTTGCGGGCTTTGAAGCCCTTTGAAGCCCTTTTTTTTATTTATTTTGTACAGAAACTATAAATTTAGCTGTACCTTGCACATTAAAACATAAAACGTAGGCCTGTGATCACTTAGGAGGAGATTCGTGGAACCTTATCAACCATAAATCCGTGCCCCCATTAGCAGATCTAGAATCTAAATCTACTGTATCATCCCGTCCAATCTCATTCCATCCCGTATTGACCCGGGAGGAGAATCAAGCCACTAAGCAGTTAGGGGTTATTGACGGGAAGAGCTCTCCCCGCAACGCAGGGCGTCCACCTTCATAAAACACAAGAATCCGGAGGAAAACAGCTCGATGGCTGGCCGCGGCTCCCTCCTAAGTGATTTCTGTGTACTTACGGAAGCCATTCCTGGAAGCCGTTAGGCTGTATTGTTATTGGGCTGAAAGACAGGAAAACATAGCCTTGTTAGGAACAGCCCTGGAGGGAAGTGGCTGGGCTGGGAGAGCTAGTGAAAAATATTTCCGGAATGAGTAATTCTCTCTTTGAATTGTGACACATTCTTGATACCCCTTTAACCAGTCGTATACCTCGCAAAGCGAATTGACTTGCCAAGTTATTTTGTTACATTTTCATCTAATGTGTAATCTTTGGAGGGAAGGGGCCATCGTGGACATGGACACATCTAAGGGCAGCCTAGGGCCTGTAGAAACGCTGGGGAAATGCTGGGGAAACGTGGGGGTGAATCAGGAGAGAGAATAGGAGGACTAAAGTGCACTATTAGTGAATCAGGAGAGAGAATAGGAGGACTAGTATAGTAATATTAGATAGATTAAACATAGCTGGTGTTACAGTTCATGTTCTTGTCGTTGTGTTGTTGTTGCTGTTATACTGTTGTATGCTTTTTATCTTTGGATTACTTTATTTTCTTGGCTGGCGTTGCTTACTCTGTTGTTTTGTTGTTTTTGTTTCTGTTTTGTTTTGTCTAGTTTTTTGTTGTTTGTTGTTTTTGTTATATATTATTGTCAAATAACTCTGTATTGTCTTTGCGGACCCCCTTGAAAACGAGATGGTTTCATCTCAAGGGGTTATTCCCAATAAAGAAATTTCAACAAACTAGAGTGCACTATTAGTGAATCAGGAGAGAGAATAGGAGGACTAAAGTGCACTATTAGTGAATCAGGAGAGAGAATAGGAGGACTAAAGTGCACTATTAGTGAATCAGGAGAGAGAATAGGAGGACTGGAGTGCACTATTAGTGAATCAGGAGAGAGAATAGGAGGACTAAAGTGCACTATTAGTGAATCAGGAGAGAGAATAGGAGGACTAAAGTGCACTATTAGTGAATCAGGAGAGAGAATAGGAGGACTAAAGTGCACTATTAGTGAATCAGGAGAGAGAATAGGAGAACTAAAGTGCACTATAGTGGATAGGATGACTAAAGTGCACTATTAGTGGATAAGGAGAGAATAGGAGGCCTAAAGTGCACTATTAGTGAATAAGGAGAGAATAGGAGGCCTAAAGTGCACTATTAGTGGATAGGAGGACTAAAGTGCACTATTAGTGGATAGGAGGACTAAAGTGCACTATTAGTGAATACGGAGAGAGAATAGGAGAACTAAAGTGCACTATTAGTGAATACGGAGAGAGAATAGGAGAACTAAAGTGCACTATAGTGGATAGGATGACTAAAGTGCACTATTAGTGGATAAGGAGAGAATAGGAGGCCTAAAGTGCACTATTAGTGAATAAGGAGAGAATAGGAGGCCTAAAGTGCACTATTAGTGGATAGGAGGACTAAAGTGCACTATTAGTGAATAAGGAGAGTGAATAGGAGCACTAAAGTGCACTATTAGTGAATAGGACGACTGAAGTGCACTATTAGTGGATAAGGAGAGAGAATAGGAGCACTAAAGTGCACTATTAGTGAATAGGACGACTGAAGTGCACTATTAGTGTATTCGTGTATTAGTGTGCAGGACTCCGTTTCTTTAAATATTTGTTATTATTATTTTTCTTTTTTTATGTACAGGTAGTGTACAGGGGTGTATATGGGTAGATATTTTTCTAGATGGTTTCTTATTTTTCAATTGTCTTTAGGGTGGGAGGGAGGGCCTTTTTGTTACCTTCATGATTTTAATATCATTCTTCTAAATGTATATGTTGTACGTCTTGTTTAAACAAAAAAAAAGAATCAATAAACTACTGAGGGTGGAAAGAAAGTCATATTTAATTTCATTAGCTAAACAAAAAAAAAAGTGGAGACTTGCTTATTACGTCCTCAGGTACCATTTCCTTGCAGCAGCAATAGCCGACAGTAAGAAGAAATGCATTAGTTGCTTGGCACAGTGGTTCAATGGATGAGTCATTTACAGACACGGTGCTGTCTCACGTCCCTGGATAGCAGTGTGTATTGTGTTACGCCCGTCGCTGACTCAGCCACAGTAGTGTGAGGCCGGTAAGTGTGTGTGTGTGTGTGTCTGTGACAGAGTGTGTATTGACCAACAATGACTTTACCATTAAAGTGGGCAATACTGCCTCCTCAGCAGCTCCCCCATAGGCTCGGGCCTCCCTCCATTAGGCTGCTTTTACTGGGGCGCGATTCAGAGACGGACACCGAAAACACACGACGATATACGCGCCGACGGGGAGGGGGGGGTGGGGGGGTTAAAAAACAGAGAAACGGGTGAGCGAGGACAGGGAGGGGCAGGTAAATGGAGAGCATGAGAAAGCGGAGCCCGGGTCATGTTTAATTCAGCACTTATAATGTGTCTCAAACCACCAGATACATAGCAGCACGCTGACTAGTCACACTATCCCCTCTGCGGTAGGCTCCAGTATGGCTCCATCTTGCCCCGTAAGAATAGAGAGAGAGAGAGAGAGAGAGAGAGAGAGGATCCAACCCATCAACTGGAATATTTGGAAACGAGGAGGCCGAATGTCAATTTTAGGTAGTCGTAGTTGGTGCGACCCCCGACTCCGACCCCTGCACCTACCACTGACCCCTGCCCCTACCACTGGGTTCAATTTGACCCCAGCGTTTGAATCGGGGCGTATTTCTCGTCTGGTAACCGAGGTGCTGTGTGACTTAACCATTGCTTGCATTAGGAAAGGACTTGTACTCACCACAACCCTTGTTATTGGGATTATCTGGGTTCCGGAAACAATTATTTTCACCAGGTATAGCCATGGATTTGCATTGAAATGAAAGATTTGTGGGGGGGGGGGCATGGCTGGGGGGGGAGGGTCCTACAAGTCAATTGTAGTGCACTTCGACTCAGTCACTGCACCAGGAGTGGATCACGGCTGTCGGGAGTCGAGGAATAGACTCTTTTGGAGGCGTCTCGCACCATTAGCTTACTGCGGGGGAGGCTACACGGAGTGGAGATGTGTTGAAAGGGTCAAGGGTCAGATTGCAATCATTTCCACAGCGGGAAACTGTTTAGAAAACATAGCAGCCTATACGGGTACACCTTTTTGACAGCTTGAGGAGACATTTTGAAAAGAGCCGCTGTTCAGTGTGAAATAGCTTCTATTTTCAGCGTCCGTCAGGCTTTTAAAATGCATGTAGTCTCGTCCCAGCTTCAGGAGGCGATGGTTTCACATTGGATTGAAAGAAAAAAAGAAACCTGTATATAGCATTATGAAAACGTCAAAGTCCTGGAGAGATAGACCTGTAACAGCTGATATTATCGGGCGATAAAAGCCTCTCACAGATATACGGCCGAGGGCAGAAGTACCCCTGACAAAGCATCCGGAGGATTTCTCAGGACAAAATAAATGCATCACCCTGTGGTGTTTTGAAACGGCGTTCCGTTTCTACTCATCGTTTTACTTCATTTGAAAGACATGTTCATATCTGACATTGTTCTTAGTTTAAGGCTATTTTTATGTGTGTGGCTATTTTTATGTGTGTGACGGAAGAGGGATAGTGAGAACAGTGGTGGTGGTGACGGTGTTACAGTATAACATCAGGTGCTCTTCAAGAACAGGCCCGGTCGTCTAGAAACAAGAACAACAGTGACCGTCCAGCTCACTTTTGATGGAGGTCCATGGTGGAGGTTGGCAGTCTGGGTGTCTGGTGAAGACAGACTGTCTGAGTCGAAACACACTGGTTTATTCATGAGTGAATAATGGATTTTTAGATGCAAAATCAGAGTGTCTTGGATTGTTCTCAGACTGCCAACCACCACCATGGACCTCCATTAAAACCACCACCATGGACCTCCATTAAAACCATCAACATAGACCTCCATTAAAACCACCACCATGGACCTCCATTAAAACCACCACCATGGACCTCTATTAAAACCATCAACATAGACCTTCATTAAAACCACCACCATGGACCTCCATTAAAACCATCAACATAGACCTCTATTAAAACCATCAACATAGACCTCCATTAAAACCATCAACATAGACCTCCATTAAAACCACCACCATGGACCTCCATTAAAACCATCAACATAGACCTCCATTAAAAGCATCAACATAGACCTCTATTAAAACCACCAACATAGACCTCCATTAAAAGCATCAACATAGACCTCTATTAAAACCATCAACATAGACCTCCATTAAAAGCATCAACATAGACCTCTATTAAAACCATCAACATGGTACCTCTATTAAAACCATCAACATAGACCTCCATTAAAACCATCAACATAGACCTCTATTAAAACCACCACCATGTACCTCTATTAAAACCATCAACATAGACCTCTATTAAAACCATCAACATAGACCTCTATTAAAACCATCAACATAGACCTCTATTAAAACCACCACCATAGACCTCCATTAAAAGCATCAACATAGACCTCTATTAAAACCACCACCATGGACCTCCATTAAAAGCATCAACATAGACCTCTATTAAAACCATCAACATAGACCTCCATTAAAAGCATCAACATAGACCTCTATTAAAACCACCACCATAGACCTCCATTAAAAGCATCAACATAGACCTCTATTAAAACCACCACCATGGACCTCCATTAAAAGCATCAACATAGACCTCTATTAAAACCATCAACATAGACCTCCATTAAAAGCATCAACATAGACCTCTATTAAAACCACCAACATAGACCTCCATTAAAAGCATCAACATAGACCTCTATTAAAACCATCAACATAGACCTCCATTAAAAGCATCAACATAGACCTCTATTAAAACCATCAGCATAGACCTCCATTAAAAGCATCAACATAGACCTCTATTAAAACCATCAGCATAGACCTCCATTAAAAGCATCAACATAGACCTCTATTAAAACCACCAACATAGACCTCCATTAAAAGCATCAACATAGACCTCTATTAAAACCATCAGCATAGACCTCCATTAAAAGCATCAACATAGACCTCTATTAAAACCACCAACATAGACCTCCATTAAAAGCATCAACATAGACCTCTATTAAAACCATCAGCATAGACCTCCATTAAAAGCATCAACATAGACCTCTATTAAAACCACCAACATAGACCTCCATTAAAAGCATCAACATAGACCTCTATTAAAACTACCAACATAGACCTCCATTAAAAGCATCAACATATACCTCTATTAAAACCATCAGCATAGACCTCCATTAAAAGCATCAACATAGACCTCTATTAAAACCACCAACATAGACCTCCATTAAAAGCATCAACATAGACCTCTATTAAAACCATCAGCATAGACCTCCATTAAAAGCATCAACATAGACCTCTATTAAAACCACCAACATAGACCTCCATTAAAAGCATCAACATAGACCTCTATTAAAACCATCAGCATAGACCTCCATTAAAAGCATCAACATAGACCTCTATTAAAACCACCAACATAGACCTCCATTAAAAGCATCAACATAGACCTCTATTAAAACTACCAACATAGACCTCCATTAAAAGCATCAACATAGACCTCTATTAAAACCATCAGCATAGACCTCCATTAAAAGCATCAACATAGACCTCTATTAAAACCACCAACATAGACCTCCATTAAAAGCATCAACATAGACCTCTATTAAAACCATCAACATGGTACCTCTATTAAAACCATCAACATAGACCTCCATTAAAACCATCAACATAGACCTCTATTAAAACCACCACCATGTACCTCTATTAAAACCATCAACATAGACCTCTATTAAAACCATCAACATAGACCTCTATTAAAACCATCAACATAGACCTCTATTAAAACCATCAACATGGACCTCTATTAAAACCACCACCATAGACCTCCATTAAAAGCATCAACATAGACCTCTATTAAAACCACCACCATGGACCTCCATTAAAAGCATCAACATAGACCTCTATTAAAACCATCAACATAGACCTATATTAAAACCATCAACATTGACCTCTATTAAAACCATCAACATAGACCTCTATTAAAACCATCAACATATACCTATATTAAAACCATCAACATAGACCTCTATTAAAACCATCAACATATACCTATATTAAAACCATCAACATAGACCTCTATTAAAACCATCAACATAGACTTATATTAAAACCACTACCATGGACCTCTATTAAAACCATCAACATGGACCTCTATTAAAACCATCAACATAGACCTCTATTAAAACCATCAACATAGACCTCTATTAAAACCATCAACATAGACCTCTATTAAAACCATCAACATAGACCTCCATTAAAAGCATCAACATAGACCTCTATTAAAAGCATCAACATAGACCTCTATTAAAACCATCAACATAGACCTCCATTAAAACCATCAACATATACCTCTATTAAAACCATCAACATAGACCTCCATTAAAAGCATCAACATAGACCTCTATTAAAACCATCAACATAGACCTCTATTAAAACCATCAACACAGATCTCTATTAAAACCATCAACATAGACCTCTATTAAAAGCATCAACATAGACCTCTATTAAAAGCATCAACATAGACCTCTATTAAAGCATCAACATAGACCTCTATTAAAAGCATCAACATAGACCTCTATTAAAACCACCACCATAGACCTCTATTAAAAGCATCAACATAGACCTCCATTAAAACCACCACCATATACCTCTATTAAAAGCATCAACATAGACCTCTATTAAAACCATCAACATAGACCTCTATTAAAACCATCAACATAGACCTCCATTAAAAGTAAGCTGGACAGTCACTGTTTTTATTCCTAATGTTCTTAATTTGTTTGATGTTAAGGCAGTAAGGTATTTTATATACTTTTATTATGTATAACATTTTTTTTACAGTTTTTCATACTGTTTTGCTGTCTTTTATAAATAAATTAATTGATATTGATGGATTAGATTCCTCTGTGGAGAAATCAGACCCCTATCTGATGTTATCTAGATGTTAATTTCAGCGGTCAGCAGATTTCTCTCACAGGGAAACGCTGTGAAAGCGAACATGTTATGATATTTACACAGTGACTTCCCCCTATCTGAGCTGCTGACAGGTTCTGCTGCCAACCACCAACACACACACACACAGAGACACACACACACACAGGCACACACAGACACACAAACACAGAAACACACACACACACACAGAGACACACACACACAAACAGAGACACGCACACACACACAGACACACACAAACATACACACACTCAGACATGCACACGCACACATACAGACATACACACAGACATGCATACACACACACAGACATACACACTCATAGACATGCACACACAGATACACACACACACACACACACATACGCACACACAGACACGCACACACACACGCACACAAGCACAAACAAATACACACATACATACATACACATTGTTTGCGTGCCTCCAGGCTGCAGCTGTAACATGGGGTCCTGTGAAAAGGCTGTTCAGTTCTCACAGGGAAAAAAACCTTTCCTGTTTCCAGGTCACTGGATGTGTGCGTGTGCGTGTGTGCGCTTGTGTGTGTGAGTGAGTGAGTGTGCACGCACACCAGCGTGTGTGCTGTGTGTTGTGTGCACGCTTGTACTCTATAGGGTGGGGGTGAAACGCTCTCATAAAATATTCACCTGCTGTCCTCCTACATAATGCAATAATGCTCCTGTACCCAGGATGCATTGCATACCAACAGGGGAGGGACAGCAGTGAAGTTTTGTATTTAGACGTGAAGCACCTCTGTGACCGGCTCACTGGCTCGCTCGCTCGCTCACTCACTGGCTCGCTCGCTCACTCACTCGGTGACTCGTTCACTTAAAGGCTTCCATGCAGGGCACTTTGCGTGGGACCGGTCCGCATCCATCACTCATTCTGTCTCTGGTCTACAGTGGACCACGTACAGTTACACATCGGTTCATATAACCATAGCTGGTGACTGAAGGGTGGCTGGTATTACATCTACAGTGCCCACCATGTCTGCCTACGTGCCCTTGAGCAAGGCACTAAACCCCCCAAATTCAGCTCCAGGGGCGCTGCACTGCGGGGCAACCCTGCGTTCTGACCTCTCTGATGAAATGCATGTGTGTGTGGGGCAATGCAGGGGCGTAGGTTTGGTTTCGACATTGGGGTTGGATTTAAAGCGGCAATTGAGTATTCTCTTCATTTCCTGTATTCTGGTGTACTTTTTTTTTGTACCATCAATTTATGGTCCTGTAGGGGTATATAAACGTTTTGACCCCCTTGGTTTTTTACCTCTTTTGGCGAGGGGGTTGTCTTTCATATTAGCTAAATATTTTGAGAGGGACACATTTACCTCTTCTCAATATTGAGGGGGACATGTCCCCATGCAACCCCCCCCTAAACCTATGCTTATGGTGTGGGGCACTATGTGTGTGTGTGTGTGTGTGTGTTTGTGTAAGGAGGGATAGGTGAAAAGGCACATTTCAATTGCCTTGTGTGCATTGACAATAAAGTCATCTTCTTGTTCTTCTTCATAAGCATTAACCTGAATCAGATTTCTATTTTGTTGTGCAGTTATTAGATCCCACAGCGCCCCCGGGATAATGGCATTAGTAGACAAATCTATTGTGAACTAATAGCACGAGGACCAGCCTCACACTTCACCCTGGTAACGTCTGGCTGAGACTTGAATTGCATCCCGTTTCACTTTATAATTTAAAGGTAGACTACCGCCAGCAGCTAGTCACACTGGCGTTTTTACTGTTCCTGGTTCCCACACTGCAAAGATCTCCCGGGTGTGTGTGTGTGTGTGCAGGGCCTGCCCCATGGGTCTGTTGGGCCCTAGACGAGAACCTGAAAATGCCCCCCCGCCCCCTAGTAAAAAATAACATCAGAGAGAAACACTGTAACTGGTGAAATTGATTCACCAAACTACATTCGATCATCTTTGCAGACGCCTCATTTCACCAGTGTTTCTCTCAGACGTTGAGCAAAGGGGGGGGGGGGGGGGGCACTCGTAGTATTATATATGCATTTTTTTACTACGAGTGGGACCCCCCCCCTTTCGGGGGCCCTAGGCGACTGCCTGTATGGCATGTAGGACGGGCCAGCCCTGTGTGTGTGGTATGTACAATAGCTGCACAGTAGTCAGTTCTCCTTCTCGTGGCGTCTAGTCACCAACATCTCAGGCTCCGTCAGGATGTCAGCTGCCTAAAAAGTATGTGAAATATGAAATACAGAACTGAAACGTCGTGCATGGAACCAAAACATGGTTATATGGAAGTAACAGGCTGCCTGTGGTCCAACTTCAAAGGTCTAAAGTCACGACTCACTCCAGACAGTCCGGCTGACTTTGGTCAAGAGAGTCTTTATTTCAGCAAATCATACATAACACTGTAAAAAAAAATGCATCTGTATCATAACCTTTTAAACAATATCATATCAGACCTGTCATGAGAGCGTGTGATTGGTTGGTTGCACGTGGCTACAGTGTCAAAGGTTATCAAAATGATGATGTCATCACTGCCAAAGAAACGATACACTCCTTAAGACTATGACCTAAATGTTTTCCCATTATATTTCCACCAGGAAGTGAGTTGAAATTCCAAATAAAGAAAGGGGGTAGGGGGGGGGAATCCTCATTGAAAAAATAGATGGCACTTTTCCAGAGTCTTAACTTGGAATTTCAACGAGATGTCGTATTCAAAATGGAGCCAAACCCAATGACGGAATCCTGATCCTACACAAACATCGGTTTGGCTGGTCCAGGGTCTGCGTGATCGAGCAGACTAACAGAGAATGAACAAATCTGGACAGAGTTTATCGGCCCCTGACACAATTATCTTATCTTACAGAGGATCAAGTAGGCTACGAGTCAAGCTTCTGAAACAAAACGAAAGCTAACACTGTAAGATGATCGCCATTTTGTCGCGACGCTACCTAAACCAAAGCTTTGTCTAGCAACCACTAATATAAAAACACTTTCAACTCCGGCAGAATGTTAAGTATGTGTTTGTATTCCTGTCTGTGCTTCTCTACATTCAAACTAATCTACGTAACAACTCAAAAGACCGAAGAGAACACCTGAAATAAGGCCTATATCATAACACTGTCATAAGAGAGACGAAACATAACACAAACCATGATGCTACTCACCAAGAATACCAAAACTAAAGAATGCTACGTTTTTTTTTTTTTTTTTTTTTAAGATTTGCTTTCATGACATACTACAAATGCTGCTCTTATGAAGTGTATTTGATGGTCTTAAGTCAGGTCTAGTCCAGTACGCATGCTTATCCTCGTATATCAATCCTTACCACTGAAAGGCACGCCGTCCCCCATACACTACAGGGTCCTCGCCAGACACACCCTCAACAAGTCTGTCTCTTGTGTTTTTTGTATTTGTGAGAAAGAGATGGTGATTCATAGTGAGTACTAAAGTATTTTTTTTTCTTACGATTTCAAACATTTAAATACTGTATGCTCTATGCAAACCTGAACATTTAATATACATTAAAACCATCTCTTGAAACTGAGCTAGCATACATTTTTTTATTTTTTTTTTCATCAGCTCACTGACGGACAACAGGTCCATTACACATTTGTCAAAGGATCGTGGCTAAAGCGGTTTTACTCTGTAAGTGTAGGTTTGTTTGTTTGTTTGTTTCACCAGTTCATGCGTCGGGGGAACAACTCCAAGCCGAACTCCCGTTGGGTTTCAAGGCTCGCCTCCTAGTTCTACAGAGTGAAACCACCGACACACAGGAGAGGACATGCTACGGCCAGATTGGCTTCATCTTCTGTATTTTTTACGAAACAATGCCATAGAAAAATAGATCACTTTTTTTTCCTCTCTTCTCTCTTCTCGATATCGCAACCCCCCCCCCCCCTCCCCTCCCCCTCGTAATAATTTGGCATTTCCCCCGTAGCGAGTCCATGGAGATGAATGTTGTGATTGTTATCTAGTTCACGCTGCATGTTTTGACTTAAATCTTCTAATGAAGCATGTCTATCTCTTTATCTTGCTTTTTTTGCACAGTTATAGTTGGCAAATCAGGATAAAAAAGAAACCTAGAGAGTGCAATAATCTCTTATCTACATCATCAACACCTCACCTATACACAGGATCATTAGATTGAGGGATGAAGGGAGGGGGGAGGGGGAGGGGGGAGAGGGGAGGGGGGCGGAAGGGGGAAAAGAAATCTCTTTAACATTGTGCCTCAGGCATCAGCACGCCATGTGCTGCACAAGGACAGGACACACTAGAAGACATGGACTGTCCAATGAAGGGAGAGGTCATTGCACATGTGATCGTATCCAAAGCGTCGGATTGGCGGTTGATAAAAGCTTTAGGGCTATATTAGTCCTCGTCGTGTTCTCTCATTGGTCGCTACAGGTACTCGAGTGACAAGCTCCGCTAGCCAACCGCGTGTTAGAATAAGACGGGAAGAGAAATCATAAACGCTTACCAGGAATATCGGTATTGACTTATTAACAAACGATACACAGAGAGTAGTCCATAGGCTGTTAGTACGAGTAAGTATCTGATCTGCTTGGGGAGTCACCTAGAAACGTGCAGTTTGATCAAACAAACAGTTTTCTCTTTTTCTTTAGTTTTGTTTCTCTCTCTCTCGCTCTCTCTCTCTCTGTAAGATTATGACAGATATTCATCATCATCCTCATCATCATCCTCATCTTCGTCATCCTCGTCATCCATCCCGGCCTGGTCAGTGAGGACGAAGGAGTCTTCGTCGTCGTCGTCGTCGGAGAACAGAGAGTCTCCGCTGCCGAGGTCGCCGGACGACTCCAGGACCACACCTGCCCAGGCGGGAAACAGGAAGGAGGCCCAATTAAGCTCAGCCAATCGAGGGGTGGGAAAACAAAAACAGCACTCGGCGGATACATGTTTTGATCGTGGCAACTTAGAAATAGGACAGTATGTCAATGGAACATTCTATTTGACGATTCTCAAATGGTAAATGGCATTTATATATCTCTTTTATCCAAAGCGCTTTACACTTTTGTTCTTCACATTTTACCCATACACTCACACTGAAGGCGAAGGTGACCATGCAAGGTGCCAACCTGCTCATCGGGAGCAATTAGGGGTTAACTGTCTTGCTCAAGGACACTTCGACTCACTGCCCGGGAGGAGCGGGAATCGAACCGGGAACCTTCCGATTACCGGACGACGCTCTACTTCCTGAGCCACTGTATGTCAATGGAACATTCTATTTCACGATTTCAATGATGTTGCATATTGTATAAAGCTGCTGTCGAATGGAAATCTCAGAACTCCAGTTTGAGCTGTTTGTTTGTCTGTTTGCTAGATATTGAAAAGAGCACCTGTATAATCCCCATTAGCTGCCAGTGAGTCTCTAGGTGCTGACTTGATTTTCGATTGATTCTGTATTAGTCCTACGGGGGACAACTCTAATAATTAGTGTAATTGTTTTAACCGATTATTCCTTTTTGGTCTCGTGTTTTGTCTCCTTTACTGTGATCATCTGTCTGTGTATCTTGTGACGTTGTTGCGAGCGAGGGACCAGAGTGATCTCATCGAGACTCAAATACAGGACTGAGTAATCATTGCGCTGGTTCGTTAGTTTGCTGGTTGGTTGGTTAATGGGAGCATGCATGCGTGCCGCTCGCGACTCTATGCTCAGCCGCTTCCTCTGTCGCTTAGATTTATTTTTAATTTATTTGTTTATTTAGACGGGACAGAGCATATTACTGGACACTACAAATAAATGCAGTGTAAATACACCGGATTTAGCAAGGATGCTCATTTTCATCCGCAGTCCCCACACAAAGCATAAAAACGAAACATGCAGGCAGTGAAGTATAACATGCTATGAGACAAGGCATAAAAACATACATACAGGTATAAAGGGTGCACTACAATACTATTTGACTACATGGTCAGAGGTTTGGTTGTCGAGTAACAATTTTTTTTAGATTGAATTTAAAAGATGGAAATTATGTACAATCTCGTATGGTCAGTGGTAGATCATTCCAGATTAAACAGCCCTGGGCCCTCATTTATCAACGTTGCGTACGCACAGATATGTGCGTAACCCCTGCGTACGATCATTTCTAAGCAAAGTGTGGGACTTATCAATTTGAACTTGTGCTTGACTTTGTGCTTGACTTTGTGTGTATATCTACGCACAGCTCGGAGCATGCGTACCGGTAGAATATGAAGACTACAACGCGGAAATAAGCTTCCCATTAGTTTCAACACTGGCGTGTTCTGTATGAACCGTAATTCATTATAGTTCATTGTAAAATAGCAACAGTAGTGTAATTATGGTCAAAACCCTATAAATAGCATTTGGAATAATAGGTCTTTCTCTCCGAATGAATGCAGCATGGTTTATATAGCGTTATCGGAATATACGGGGTGTACTGACTGACTGCGCTCCGCGTAACTCAACTCGTTATTATTTTGCGCACAGACCGCAGAAACACGGGAACGTTTTGATTATATTTAAAAGGCTTTGCCATAACATTAAACGAAACAAGTGGAATTTCGAAGCTGTAAGCAGAATATAAGTCATATGAACACCCACGATATAGTGTTCTTCCCCCTTCCTACTGTAGGAAAAAACGCATTGCAACGAGAACAGAGGTTATTTGTTGAGTTTGTGTATTACAAAACCCTTGCAATAAATGAATGAAAAGCATACATGCTCTGGATACAGACTAGAGCATATATCGTGTGGGTGATATGACTTGTATTCTGCTTACAGAATTCCACATATTTAGTTTTACAATGGCAAAGCCTTTTAATATAAATCAAAACGTTCCCGTATTTCTGCAATCTATGCGCAAAATAATAACGAGTTGAGTTCTAACAAAGAACGTATTACATGCTGGGTAGGCTGATAGAGTAAACTATTATATGAATATGAATATGATATGATATAAGGTATACTGGTCCGTCCGCGAGGATAGCGAGGAGTCGGATAGCCATTAAATGCCATTTGAGAATATAGGCTATTAATGCAAAGCGACGGCCTATAGCCTATACATATTATTTAATGTTTTCATAAGCGTAAAGATACAACAGCTAGATTAATGATCAAGTTAGTTTACTGTGCAGGGTTCGCAGGGCTGTGCCATGTGCTATTATATATGCGCAAGTTACTGTTGCATAATGTAGGCTATGGCTGCTATTATATGTAATTCATATAGGCTACCTAATACCGACAACAAAATAGATGCCTCTACATATCATATTATTATAGCCAATCGAACACAACTAATAAAGGCATTCATATTCCAGCATGGTTATAATGACACACCAACGCCAAACAGTGGTCAACGAACGGTCTTTATTAGTATTTTGAGCTGTCCAGGCAGAATTGCAGCAATGGTCTTAGGGAGCCGTTGATATCTGACATCACCATGTACAAGTCAGCCTTTTATTTATCCCATAACACGGGTTGTGTCTTCTTGGTTCGGCAGCGCCTCCGCTCCGTGAACAATCTCTCGTGAAGTTTCTCATAGTTCGCTCGGGTCAGTCCATTATTTCACATCCCATGGGGGGTGTTTCATTACCATATATGGATAATCATGCACGAACATTGACGGTAGAACAAAGAGGTATTTATCAACACGGATAAATCCCAATATTTCTGTGCGTACACACATTCTAAATTCTGTGCTTACGTATGAAAATAGAACACTTTCTAAGAATTGTTGATAAATGAGGGCCCTGGACTCAGAGGGTGTTTTTAGCAAAGGCGGTTTGCCGGCCTAGATCGCCGGGACGCTCAATTGCACAGCCTCCCGAGCACCAGTCTGTACCTGAGTCCAGGGGTGTAAAAAGTACCCAGAAATTATACAAGTGAAAGTATGGGTACCGTCTCAAAATCGTACTCAAGTAAAAGTCAGAGTATCTGGCTAAAAACACACTTGAGTAAAAGTAAAAAAGGTTCTACTTTTAAATGTACTTAAGTACTAAAAAGTTAAAGTAAAAACTTTTTTTTATTCCGGGGCAATGAAGTGTTCCGTATCGTCCTCTTCATCACTCGTACTATCGTTTGTGGCCATCTTCTGTAGCTTGTCACTCTGACTGTCTATTCTTCTGATAGCAGGTGTTTAATCAAAGATCCCCGCTTTCTGGTCTGGCAGAAGGACCAATCAGCATGGGTATGGGCGGGTTCATTTTCCATTGATGGGGATTTGATTGGCTGTTTTTAAATAAAGTGCGGCCGCAGGATTAATAACGTTAACGTTAGTTCGGCCAGAGAAACAAATATACGAATTAGAATGGTTGGACCTGCGAGATTTGTACTTTGTAGGTCTGCATTTTCAAATGTAAGGAGTAAAAAGTATGTTTTTTTTTCTCTGAAATGTAATTGAGTAAAAGTACAAGTATACAAACCTAATAATACTTGAGTAAAGTACAAATCCCCCAAAAACAGTACTTAAGTATTGTAACGAAGTACAATTACTCAAGTAATTTACACCCCTGCCTGAGTGTAACTGCTGCGTGTTCTATATGCTGATCAAGTCGCATGGCCGTATGAAAGCCAATGAAACCCCTTCCAATGGTTTTCTTTCGTTTTGGAGATGCAAGGCTTTTATCCGACAACAACAGTATGATACGTCTGATGATGATGATGTCATTCACCCACCACAGTCCGCGGGGCCATGGGTACGTGAGCTGGCCACCTCGTTGCCATAGTGATCCACACACCAGCACTGGCCACTGCTGCTGTGGCACTGGTGGGACCTGTAGTAGCCGTCCTCGTCACACGACGGCAGGTACTGACCTGCAGACACACACACACACACACACACACACACACACACACACACACACACACACACACACACACACACACACACACACACACACACACACACACACACACACACACACACACACACACACACACACACACACACACACACACACACACACACACACACACACACACACACACACACACACACACACACACACACACAGAGGATGGGTCAGGATAAATGTGTGGGTTGATGTAGTCTTTCAGGGCCCCGTTCCCCGTACCTGGTTCAACTAAGTCGATCAAGAGTCACATTATCCAGATTCAGTTAACCCGATGTTCGAAGCCGGGATTTTCCTGTTCCTCGAAGGTGGATTCAGTCTCGTTAACTCGATTCAGACTTGAGACCCAGGATAAGTGCGCGCGGCCGCTTCATTTGAAAAGCCAGCACGTATCGATAGCAGAGATCCTGATTCTCCAGCGGCATTGATTGATTAATTGATTTAAAACTTTATTAACATATTGCAGTACGGCTCAATCGCCTCGCCGACAAGTTAAATGCGTTATCTATAGGCTAATTTTAAGTCCCTCATTACCTCAATCAATCAGATTATATTTCTTTAAACTTGCCTGCTGGATTGAATAATCAAATGAGATCTTGCTAGCGAAAATAATTAGTAAAACTGTTATACAGAATAACGATACGGCTCCCTTACCCATTGATTGATGTATGGTCGATCTTTTACTTATCTTCTCTGTGGTGTAACGGGTTCTTCTTTTGACTTTCACGCAGACGACCGGGGTTCGAAACCCAGTCGTCTCCTTCTTTTTGCAATATAGGAATAATTCAATTTGGTGCACGTTGAGAGCTATATAAAGAATGACATCCTCAATGCATGTAGACTTATAATATTTTAACTTAAAACCAGGCTACCTTTGCGTATAATCATTAATATTATATTCCAAAAAATTATATTGGAAACACGGGGTTTCGAACCCCGGTCGCCGGGTTGCCAGGATTGAGCACTACCGCTGAGCCACTGTGCCAGAACAGATAAATTCATTGTTTATACATTAATGAATGAGAGACCCGTGTTTAGAATATTCTTTATTTTGTTGTTGTTGCACCGAGCGAGCGCCACGGTATATAACGTGCATTATTTAGGACAAAGTGAATTTAGTATCAGCATTTTGGGTCTATTTTACATTTCAAAAGACCCCTCTGGAAGAATGGAGCACAAAAACGTAATTCAGAATGGTATAACGCAGATCCTAGACTGTGGGAATAATTTCAGGAAACGCGCTGTCACTCCTTTGCGGGGGCGTGGCGATGGTTGATCCGGCTAACTTGAACTTAAACCCTGCTTTCGACCAGGCTCAAACTTTTGGATCTGTTGTCATGGTGATTTGGAAAATCCAGGTACGGGGAACCGGAAAGTCCGGCTTAAGTCAGACTTAACTGAAAGTTATCCGGCTAACTCAGTTATCCAGGTACGGGGAACGGGGCCCAGGAGAATGATAATGATAACAACAAAAGACAACACAATATGGTACAAACGTGTGTGTGTGTGTATGTGTGTGCATGTGTGCATGCATGTGTATGACTCACCAAGCAGTTTCTTCCCCGCCTGTTTCTTGTTGATGTTGGACAGCTCTGCTTTACAGGGGGAGTCTGGTGGGGGGCAGGAAAACAGTGTAATAATGGAACCTTGTTTTTTTCATTTGTTTTTGTCATGATGTTATCCTACCCCGTTGTTTCTGCCTGTCTTTCATTGTTTTGAGAACACATTTTTAACCCTGGTTGAGCAATATCTGTATTGTGTTCTCTTGCATTGTCCTGGGTTGTACTGTAGTGGATTGACTTTATTTAAATAATATATATGAGACAGAATAAAAGTAGTAACACAACAAGATAAAAACTAAGCAAAAAACTGTGGAAATCACCTAAAATACAAGATTAAAAACAAAGCTAAAAACTGTGGAAATCACCTAAAATACCATAAAAGATAAAAAAAAAAAATATATATATCTGGTGGGTAGTGATCATATGGCTTTGGACTGTGTATAGGTTAGTATAGGAGTATTGATCTTTAAAGTGGGTTGAAGGATGTTCCAATGAGTCGGGAGCGTCAACAGAAAAGACAGACCTTCCAAGCTCAGAACGAGCACGAGGAACATGAACAAGTCAGATAGGGTCCAAAATTACAATCCAGCAACATTGTGATGTAAATTAGCAGCTTACCAATAAGGGTTTTGTATATAGACAAATGGCAATGATTATTGCGCCTCTCTGCAAGAGAGGACCAACCAACCAACCGTATCATATAGGAGATCTTATTATCATAGCTCAGGTGGTTTAAGAGTGGAAGCAGCAGCATGTCTATAAATTACATCAACATAATCCAAAACAGCTTCAACAATTATTTTCCTACTGAATGCTGGTTCTGTTTCTGTAAAATAAGAACATTTTCTGTCACAACCTGCTGGCGAAGTTGTCTATATGGTATTTAAAGGTAAAGACGGTAGTGAGGTAGTGAAAGGGTTAACCTTCTATAGTGTGGTAGTGAAAGGGTTAAAGGAAAAGTAAAGGTTCTCAATGGCCAGTTGTACAGAATCAGCAATACTATACACAATAGTGTCATCAGCATAAAGATGGGCTTGACAACCATTCAAGGAAGAGACAATATCATTGTTATAAATGGTGAAGAGGATGGCCCCCAAAATTGAACCTTGTGGCACACCTTTTGTTTTTCTGACTTCTATTGTAAACCTGTTCTGACTTATATTCTAAACTTGTTCTGACTTCAATTGATAAAAATTCAGACAGGGCATTTCCCGATTTCACACACTGTCGCCTCTCAAACATAATTCTGAAACTAATCACAACGCCTTTCTACCAAAACCAATACTAGATCATCTTTGTGAGAGTAAGGGATGTATCAAATGCTTTAGTTAGATCTACAAAATGGGCAGCGCAATGTTTCTTCCTATCTAATGCCGGTATTATATCATTTGTAACTAATGTAATAGCTGAAATTATGCTGTGATTAGCTCCAAATCCAGATTGGTGTCTACTGAGCGACTTGAAAGAAAATATTTAAATTGATTGTTTAACAAAGATTCCAGGATTTTTGTCTGCCTCTATCAGCTCCTTATGTAAAGGAATCACATTTTTCAAAGATTAAATATATGCATTAATTAACTGGTCAGTGATTTGTTTTTAGAAAGAAATAATACAATGAATCCTCTCCTGTTGAATTCCTGGTATGCGTGTGTGCTAGTGTGCGTGTGCATGCATATTGTGTTTACCTGTGTGCCTCTGGAAGCATGTGCACCACTCAGAGCTGGTGATGACTTCATCAGTGTGTGTGTCACAAGATCTGAAGAAAGCATCAGAGCAAGGCTCGTTCCTGTCTAGGTAGAGGCTCCTGATCTCCGATTGGTCCAGCTGGAGGTCAAAGTTTGTATCCAGGCGGGAGAACATCCAACCCAGAGGATCTTTACAGATGGGAGACGCGCCATTTTCAAACCCTGGGGGTGAAGGAAGGAAGTAGTATACAAATTTAATAAGGTAGCATTAAGGAATGACGCAGTAGTATAAAGGAAGTAGTATGTCTAATTTAATAAGGTAGCATTAAGGAAGGATATAGTATACTAATTTAATAAGGTAGCATTAAGGAATGACGCAGTAGTATAAAGGAAGTAGTATGTCTAATTTAATAAGGTAGCATTAAGGAAGGATATAGTATACTAATTTAATAAGGTAGCATTAAGGAAGGATGTAGTATACTAATTTAATAAGGTAGCATTAAGGAAGGATGTAGTAGTAGGCTATAAAGGAAGTAGTATATCTAATTTAATAAGGTAGCATTAAGGAATGACGCAGTAGTATAAAGGAAGTAGTATACTAATTTTATAAGATATCATTAAGGAAGGATGTAGTAGTATAAAGGAAGTAGTATACTAATTTAATAAGATATCATTAAGGAAGGATGTAGTAGTATAAAGGAAGTAGTATACTAATTTAATAAGATATCATTAACACTTTGAGTGCCACGCCGGGTTTTCCTTTTTACCCCCTGAATGCCACCATCGGCGCCAATGTTAACCTTAATATCGCCTAATCTATGTTTTAAATTATGGCTATGTGTCTAATCTGCCCATCGCATTATCAAAGACTATTTTCCAGTCAGTGCTGTCAAGGCAGATTGGTTTTTTATCGCGTCATTTCCGTTTCAGAGCATTTAGAAAAGCACCCGTTTTGAGATAAAAAACAGCCCATTCTGGACCATTCTATGAAAATCGTCTTTTACTGGAATATTCCACAACGTTGATATTCGTCTGCCTTTTTATGAATCGTTTTCAAATAAACGCTAGATGATCAATATTATACGTGCACGCAAGCACATTCGGGCCGCGCACGGATAATCGCTGCATTGATTTCCTCTTGGACTTTTACAGTGAAACCGAAAGAGCCCATTTCACAAAACAGCTTATAACTTCATCAAAATTAGTCTGATTATCCTAACACTGATAACATAGAGTCCTTACCTGACATCAGATGGTATCCAACTGGTATATTCCAATTCCTGATCACCATTCGAAAAAATCGATAAGTGTATAGATCCAACGCGATACAGTAGAACTCCATGATCAGCGGGGCTCAGAGGCTCCAGAATGAACTGTGGTAACCCCGGCTGGATCAGTGGACTGGAAAATGTGGAGTACCGGATTTTTTTCCCCATCCATTTTCATTGAGTCCATTCCAAAATCCCTTATGTCATCTGAAAGACGATAGGGGGCGCTTTTTTCCACATATGATCTCCGGCGGTGCTCGTGTATACTCGGGTAGGCTCGCGTGATGCAATATGATTTCAGATCGCTAAAAAAAATTAATTAAAAAATTAAATCTCGTGAGTGGCTTTCAACCACATAAAAATAAACCCGAGATATCTTGTGTGCGGCACGCAAAGTGTTAAGGAAGGATGTAGTAGTATAAAGGAAGTAGTATACTAATTTAATAAGGTAGCATTAAGGAAGGATGTAGTAGGATAAAGGAAGTAATATGTCTAATTTAATACGGTAGTATTAAATAATTAGTATGCCTAATTGAATAAGGTAGTATTAAACAATGAATATGGCTAATTCAAGTAGTAACTGTAGTATTAAATAATTAGTATGTCTAATTGAATAAGGTAGTATTAAATAATGAATATTAATAATAATAATATACTTACTACATATATCTATTCTATTCACATAATATGCTTACCACTTGTATCTATTGTTATGTCCGCCCATTACAATCACGTGAACTGTCTAACGCCTATCCCGTCTCTCTGTCTCCCTGTGAGTGGCTGTCTCGGAGTTATGACCGGAGTGTTGGACGTCCCGTGATGATGACCGGGAGGATGCAACCCTCTCTGCGCCGCCCCCTTGCCTCAAATAGATCCGCCATCAGCTCTATTTTTAATCTTTCAAAATGTTCAGTTGCTATCGCATGCACTTATCTGTGTTTCATTACACATAATGAGTGCATGCTTACCAACTGTTCACCTGTTTTATTGCAACACTACTATCACCGACATCTAAGAAGGGAGATCCCCCCTTGAATGGCCCTTCTAAGGTTTCTCTCCACCACATTGCCTGTGGTGCATTTTTTCCTATTGCTAGGTTTTAGTGAGTTTTTCCTTACCTTCGTGTGGGGTATGTCTGGGAGTGTTGCATTTATTTATTTTACATTTTTTGGACATTATGGTGTTTTTGTTTTGTTCTTGATTTATTGTGATGTTTCTTCTTGACTTGTTTAAAGAAGACGTGTCCGGCCCATCGGGACATTAACGTGTGTTGTCGGGCCTTACAAATACATTTGATTTGAATATGGCTAATTTTATTTTATTTTATTACGGATCCCCATTAGTTGGTGCCATAGCAACCAGCTAGTCTTCCAGGGCCCTGTTTCTTGTACGTGGTTCAACTAAGTCGATCAAGATGTCATTATCCAGCTTCAGTTAACCCGATGTTTGAAGCCGGGATTTTCCTGTTCCAAGAAGGTGGATTCAGTCTCGTTAACTCAAGCCAGACTTGATTCTCAGGATCAGTGCGCGCGCCCGCCTCAGCTGAGAAGACAGCAGGTGTCGATCGCAGAAATCCTGATTCTCTAGCGGCATTGATTGATTAATTGATTTAAAACTTTATTAACATATTGCAGTACGGCTCAATCGCCTCGCCGACAAGTTAAATGCGTTATCTATAGGCTAATTTTAAGTCCCTCATTACCTCAATCAATCAGATTATATTTCTTTAAACTTGCCTGCTGGATTGAATAATCAAATGAGATCTTGCTAGCGAAAATAATTAGTTAACTGTTATACAGAATTACGATACGGCTCTCTTACCCATTGATTAATGTATAGTCAATCTTTAACTTATCTCCAATGTGGTCTAACGGGTTGTTCTTTTGACTTTCACACAGACGACCGGGGTTCAAGACCCTAGTCGTCTCCTTCTTTTTGCAATATAGGAATAATTCAATTTGGTGCACGTTGAGAGCTATATAAAGAATGACATCCTCAATGCATGTAGATTTATAATATTTTAACTTAAAACCAGGCTACTTTGGCGTATAATCATTAATATTATATTCAAAAAAATCATATTGGAAAGACCGGGTTTGGAACCCCGGTCGCTGGGTTGGCAGGCTTGAGCACTACCGCTGGACCACTGTGCCAGATGGGATAAATTCATTGTTTATACATTAATGAACGAGAGACCCGTGTTTAGAATATCCTTTGTTATGAATGAAGTTTATCTCTTTATCCTCATTCATTAATGTGACGTCAACGGCTCATTCAATTTCTCAAATCCGTCAAACAGCGCATCTCATCAGACATCTTAATCCCAGTTACAATTGAAATAACCACATAATGTGTACATCGCACGAGCGAGCGCCACCGTCGCCACGGTATATATAACGTGCATTATTTAGGACAAAGTGAATTTAGTATCAGCATTTTGGGTCTATTTTACATTTCAAAAGCCCCCTCTGGAAGAATGGAGCACAAGAACGTAATTCAGAATGGTATAATGCAGATCGTAGACTGTGGGAATAGTTTCAGGAAACGGGCCGTCACTTCTTTGCGGGGGCGTGGCGATGGTTCAGGCTAAGTTGAACTTGAACTCTGCTTTCGACCAGGCTCAAACTTTTGGATATGTTGTGATGGTGATTTGGAAAATCCACGTACATGAAACCGGAAAGTCCGGCTAACCCAGTTATCCAGTTAAAGTTATCCGGCTAACTCAGTTATCCAGGTACAAGAAACAGGGCCCTGGGGTCCACACAAAAATAAACATACAAAAACAATTATTATTGCAAAACAAAATTATTAAAAGTCAGTACTCAACACACAATGCATAATGAAACAAATCATTAAGATGGCTAAAATTACATGCAAGCTAAGAAACAGAAAACTAAACAAAATACTGTGTTAAATACAATTTAAGTTTATTTTTAAAAGTGAATCTACTGTAAATGCAGCAGAGGTTTTGAGGCAGGTTATTCCAAAGAGTTAATGCTCTAAAAATAAAATATCTCCTTAAAGCGTTGGTTTTTGGACCTGGCAATTCAAGCTGCCCACTACTGGAACCTCTAGTGTAATGATCATGCACTATAAACAATCTATAAACAATCTGTTCAATTCAAGTAGGTACTGTAGTCTTAAATAATTCGTATGTCTACTTTAATAAGGTAGTATTAAATAATGAATGTGTAATTCAATAGGGTAGTCTTAAAGAATTAGTATGTCTAATTTAATAAGGTAGTATTAAATAATGAATGTGTAATTCAATAGGGTAGTATTAAAGAAGTAGTGTGTGTAATTGAATGAGGTCTTGGTGCATTTCTCTAGCTGCCAGATGACTTACTGTTCTTGTCAGGTTTCTGGATCTTGACTCTCTTGTTGCTGCCGTTCTCATGCAGCACTCTGAACCAGTCCCTCAGGTGACCCACCACCTCCTTCAGATCGCCCTCACTGCACACTGCAGCACGCACACACACACACACACGCACACACACACGCACGCACGCACACACACAGGGGACTGTATGAGTACTTGTGATGACTAAGGAGAACTTAGGGCTCATTCACATCTAATCAGACAATGCAGCACCTCGCCGCAGGGTGGTGCGTTGGTGCTGATGGGCCATTTGTGTGACATCATGCTGTGAGTTTTTTAACCGTCCGTTCCCCCCCCCCCCCCCCCCCCAATCCCTCATCTTCCACTGTGATGCGATCGGCCACCTGCAGCGTGGGGAGAGCTTGCGTCGAGCCCTACTTTCTCGCTGAACGCCGCTCTGTTTTTCTTTTTTTGGGCGACCCCGTGTGGTAACGACTGAACTACCCAAAAGAAGCAACTACCCTGTTCAAAAGAAGCAATTACCCTGTTCAAAAGAAGCAACTACCCTGTTCAAAAGAAGCAACTATACCTGTTCAAAAGAAGCAACTACGCCGTTCAAAAGAAGCAACTACCCCGTTCAAAAGAAGCAACTATACCCCGTTCAAAAGAAGCAACTACCCCGTTCAAAAGAAGCAACTACCCTGTTCAAAAGAAGCAACTACCCCATTCGAAAGAAGCAACTACCCCGTTCAAAAGAAGCAACTACCCTGTTCAAAAGAAGCAACTACCCTGTTCAAAAGAAGCAACTACCCCGTTCAAAAGAAGCAACTACCCTGTTCAAAAGAAGCAACTACCCCGTTCAAAAGAAGCAACTACCCTGTTCAAAAGAAGCAACTACCCTGTTCAAAAGAAGCAACTACCCCGTTCAAAAGAAGCAATTACCCTGTTCAAAAGAAGCAACTACCCCGTTCAAAAGAAGCAATTACCCCGTTCAAAAGAAGCAACTACCCCGTTCAAAAGAAGCAACTACCCCATTCGAAAGAAGCAACTACCCCGTTCAAAAGAAGCAACTACACCGTTCAAAAGAAGCAACTACCCTGTTCAAAAGAAGCAATTACCCCGTTCAAAAGAAGCAACTACACCCTGTTAAAAAGAAGCAACTACCCTGTTCAAAAGAAGCAATTACCCCGTTCAAAAGAAGCAATTACCCTGTTCAAAAGAAGCAATTACTCTGTTCAAAAGAAGCAACTACCCCGTTCAAAAGAAGCAATTACCCCGTTCAAAAGAAGCAACTACCCTGTTCAAAAGAAGCAACTACCCTGTTCAAAAGAAGCAACTACCCCGTTCAAAAGAAGCAACTACCCTGTTCAAAAGAAGCAACTACCCCGTTCAAAAGAAGCAACTACCCTGTTCAAAAGAAGCAACTACCCTGTTCAAAAGAAGCAACTACCCCGTTCAAAAGAAGCAATTACCCCGTTCAAAAGAAGCAACTACCCCGTTCAAAAGAAGCAACTACCCCGTTCAAAAGAAGCAACTACACCGTTCAAAAGAAGCAACTACCCTGTTCAAAAGAAGCAATTACCCCGTTCAAAAGAAGCAACTACACCCTGTTAAAAAGAAGCAACTACCCTGTTCAAAAGAAGCAATTACCCCGTTCAAAAGAAGCAATTACCCTGTTCAAAAGAAGCAATTACCCTGTTCAAAAGAAGCAACTACCCCGTTCAAAAGAAGCAATTACCCTGTTCGAAAGAAGCAACTACACTGTTCAAAAGAAGCAACTGCACCGTTCAAAAGAAGCAATTACCCCGTTCGAAAGAAGCAACTACACTGTTCAAAAGAAGCAACTGCACCGTTCGAAAGAAGCAACTACACCGTTTAAAAGAAGCAACTACACCGTTCAAAAGAAGCAACTACCCCGTTCAAAAGAAGCAACTACCCTGTTCAAAAGAAGCAATTACCCCGTTCAAAAGAAGCAACTACACCCTGTTAAAAAGAAGCAACTACCCTGTTCAAAAGAAGCAATTACCCCGTTCAAAAGAAGCAATTACCCTGTTCAAAAGAAGCAATTACCCTGTTCAAAAGAAGCAATTACCCTGTTCAAAAGAAGCAACTACCCTGTTCAAAAGAAACAATTACCCTGTTCAAAAGAAGCAACTACTCCGTTCAAAAGAAGCAATTACCCCGTTAAAAAGAAGCAACTACCCTGTTCAAAATAAGCAACTGCACCGTTCGAAAGAAGCAACTACCCCGTTCAAAAGAAGCAACTACCCTGTTCAAAAGAAGCAACTACCCCGTTCAAAAGAAGCAACTACCCTGTTCAAAAGAAGCAACTACCCTGTTCAAAAGAAGCAACTACCCTGTTCAAAAGAAGCAATTACCCCGTTCAAAAGAAGCAACTACCCCGTTCAAAAGAAGCAACTACCCCGTTCAAAAGAAGCAACTACACCGTTCAAAAGAAGCAACTACCCTGTTCAAAAGAAGCAATTACCCCGTTCAAAAGAAGCAACTACACCCTGTTAAAAAGAAGCAACTACCCTGTTCAAAAGAAGCAATTACCCCGTTCAAAAGAAGCAATTACCCTGTTCAAAAGAAGCAATTACCCTGTTCAAAAGAAGCAACTACCCCGTTCAAAAGAAGCAATTACCCTGTTCGAAAGAAGCAACTACACTGTTCAAAAGAAGCAACTGCACCGTTCAAAAGAAGCAATTACCCTGTTCGAAAGAAGCAACTACCCTGTTCAAAAGAAGCAATTACCCCGTTCAAAAGAAGCAATTACCCTGTTCGAAAGAAGCAACTACACTGTTCAAAAGAAGCAACTGCACCGTTCGAAAGAAGCAACTACACCGTTTAAAAGAAGCAACTACACCGTTCAAAAGAAGCAACTACCCCGTTCAAAAGAAGCAACTACCCTGTTCAAAAGAAGCAATTACCCCGTTCAAAAGAAGCAACTACACCCTGTTAAAAAGAAGCAACTACCCTGTTCAAAAGAAGCAATTACCCCGTTCAAAAGAAGCAATTACCCTGTTCAAAAGAAGCAATTACCCTGTTCAAAAGAAGCAATTACCCTGTTCAAAAGAAGCAACTACCCTGTTCAAAAGAAACAATTACCCTGTTCAAAAGAAGCAACTACTCCGTTCAAAAGAAGCAATTACCCCGTTAAAAAGAAGCAACTACCCCGTTCAAAATAAGCAACTGCACCGTTCGAAAGAAGCAACTATACCTGTTCGAAAGAAGCAACTACACCGTTCAAAAGAAGCAACTGCACCGTTCGAAAGAAGCAACTACACCGTTTAAAAGAAGCAACTACACCGTTCAAAAGAAGCAACTACCCCGTTCAAAAGAAGCAACTACCCTGTTCGAAAGAAGCAACTACACAGTTCAAAAGAAGCAACTATATACACGTTCAAAAGAAGCAACTATACCCCGTTCAAAAGAAGATGAAACAGGAGAGGAGCTGAGAGCTTGGCTGATTAGATGTAAATTAGCCCTTAGTAAAGATTGCAGAGGGTGTGTGTGTGTGTGTGTGTGTGTGTGTATGTGTGTGTGTGTGTGTGTGTGTGCACACCTTTCTTCTCTGCGCTGCTCCCTTCAGACCCAGCAGTGCAGGGACACATGCCGGAGCACTTCACAGCAATCTTCTTCCCAGTAAGGCACGCCTGGTAGTCCAACTTACACTGTGGGTGGGGGGGAAGTCATCAGGATGCGTCATTCACGAGAAAGTGAAAATTGCTTTGGTGCGTATACACCGGTTCTGGTTTAATTTGGGGGGAGTGTGTGTGTTGTGCTTGCTTGTGTAAATATATGTACAGTATATGTGTGTCTGAGTGAGTGTTGATTGTTTTTGCACCTTGTGCACCTTGTGCACCTTGTGAAGCGCTTGGTAAGTGCTCCCTAAGTTGCCACACAATAAAAAGTATTTTTTTGTATTTTTAAAATGTCATTCTAACTCTTACCTTGGTGGAGTAAGTGTGTCCGTCAGTACCACACACAGGGTAGGGGTGAACCACGGGGCAGGGCTTGCACTTTGACCCCGGACTCTGGTACAGACTTGCATCTTTAAAACTAGAATGCAGACAACGGGAAAAACACTTCACCTACACGCCAAACATCGTACTCTTTACAGATTTCACAATCTTTCGAGGCTAATGCGTGCGGTCAGACTGGTGACACCAAGTTTCCTCGCATGGCGGTGCGAAAATGGGTGACTAAATTGACTGCATTTATATAACGTTGGCACTTTTATCCAAATCGCTTTACAACTAATGCCTCACTAATTCGCTCACACATTCACACGCCGTTCGATCACATCCGCCGCTCATCAGCACATGTTCTCAGCTGCTCCCACACCGGTTAAATTTATTGGTGCATTGAGCGATTCTGCACCAAGCAAGCGAGGTGGCATTTCTTCACAATGGAGGCCTAACGGCGCCTGCCACGATTTTGTGTGGTTTTTCGAATTGGCGGCGAATGACGGTGCAGACGAGGACTCGGACTTGTTAATTGATAAATACAGTTATTTTATTTGTAATTGCTTTTGTAATAGGCCCTAATCATTTGGCATAAGATATTGATGGCTAGTGCATTTGTTTGGCTATTGGGTCACAAAGTAAAAACACCCTTTGAAATGATGACCGCTGTGTCATTTATGTTTAATGTAGACCTTTGTTTATTTGTATTTGTATGTCAGCTCTTTGACTGCCAGAGTGGAGTGGACTCAACCTTGATGACTCGGACTAGGGTAATGGGGACTCGACTCAGACTCGACTCTGTCTCTTCTTTGGTGACTCGGACTTGGACTGGAACACTGGGGACTCGACTGATTTTGTGTGGTTTTTCGAAAATGAAATTGCGTAAATGTGACTGCGGCACATGGATCAGTCGAAGCCAAAGAAGGAACTGTCCCTCGCTGTTCCGTGACGTTAATATCGTGCTATAATTTGATCCTTTACCGGCCTTAACACATCCACCGCCGGAAACGGCTTACGACGTGTTTCAAGTTCATGCGAATTCTGCCATTCCACGGCGTACGACGTTATTGAGATCATATTTCATTTTTTCGCCATGTTATTCATAATTCCCTCACGGAGCTTGGTCTGATGCAGTGGGAGCCTGCACAACTCTGCAACGCTTCAATACTGCCGCCTGGTGGATGATCGGCGAGTTGCAACCGGAAGTGGATCTCTGGAGATCTCCGGTGCATCTGGCAAATGTGTCCGGCACTCGCATATTGTTGCGGGACTGTAGACACACGTCCGTGTGTAGCGATCGCTGCCATAACGCAATAATCGATACGATTTGGGCGTTTATTATGATTATACAAACCGGAAATGGATTTAGGAGATCGCCGTCAAATAAGTGGGATCTTTTTACTCCAATCTCATCGGCTAACGGTAAGAGGACGCTGACGTCATTTTCAGCGCGTTTGTTTATTATTATCCATGCAAACTGCTCTGATCAATATATCACCCATACTACATAAAGCATTTACTGACGATCACGGAATTATAAACGACCCCCTCGTTCATCCGCGCATGATCAGTCATAACGTTTAGGATCAAGTACAGTTGAAATTTTTTATATAGCGTGTATCGCCAACAAACGGCAGTTGATCATCTATATATGCGTGTACGCCTATATCTCACATTCTAGGAATGACTGCAGAAAACGATCGAAACATATTTATATTCTAGACGGTATTTTCGTATGAATCTATGAATGAAAAAGTTAAACGTTCCTACATCCTGAACGATAGATAATCGATGTTGAATGGGCCATAGTAATGTCAATTTAGCAATACAATTTAAAAGGTTATAGCCCTACAAAGGAGGTAAACATCTCCATAGGCTTAGACTGGTGGCAGTGATCATACATTGATGGATAGAAGCGTGGCAGTTAATGTGTTAAAGGCACCGCAGGGAGATTGAGTTCCTATAATTTGCCTAAAATAGCCACCTTGACCCGTTAACCTTGATTACAAAGAGTTACATCTCTCACTCCGCCTCTCTGCTTTATTCGGAGAGAGAGAGGAAATGATTGACTGCCGGGAAGGTCGTCAGTCCGCCTACCGAGCTCAATGTGAACAGTGCTCTCAGACAAAAGACATGTGTTTAAGATAATTTGTCGCTGTGCTGTTGGTAAGAACTGGGAGAACGAGGTCAGTGTGGTGTGGCTGTCCTCTGCCGAGGCTGCGATCGCACACGCACACACGCACACGCGCACACGCGTGGTCCATTCATATCGTTTGGCAGGACGGGGTGTCTATTGTGGGCAGTGCCAGGGCTGTGGGGTAATTGGACTTAACAGCGATGTTACACACCAGTCACCAGAGAACTGCGAGTCCAATGGAACCAGCTGGGGGGGGGGGGAATCATAAAAGCTCATCATCCCTGTGGTGTTACTTATCATGCTATCTTTATCTCTCGCTCTCTCTCTCTTTTTCACTCTCTCGCTCTCTCGCTGTCTCTCTTTGTCTCTCTCCCTTTTTCTTTGTTTGTTCGTTTGTTTGTCCTTGTCTATGACTGGAGATACCACTGGGAATGAGAGAGAGATAGAGAGAGAGAGAGAGAGAGAGAAGATTTGCTCCTAAGCCTTGAGGCAGTGTTTCTTCTGATGCTCTTGTTATATTTCTGGCTTCATCACGCAAGCATCTGAAGGGAAATGACATAGTGATGATAGAAAAAATGTGTGTGTATGTGCATCTATATGTGCGTGTGTGTGTGTGTGTGTGTGTACGTGTGTGTGTGTGTGTGTGCGTGCGCGCGAGCGTGTGTATGTTACCCACCTGACTCTCCTCTGGCTGACGCAGCTAGCGGCATCATCCTCCGCCACACACACCTTGTGACGACCGCATTTGATCTTCAGACACGGGTCCTTGGCTGGATCAAGGGCTGCAGGACAAGGAAGAGTGTGAACACGGAGAGTACTGTGTGTGTGTGTGTGTGTGTGTGTGTGTGTGTGTGTGTGTGTGTGTGTGTGTGTGTGTGTGTGTGTGTGTGTGTGTGCGCGTGTGCATGGCTTGTGAGTGTGCATGTGTGCCGCGTGTGACAGAAACGCAGCCACTCTATTTAAAGTCCTTCAGAGGAGAAGTCAGCGGCGCGGCAACATAGAAACACAACGGCGAGAACACACAGCTCAGGAGGAAGCAGACACTCGAAGAAAGCCGACGATCTATTGAACGTCTCCTCTACTATAGTGTCAATTCTAGATGAACGACTCATGAGACCTACACATACAATCGCTTTGCCGCTTTGAAAGATCTGAAGGAATGTGTGTTTAACAGGTGTTTGACAACAGTGGGTTCTTTTTCAGCCAGTGGGACCCAAACGGAGTGAACATAATGGCACCCCAGGAGCCAAGCCCATTACAAGACTATAACACTCTGTATACATCGTAATACTAGGATCTGGCCTGCAACCCTTTTACTACAGTCCTCCTAAGCACTGGCGTTAACGATACTCCCTGGGGTACAATATTGGTAAATTGCCAACCCCTGTGTGTGTGTGTGTGTGTGTGTGCGCGTGTGTGTGTGTGTGTGTGTGTGTGTGTGCGTGTGTGTGCGTGTGTGTGTGTGTAGGCTGTACCTTTGGTCTGTACATGGACCAGGCCTTCTGGGACAAGTATATTAAAAACCAACCACTGCTCAGTGTGATGGCCGACCTTGGGTATTATAGGTGTAGATATAGTGTACTTGTGTTCGGAAGTCTTGGTCATGTATACAAATGCACCATGACCGGTCTGAGAATTGCTGCAATGTCTAAAAGAAAAGCCAAACAAATTGCCAAATATTGCTCTGTCTCGCTCTATTATTTGCAGCTTAGCCGCGTGGAGAAGGAGGTGCTATGTGTAAGTGTTCAGTGCTGCTTGGCCCCGATACATTTGATTCCCTGTTTATGTAATATAATTTGTGGAACCAAATAAAGTATTCATGTGTGTGTGTGTATGTGTGTGTGTGTGTGTGTGTGTGTGTGTGTGTGTGTGTGTGTGTATGTGTGTGTGTGTGTGTGTTATATATATATATACAACACATGGTGCAACAGTACATTGCAGCATTTCATTTTCCAGTACAAATTACAATGTAATATGACATATTTTGACCTTTTATCTTGTAATACAACATGTCATGGTACAGTATCATTCAGAATTGTCTGTTTTTAATAGGACTTTTTAATACTTTTTGACTAACTTCAAGTGATATAGTTGTTGTTTTTTTGTACAATATGTAATGTCATGGACGGCGGTATAGTAAAAAAAATCAATACCGTTGCATGGATCCATGATGGTATACCTTCATATTCTGTATATATATTCTGTATACCCCCCAGTGCTAGTTCTATGCTGCGTTGCTCTATGTGGCCACTGCCTCTCTCCGTACTCACAGCAGTAATACTGTTAAGGTTCTTTACAGCTAAAAACAGATGGAACCATTTAGAGGAGCTGGAACTGACCCTAGATCCGGCAGCTTTCAGTCTCCCGTGCTGGGTGTGCTGTGCTCCATCTCCAAAGATCTCTTAACTGATCAGGGATCAGATTGTACTGCATGTTTCTGTCTTCCCAGGTGAGAGCTGATTTTAGACCGTTTAAGTGTGGATGTGATCTCTGCCGGTCACAACGAGTTAGCCGCCGTATCTGATCCCTGATCAGTGTTCGATGTAGCGCTGGTGTCCAGGGGCCCAGGCTTTGGCTGACCCCAGAACAGTCTGGGAGTGACCTTTGGTTTAAAGATCCTTACTGTAATCCCAGAGGAGCTTTGCCAGATTATCCTGCTGCCTCCATCCTCCAACACGCTCTCTAATGCTATTGTTTCCCTGACATAACTGACTGTGTGTGTGTGTGTGTGTGTGTGTGTGTGTGTGTGTGTGTGTGTGTGTGTGTGTGTGTGTGTGTGTGTGTGTGTGTGTGTGTGTGTGTGTGTGTGTGTGTGTGTGTGTGTGTGTGTGTGTGTGTGTGTGTGTGTGTGACAGCTCCTTCTGTCAGATCAAGTGAAATGAAAAATAAAATGACAGCTAGAAAAACCATCCTACTATTAGGGACATCCTAGAATTGGGGACAGACGCGTCAAGCATGTACTGTAATGGACGTGCACTCTTCACGGACACACACACACACATACACACACAAACACACAGATTAGGAAAAACAACAAGGCATACACACATACATATCTAAGTGCACGTGCACATGAACACAAACATACGCACGCACACACAGCACACTCTGAAATAGACACCCACAGAAATGTGCAAAATGTTTGCAAACTCTTGCTTTTACCTCATAAGAAAATCACCATACTAAGGCAGCATGTGAAGCTTGAGTGTGTGTGTGTGTGTGTGTGTGTGTGTTTGTGCGTGTGTGTGCGCACACGAATGTGTGTATTTATGCGTGTATTTCTCTGAGAGCGGCAGATCTAGTGCCCTGTGCCCTTGCAGTCAGAGCCACCCTGTCCTCCTCACAGCGGTCTGAGCGATGAGACGAGACAAGAAGACAGCAGCACACTGTTTATCCTGCAGAGGTGGAGCACAACGTGGCCCCTGGGACCCGGAGTGAACCCTGGTGGTCCCTGGTGGCCCCGCCCCCCCCCCCCGGGTCCCCACAGGAGAAGATAGACAATCCATCCAACCAATGAGCAGAGAGACAAACCATCTGGTGGATCCCACGCTGAATATGTTTTAAAACCTGTGTTACTGAACCAACAATAAAGGCTCTTATCAGGTTTATGTCTGTGTTACTGAACCAACAATAAAGGCTCTTATCAGGTTTATGTCTGTGTTACTGAACCAACAATAAAGGCTCTTATCAGGTTTATGTCTGTGTTACTGAACCAACAATAAAGGCTCTTATCAGGTTTATGTCTGTGTTACTGAACCAACAATAAAGGCTCTTATCAGGTTTATGTCTGTGTTACTGAACCAACAATAAAGGCTCAATCAGGTTTATGTTTGTGTTACTGAATGAACAATAAAGGCTCAATCAGGTTTATGTCTGTGTTACTGAACCAACAATAAAGGCTCTTATCAGGTTTATATCTGTGTTACTGAACCAACAATAAAGGCTCTATCAGGCATGAGGTTTTGAGGAAGGTCTTTTTAATCTAATATGCATTTATGCTTTGAGCTATGGCATTAATTCCTTTGATTTCCATTATTCAACCTCCAATTTTACTCTCACACCCACCTTGTGCTCTCTCTCTCTCTCACACCCACCTTGTGCTCGCTCTCTCTCTCTCTCTCTCTCTCTCTCTCTCTCTCTCTCTCTCTCTCTCTCTCTCTCTCTCTCTCTCTCTCTCTCTCAATTCAATTAAATTCAAATGGGCTTTATTGACATGTGGCTCACACACCCACCTTGATCGAAGGGTTTTGTTGGGGTCCATGTTCCAGGTTCCTGAAAAGAAGACATTTAAAAATTATTAAAAATAAAATAAAATAAAAGCAACAATAAGCAATATATATATAAATATATATATATATGACGGTGATAGATGCTCATACAAACCTCCACTTCCTTCACGAGAACGCATTAAAGAGAGAGAGAGAGAGAGAGAGAGAGAGAGAGAGAGAGAGAGAGAGAGAGAGAGAGAGAGAGAGAGAGAGAGAGAGAGAGAGAGAGGAAATAGAAGCCATTCAGACAAGAATTACATTGAACAATTTGGATTTGTGGAAACACCTGCTTACATGAAGATGAATAATGGAGTGTAGGAAATTGGAAACACACACATACACACACACACACACAGACTGTCCTTGGGTAAAAAATAAATAAACGTAAAACTTAAACACACACACACATATACACACACACACACACATACATACATACACACACACACACACACACACACACACACACTTACATTTACACATACACATGCACACACAAACATACATACATTCACATGCAAACAGATGGAACAATTATTAATTCAGTTGGGAGAGCGTGGGTTTGACTTTGTGTCAGCAGAAGCCTTTTAAATATGGTAATGTATTATGTGTGAGATGACAGCCACAAGTGGTGTGTGTGGCACTGTATTGTGTGTATTTCCTATCACATTCTTGAGGCACCATATGGGTATTTGAGAGAAAACATAAGCTACCTTGTCACACACACACACACTTGACACTGAAGACAAGTATCTGGCTTGCCTGAGCAGAAGGCCATTGAAATTGACGTAGAAATGTAAATTCGAAAGTAAAAAATCTACATATGAAATGCATTTGAACGGTGCATATAGGATTGTTATGGAACATGATTTTGAATTATGATAAGCATCACCGCCCCAGGCGTTGTATTGTATCTAAAAATGTACTTTAAAAATAAGTCATTTCTTATGTGTCTTTGAATTAGTTACTTCCTAAACACATTTGTGATGCTTACTTTTATTATTATTATTATATTTTTTTCCCCCAAGGAGCGCATGTGCTCCTAAATAAAATAAATACAAATTAAGACACAAAAAGATTTCAGGAGCACCGTGAAAACCTGATGAGCACTATAGTTTAAAGGAAGCTATAGGCTAACGTGCAGCCAGATAGCTTTCTACTGAACGCACAGAGAGGAAACTGGTATCTATCTTCTTGTCTCTCTCTGGAAAAGACGGTAAGCCAATTTCCCAAAATGTTGGCCTGTTCTTTTATAGTGAAACAAAGCGGGGCTCGCAAGTCACTTTTGATGCTCCAATGTGTTTTAATTGTGACAAAAAATAGCAGATACAACGTTTCGACCCTTCCGGTCTTTTTCAAGTACTTCATGAAGATGAATAATGGAGTGTAGGAAATTGGAAACACACACACACACACTTCATACTTGAAAAAGACCGGAAGGTGAGTTGCGAGCCCCGCTTTGTTTCATGTACTACTGTTTTTACAGTTTGGCTCAGCACCAAGGAACGGAGGATGTGCGTTATTTATTTATTTTTCTGACTGTTCTTTTACAGTAACACGCACTCCTACATGATTGCATATGGGAAACTCGATTTTACAGATTTGTTGATTAATTAATCAACTAATCGATTACTCGACAACATCTACAGTATTAGTCAAGTATTTCTTTAGTCCCTAACGCTTCCTAAAAAACGCTGCATGGATAAAGGAGGAAACAGCAGAACATCCAGGGTGCGAATCATGGGGGAGCTCGGTGAGCCATGGCTCCCTTAGATCAGACATCAGCTCCCCTGAAAACATGATTTGTGAATTTTTGGGGGGTCTCTGAAAGCGCGCACCAAAGCATACAACGACGGCCTGGTGGCAGGCAACATGAATGACCACAAGGTGGCGCGATACAACGTAAGGAGGACAGTGACAGAGGCCAAACGGCGCTACAGGGATAAAATGGAATGGAACAGGCCGACTCCAGAGCTATGTGGCAGGGGCTCAAAACGATGACGGACTACAAAGGCACCTCCCTCAAACTGAACAGTGACATCTCCTTAGCAAATGACCTCAATACCTTCTATGCGAGGTTTGATGCTGGTAATAACAACACCAGCCCACAAGCCACGGCAATGGGGGGGGGGGGGGGGGGGGGTCTGCTGCTGATGGAGACTCAGTGTTCAGGGTAACAGAGCATGAGGTGAGGCGGACCTTTAAAAAAGTGAATATCAGGAAGGCAGCAGGACCGGACGGCATCCCCGGCCGCGTCCTAAAAGTCTGTGCCGACCAACTGGCCCCGGTATTCACTGTCATATTTAACCTGTCCTTAGAACAGGCTGTCATCCCCACCTGCCTGAAGAAGTCCACTATTATCCCTGTACCCAATAAATCCAAGCCTGCTTGCCTCAACGACTACCGCCCTGTAGCTCTCACCTCCATAGCCATGAAGTGCTTTGAGAAGCTAGTAAAGGGCTACATCTGCTCCTCCCTCCCCATCAACATGGACCCCCTGCAATTTGCATACCGCCCCAACAGGTCCACGGAGGATGCCATAGCCCATGTGCTGCACATAGCAGCATCACACCTGGACAAGAGGAAGGGGAACTATGTGAGAATGCTATTCATCGACTACAGCTCGGCATTCAATACCATAGTCCCCTCCAAACTCATAGCCAAGCTCATGGACCTGGGCTTGAACTATGACCTCTGCCAGTGGGTCTTGGACTTCCTGACGGGCAGACCCCAGGTGGTGAGAGCAGGCAACTGCACCTCCTCATCCATCACCCTCAACATAGGGGCCCCCCCCATCCATCACCCTCAACATAGGGGCCCCCCAGGGCTGTGTTCTGAGTCCCCTCCTCTACTCCCTGTACACACACGACTGTGTGGCTCAGCGGAGTAGCAACACAATCATCAAATTTGCTGACGACACAGTGGTGGTGGGCCTGATCTCTGCAAACGACGAGAGGGCCTACCTGGATGAGGTCAAGGTCCTGGCGGGATGGTGCCAGGAAAACAGCCTCTCCCTGAACGTCAGCAAAACAAAAGAGATGATTGTGGACTTCAGAAGGTCGGGGGTCAAGGACTACAGCCCCCTCAGCATCGATGGGGCACCGGTTGAGAGAGTGAACAGCTTTAAGTACCTCGGAGCCTACATATCCGAGGACTTGACATGGACCACACACATTGACAAATTTGACAGTGTTGTGAAGAAGGCACGACAACGCCTCTACTTCCTCAGGCGCCTAAGGAAGTTCCAAGTCAGTCAGAAGATCCTTAAGAACTTCTACTCATGTACAATAGAGAGCATACTGACTGGCAACATCACCTCCTGGTTTGGGAATAGCACTGCACAAGACCGAAGCAGACTACAAAGAGTGACGCGTTCAGCCGAACGCACAATTGGAGGGGGGCTCCCCACCCTCCAGAACATTTACAACAAGCGGTGCAGGGGCAAGGCTAAGAGAATCATTAAGGACTCCAGTCACCCGAACAACTGCCTCTTTGAACTGCTGCGGTCAGGCAAGCGATACCGGAGTCTCAAGGCGAGCACAGAAAGACTCAGAAGAAGCTTCTATCCCCAGGCCATCAGGCTGCTCAACGAACAATGAACACTACACAACAACCATCAAACGCACATAGCACACATATCCACACGCACACACTCACTTTAAACAAACACACTGTAGCACCCACTCCCCACACTTTATAGCACACACTCACTTTAAACAAACACACTGTAGCACCCACTCCCCACACTTTATATTTATTGATAAAGGATTGCACTACAACTCGTACACCTTACTGTAAATTGTACCTAAATTGTACCTCATCCCATTTCTGCTTTGCACTATATAGTATTGTATATTAGTACACTGCATAGTATTGTATATTATATGGTAACTCAGTTACGTCTATTCTGCATCGAACATTGTACATATGTCTATACTGAACACTGTGACCTCATTTTCTACTTCTAATTTACATGCTATACTATGTTATTGATACTTATCTTGTCTAGCACAGTATCTGGAGCGTAACAGTAAGAAGCATTTTGTATAAAAGTATTCTGTACTTCTGTATGACAACTATTAAAAAAACTTGAAACTTGAACTCTAAAATACTGACAATAAATGCTATTTTTGCCATGCATTTCAAATTTTTCTGTAATTTTCTGTATCGTCATCATCGTGTATAATAATAAAATTTGGCTATTTTGATGTATTAATGATTTGCGCACAAATTCACCGTAATAGACAATAGCATAAATCTATGGGGTTGCGGCACTGCAGATATACCCTACTCGTAATACGCATGCAACATGCATGCTATTCTTGCGTTTACCATTCGGAGCGTGGCGGCGCTGCACTGCAGTCTGCACTCTGCAGGCACAAATAGACGCATCCAGGATAATGTCGAAAGTTAAACGGAATATCAAAGAAGTAAGCCTTCTAACCAATTTTGATTTTACAAAGAAGGCGAAGCAACTTGCTGCGGGGACTACTTCTGTGACATGCAGATTTTGAGAATTGGGCAGACCATCAGGACAGGTGGGTGGCGATAATGTTGAATTTTTTTGCCTACTGGAGATGAGGAGTGACTTTTAATAAAACTGCAAGAAAAACAAATGTAATTCTCTCCGCGGCAGTGAGCTGGAGTCTCTCTCTCTCTCTCCGCGGCAGTGCAGTGAGCTGGAGTCTCTCTCTCTCTCTCTCTCTCTCTCTCTCTCTCTCTCTCTCTCTCTCTCGCGGACGTCTCTCTCTCCGCGGGCGTCTCTCTCTCTCTCATGCGACAGGCGCGCTCCTTTTCCCAGCGCCGCGCCTCGGCGGCAGCGTTTGGGGCATAAAGTTGAAACTAGTTCAACTTTTGGAGAGGGGCGGGCTCATCAAGGTAACTCTTTTCGACCGACTAATCAACATTGAGGAAGTGGCAGAGCCGCGGCAGTTGCGAGACTCAGTTGCGAGACTCACGCTCTGAGATTTTTTTTTCCCGGTATGGTTCGCACACTGAGAACATCTATCACCACCTGTGGGGTAAACATGGTGTTCTATCAGATGTGATGATTTGAGGGTTTTTATGGTGTCATTTTCAGCTCTCCTCTCTGTCTCCTCTCCTCCCTCTACTCTCTCCTCTCCCTCTCTCTTGCTCTCTCTTCCCATCACAGTGATAACCTGTCCTCCGTTCTGCTGGCTTCTGTTTAACACAAACACACACACACACACACGCACGCACGCACGCACGCACGCACGCACACACACACACACACACACACACACACACACACACACACACACACACACACACACACACACACACACACACACACACACACACACACACACACACACACACACACACACACACACACACACACACACACACACACACACACACACACACACACACACACACACACTTCATATCACAGCAACTACTGTTCTCAGTATTCGATCTCAGACATCTTGGTTGCAAAGCAAGGTGATAGGGCTGTCACCCCCCCCCCCCCCTCTCCCACCCATAACGATGTGATTGGAATTCAAAGTGTATATGAATGAATTATTATTCAGGCGCCTTGGTGTCTACATATATCTGTCTCTCTGTCTCTCTGTCTCTCTGTCTCTCCTCCCCGCCTCACAGGGTTGGAGCTGTGGACCGGAGTGGCTGTGGACCGGAGTGGCTGTGGACCGGAGTGGCTGTGGACCGGAGTGGCTGTGGACCGGAGCTGCTGTGGACCGGAGCAGCTGTGGCCTGGAGTGGCTGTGGACCGGAGTGGCTGTGGACCGGAGCGGCTGTGGACCGGAGTGGCTGTGGACCGGAGCGGCTGTGGACCGGAGTGGCTGTGGACCGGAGTGGCTGTGGACCGGAGTGGCTGTGGACCGGAGTGGCTGTGGACCGGAGTGGCTGTGGACCGGAGTGGCTGTGGACCGGAGCGGCTGTGGACCGGAGCTGCTGCGTAAGTTCATCCATACTGATCAAATCACATAAACACTCTACAGGAGCTTATCCACCATTAGCAATGATGTCTGTCATCTCATCAATCATGAAGCGTTCTCGGCTCGCCACGCTCTCTCTCTCTCTTTCTCTCTCTCTCTCTCTCTCTCTCTGCATCTCTCTGTATCTCTCTCACTCACTGTCTGCATCTCTCTGTCTCTCTCACTCACTCTGCATCTCTTTGTCTCTCTCTCTCTCTCTATCTCTCTCTCTCTCTCTCACTCACTCTCTGCATCGCTCTGTCTTTCTCTCTCTCACACTCACTCTGCATCTCTGTCTTTCTTTCTCAACTCTCTCTCTCTCTCTCTCTCTCTCTCTCTCTCTCTCTCTCTCTCTCTCTCTCTCTCTCTCTCTCTCTCTCTCTCTCTCTCCTCTCTCTCTCACTCACTCTCTCGCATCTGTCTTTCTTTCTCTCTATCTGTGTATCTCTGTCTCTCTTACTCACTCTGCATCTCTGTCTTTCTCTCCCTCTCTCTCTCTCTCTCTCCTCACTCTCTGCATCTATGTCTTTCTTTCTCTCTCTCTCTCTCTCTGTCTTTCTCTCTTTCTCTCTCTCACACACTCTTTGCATCTCTCTCACACTCTCTGCATCTCTCTGTCTTTCTCTCTCTCACTCTCTGCATCTCTCTGTCTGTCTCTCTCTCTTGGGTGTGTGCTGTCCACAAGCAATAGCAATTTCAACTGTCCAAACTGATGACAATAATTGTTTAGGGTTTGCTTGCAATTATGAAAAAGCATGGTGTGTATGTGTGTGTGTGAGTGTGTGTGTGTGTATAATAGATTCTGTTCTAATAACTTCAACAAAATGTACTTTGTATTTGTTTGTACTTGATTTGAGGAAAAGGTGAATATCATTAAATATCACGTGGCCAATGAGCATCTAATGGGGCCAACGGAAAAACACATCGTGAGAATATTATGAACAGCTCTCTCATACAACAGCTGCTCACTGCTCACCTATAGGCTGTACACCATAATATATACTCTACCTTATGCAGTGTAGCAGAGTAGCAGTAACACAAACCGCCAAGCCTGAATT